>NC_071504.1:0-308497 GCF_028408465.1 Anastrepha ludens
GGGTAAACAGAAGTGAGTTATAGGAATTTTACTAAAAAGTTATGGTGATATCACTTATAGCCAAAGCAGCCTTGCACTAGGAGGTTTTTCGGCTCACTCGGAATTTGACAGCTTGGTTGGTTTAGATTCGATTTTCATAATTTTTCGTGCCTAGAAAGCACAATACCTTTGCAGCAACCTTCCGAAATTTCAGGCTGATCGGAATAGAGAGAAGTGAGTTATAGGAATTTTACTAAAAAGTTATGGTGATATCACTAATAGCCAAAGCAGCCTTGGACTAGGAGGTTTTTCGGCTCACTCGGAATTGACAGTTTGGTTGTTTTACATTCCATTTTCATAATTTTTCGTGCCTAGAAAGCACAATACCTTTCCAGCAACGTCCTGCAATTTCAGGCTGATCGGAGTAAAGAGAAGTGAGTTATAGGAATTTTACTAAAAAGTTATGGTGATATCACTTATAGCCAAAGCAGCCTTGGACTAGGAGGTTTTTCGGCTCACTCGGAATTTGACAGCTTGGTTGTTTTAGATTCGATTTTGATAATTTTTCGTAGCTAGAAAGCACAGTGCCTGTGCAGCAACCTCCCGAAATGTCACGCTGATCGGGGTAAACAGAAGTGAGTTATAGGAATTTTACTAAAAAGTTATGGTGATATCACTTATAGCCAAAGCAGCCTTGGACTAGGAGGTTTTTCGACTCACTCGGAATTTGACAGTTTGGTTGTTTTACATTCGATTTTCATAATTTTTCGTAGCTACAAAGCACAGTGCCTTTGCAGCAACCTTCCGAAATTTCAGGCTTATCGGAGTAAAGAGAAGTGAGTTATAGGAATTTTACTAAAAAGTTATGGTGATATCACTTATAGCCAAAGCAGCCTTGGACTAGGAGGTTTTTCGGCTCACTCGGAATTTGACGGTTTGGTTGTTTTACATTCGATTTTCATAATTTTTCGTGCCTAGAAAGCACAATACCTTTGCAGCAACCTCCCGAAATTTCACGCTTATTGGAGTAAAGAGAAGTGAGTTATAGGAATTTTACTAAAAAGTTATGGTGATATCATTTATAGCCAAAGCAGCCTTGGACTAGGAGGTTTTTCGACTCACTCGGAATTTGACAGTTTGGTTGTTTTGCATTCGATTTCCATAATTGTTCGTGCCTAGAAAGCACAATACCTTTGCAGCAACCTCCCGAAATGTCACGCTGATCGGGGTAAAGAGAAGTGAGTTATAGGAATTTTACTAAAAAGTTATGGTGATATCACTTATAGCCAAAGCAGCCTTGGACTAGGAGGTGTTTCGGCTCACTCGGAATTTGACAGCTTGGTTGTTTTAGATTCGATTTTGATAATTTTTCGTGCCTAGAAAGCACAGTGCCTTTGCAGCAACCTCCCGAAATGTCACGCTGATCGGGGTAAAGAGAAGTGAGTTATAGGAATTTTACTAAAAAGTTATGGTGATATCACTTATAGCCAAAGCAGCCTTGCACTAGGAGGTTTTTCGGCTCACTCGGAATTTGACAGCTTGGTTGTTTTACTTTCGATTTTCATAATTTTTCGTGCCTAGAAAGCACAGTGCCTTTGCAGCAACCTCCCGAAATTTCAGGCTGATCGGAATAGAGAGAAGTGAGTTATAGGAATTTTACTAAAAAGTTATGGTGATATCACTAATAGCCAAAGCAGCCTTGGACTAGGAGGTTTTTCGGCTCACTCGGAATTGACAGTTTGGTTGTTTTACATTCCATTTTCATAATTTTTCGTGCCTAGAAAGCGCAATACCTTTGCAGCAACCTCCCGAAATTTCACGCTTATTGGAGTAAAGAGAAGTGAGTTATAGGAATTTTACTAAAAAGTTATGGTGATATCACTTATAGCCAAAGCAGCCTTGGACTAGGAGGTTTTTCGACTCACTCGGAATTTGACAGTTTGGTTGTTTTACATTCGATTTTCATAATTTTTCGTAGCTACAAAGCACAGTGCCTTTGCAGCAACCTCCCGAAACTTCAGGCTTATCGGAGTAAAGAGAAGTGAGTTATAGGAATTTTACTAAAAAGTTATGGTGATATCACTAATAGCCAAAGCAGCCTTGGACTAGGAGGTTTTTCGGCTCACTCGGAATTTGACAGTTTGGTTGTTTTGCTTTCGATTTTCATAATTGTTCGTGCCTAGAAAGCACAATACCTTTGCAGCAACCTCCCGAAATGTCACGCTGATCGGAGTAAAGAGAAGTGAGTTATAGGAATTTTACTAAAAAGTTATGGTGATATCACTTATAGCCAAAGCAGCCTTGGACTAGGAGGTTTTTCGGCTCACTCGGAATTTGACAGTTTGGTTGTTTTGCTTTCGATTTTCATAATTGTTCGTCCCTAGAAAGCACAATACCTTTGCAGCAACCTCCCGAAATGTCACGCTGATCGGAGTAAAGAGAAGTGAGTTATAGGAATTTTACTAAAAAGTTATGGTGATATCACTTATAGCCAAAGCAGCCTTGGACTAGGAGGTTTTTCGGCTCACTCGGAATTTGACAGATTGGTTGTTTTGCTTTCGATTTTCATAATTGTTCGTGCCTAGAAAGCACAATACCTTTGCAGCAACCTCCCGCAATTTCAGGCTTATTGGAGTAAAGAGAAGTGAGTTATAGGAATTTTACTAAAAAGTTATGGTGATATCATTTATAGCCAAAGCAGCCTTGGACTAGGAGGTTTTTCGGCTCACTCGGAATTGACAGTTTGGTTGTTTTAGATTCGATTTTCATAATTTTTCGTGCCTAGAAAGCACAATACCTTTCCAGCAACCTCCCGGAATGTCACGCTGATCGGGGTAAAGAGAAGTGAGTTATAGGAATTTTACTAAAAAGTTATGGTGATATCACTTATAGCCAAAGCAGCCTTGCACTAGGAGGTTTTTCGGCTCACTCGGAATTTGACAGCTTGGTTGTTTTACATTCGATTTTCATAATTTTTCGTGCCTAGAAAGCACAGTGCCTTTGCAGCAACCTCCGAAATTTCAGGCTGATCGGAATAGAGAGAAGTGAGTTATAGGAATCTTACTAAAAAGTTATGGTGATATCACTAATAGCCAAAGCAGCCTTGGACTAGGAGGTTTTTCGACTCACTCGGAATTGACAGTTTGGTTGTTTTAGATTCCATTTTCATAATTTTTCGTGCCTAGAAAGCACAATACCTTTGCACCAACCTCCCGAAATTTCACGCTTATTGGAGTAAAGAGAAGTGAGTTATAGGAATTTTACTAAAAAGTTATGGTGATATCACTTATAGCCAAAGCAGCCTTGGACTAGGAGGTTTTTCGACTCACTCGGAATTTGACAGTTTGGTTGTTTTACATTCGATTTTCATAATTTTTCGTAGCTACAAAGCACAGTGCCTTTGCAGCAACCTCCCGAAATTTCAGGCTTATCGGAGTAAAGAGAAGTGAGTTATAGGAATTTTACTAAAAAGTTATGGTGATATCACTAATAGCCAAAGCAGCCTTGGACTAGGAGGTTTTTCGGCTCACTCGGAATTTGACAGTTTGGTTGTTTTGCTTTAGATTTTCATAATTGTTCGTGCCTAGAAAGCACAATACCTTTGCAGCAACCTCCCGAAATGTCACGCTGATCGGAGTAAAGAGAAGTGAGTTATAGGAATTTTACTAAAAAGTTATGGTGATATCACTTATAGCCAAAGCAGCCTTGGACTAGGAGGTTTTTCGGCTCACTCGGAATTGACAGTTTGGTTGTTTTGCTTTCGATTTTCATAATTGTTCGTCCCTAGAAAGCACAATACCTTTGCAGCAACCTCCCGAAATGTCACGCTGATCGGAGTAAAGAGAAGTGAGTTATAGGAATTTTACTAAAAAGTTATGGTGATATCACTTATAGCCAAAGCAGCCTTGGACTAGGAGGTTTTTCGGCTCACTCGGAATTTGACAGATTGGTTGTTTTGCTTTCGATTTTCATAATTGTTCGTGCCTAGAAAGCACAATACCTTTGCAGCAACCTCCCGCAATTTCAGGCTTATTGGAGTAAAGAGAAGTGAGTTATAGGAATTTTACTAAAAAGTTATGGTGATATCATTTATAGCCAAAGCAGCCTTGGACTAGGAGGTTTTTCGGCTCACTCGGAATTGACAGTTTGGTTGTTTTAGATTCGATTTTCATAATTTTTCGTGCCTAGAAAGCACAATACCTTTCCAGCAACCTCCCGGAATGTCACGCTGATCGGGGTAAAGAGAAGTGAGTTATAGGAATTTTACTAAAAAGTTATGGTGATATCACTTATAGCCAAAGCAGCGCTTGGACTAGGAGGTTTTTCGGCTCACTCGGAATTTGACGGTTTGGTTGTTTTACATTCGATTTTCATAATTTTTCGTGCCTAGAAAGCGCAATACCTTTGCAGCAACCTCCCGAAATTTCACGCTTATTGGAGTAAAGAGAAGTGAGTTATAGGAATTTTACTAAAAAGTTATGGAGATATCATTTATAGCCAAAGCAGCCTCGGACTAGGAGGTTTTTCGACTCACTCGGAATTTGACAGTTTGGTTGTTTTGCATTCGATTTCCATAATTGTTCGTGCCTAGAAAGCACAATACCTTTGCAGCAACCTCCCGAAATGTCACGCTGATCGGAGTAAAGAGAAGTGAGTTATAGGAATTTTACTAAAAAGTTATGGTGATATCACTTATAGCCAAAGCAGCCTTGGACTAGGAGGTTTTTCGACTCACTCGGAATTTGACAGCTTGGTTGTTTTAGATTCGATTTTCATAATTTTTCGTGCCTAGAAAGCACAGCGCCTTTGCAGCAACCTTTCGAAATTTCAGGCTGATCGGAATAGAGAGAAGTGAGTTATAGGAATTTTACTAAAAAGTTATGGTGATATCACTAATAGCCAAAGCAGCCTTGGACTAGGAGGTTTTTCGCTCACTCGGAATTGACAGTTTGGTTGTTTTAGATTCGATTTTCATAATTTTCGTGCCTAGAAAGCACAATACCTTTCCAGCAACCTCCCGGAATGTCACGCTGATCGGAGTAAAGAGAAGTGAGTTATAGGAATTTTACTAAAAAGTTATGGTGATATCACTTATAGCCAAAGCAGCCTTGGACTAGGAGGTTTTTCGGCTCACTCGGAATTTGACGGTTTGGTTGTTTTACATTCGATTTTCATAATTTTTCGTGCCTAGAAAGGCGCAATACCTTTGCAGCAACCTCCCGAAATTTCACGCTTATTGGAGTAAAGAGAAGTGAGTTATAGGAATTTTACTAAAAAGTTATGGAGATATCATTTATAGCCAAAGCAGCCTCGGACTAGGAGGTTTTTCGACTCACTCGGAATTTGACAGTTTGGTTGTTTTGCATTCGATTTCCATAATTGTTCGTGCCTAGAAAGCACAATACCTTTGCACCAACCTCCCGAAATTTCACGCTTATTGGAGTAAAGAGAAGTGAGTTATAGGAATTTTACTAAAAAGTTATGGTGATATCACTTATAGCCAAAGCAGCCTTGGACTAGGAGGTTTTTCGACTCACTCGGAATTTGACAGTTTGGTTGTTTTACATTCGATTTTCATAATTTTTCGTAGCTACAAAGCACAGTGCCTTTGCAGCAACCTCCCGAAATTTCAGGCTTATCGGAGTAAAGAGAAGTGAGTTATAGGAATTTTACTAAAAAGTTATGGTGATATCACTAATAGCCAAAGCAGCCTTGGACTAGGAGGTTTTTCGGCTCACTCGGAATTTGACAGTTTGGTTGTTTTGCTTTAGATTTTCATAATTGTTCGTGCCTAGAAAGCACAATACCTTTGCAGCAACCTCCCGAAATGTCACGCTGATCGGAGTAAAGAGAAGTGAGTTATAGGAATTTTACTAAAAAGTTATGGTGATATCACTTATAGCCAAAGCAGCCTTGGACTAGGAGGTTTTTCGGCTCACTCGGAATTTGACAGTTTGGTTGTTTTGCTTTCGATTTTCATAATTGTTCGTCCCTAGAAAGCACAATACCTTTGCAGCAACCTCCCGAAATGTCACGCTGATCGGAGTAAAGAGAAGTGAGTTATAGGAATTTTACTAAAAAGTTATGGTGATATCACTTATAGCCAAAGCAGCCTTGGACTAGGAGGTTTTTCGGCTCACTCGGAATTTGACAGATTGGTTGTTTTGCTTTCGATTTTCATAATTGTTCGTGCCTAGAAAGCACAATACCTTTGCAGCAACCTCCCGCAATTTCAGGCTTATTGGAGTAAAGAGAAGTGAGTTATAGGAATTTTACTAAAAAGTTATGGTGATGTCATTTATAGCCAAAGCAGCCTTGGACTAGGAGGTTTTTCGGCTCACTCGGAATTGACAGTTTGGTTGTTTTAGATTCGATTTTCATAATTTTCGTGCCTAGAAAGCACAATACCTTTCCAGCAACCTCCCGGAATGTCACGCTGATCGGGGTAAAGAGAAGTGAGTTATAGGAATTTTACTAAAAAGTTATGGTGATATCACTTATAGCCAAAGCAGCCTTGGACTAGGAGGTTTTTCGGCTCACTCGGAATTTGACGGTTTGGTTGTTTTACATTCGATTTTCATAATTTTTCGTGCCTAGAAAGCGCAATACCTTTGCAGCAACCTCCCGAAATTTCACGCTTATTGGAGTAAAGAGAAGTGAGTTATAGGAATTTTACTAAAAAGTTATGGAGATATCATTTATAGCCAAAGCAGCCTCGGACTAGGAGGTTTTTCGACTCACTCGGAATTTGACAGTTTGGTTGTTTTGCATTCGATTTCCATAATTGTTCGTGCCTAGAAAGCACAATACCTTTGCAGCAACCTCCCGAAATGTCACGCTGATCGGAGTAAAGAGAAGTGAGTTATAGGAATTTTACTAAAAAGTTATGGTGATATCACTTATAGCCAAAGCAGCCTTGGACTAGGAGGTTTTTCGACTCACTCGGAATTTGACAGCTTGGTTGTTTTAGATTCGATTTTCATAATTTTTCGTGCCTAGAAAGCACAGCGCCTTTGCAGCAACCTTTCGAAATTTCAGGCTGATCGGAATAGAGAGAAGTGAGTTATAGGAATTTTACTAAAAAGTTATGGTGATATCACTTATAGCCAAAGCAGCCTTGGACTAGGAGGTTTTTCGGCTCACTCGGAATTTGACAGTTTGGTTGTTTTGCTTTCGATTTTCATAATTGTTCTGCCCAGAAAGCACAATACCTTTGCAGCAACCTCCCGAAATGTCACGCTGATCGGAGTAAAGAGAAGTGAGTTATAGGAATTTTACTAAAAAGTTATGGTGATATCACTTATAGCCAAAGCAGCCTTGGACTAGGAGGTTTTTCCGCTCACTCGGAATTTGACAGTTTGGTTGTTTTGCTTTCGATTTTCATAATTGTTCGTGCCTAGAAAGCACAATACCTTTGCAGCAACCTCCCGAAATGTCACGCTGATCGGAGTAAAGAGAAGTGAGTTATAGGAATTTTACTAAAAAGTTATGGTGATATCACTTATAGCCAAAGCAACCTTGGACTAGGAGGTTTTTCGGCTCACTCGGAATTTGACAGTTTGGTTGTTTTAGATTCGATTTTCATAATTTTTCGTGCCTAGAAAGCACAATGCCTTTGCAGCTACCTCCTGTAATTTCACGCTGATCGGAGTAAAGAGAAGTGAGTTATAGAAATTTTACTAAAAAGTTATGGTGATATCACTTATAGCCAAAGCAGCCTTGGACTAGGAGGTTTTTCGGCTCACTCGGAATTTGACAGTTTGGTTGTTTTAGATTCGATTTTCATAATTTTTCGTGCCTAGAAAGCACAGTGCCTTTGCAGCAACCTCCCGGGATGTCACGCTGATCGGGGTAAAGAGAAGTGAGTTATAGGAATTTTACTAAAAAGTTATGGTGATATCACTTATAGCCAAAGCAGCCTTGGACTAGGAGGTGTTTCGGCTCACTCGGAATTTGACAGCTTGGTTGTTTTAGATTCGATTTTGATAATTTTTCGTGCCTAGAAAGCACAATGCCTTTGCAGCAACCTCCCGCAATTTCAGGCTTATTGGAGTAAAGAGAAGTGAGTTATAGGAATTTTACTAAAAAGTTATGGTGATATCATTTATAGCCAAAGCAGCCTTGGACTAGGAGGTTTTTCGACTCACTCGGAATTTGACAGTTTGGTTGTTTTGCATTCGATTTCCATAATTGTTCGTGCCTAGAAAGCACAGTGCCTGTGCAGCAACCTCCCGAAATTTCACGCTTATTGGAGTAAAGAGAAGTGAGTTATAGGAATTTTACTAAAAAGTTATGGTGATATCATTTATAGCCAAAGCAGCCTTGGACTAGGAGGTTTTTCGACTCACTCGGAATTTGACAGTTTGGTTGTTTTGCATTCGATTTCCATAATTGTTTGTGCCTAGAAAGCACAATACCTTTGCAGCAACCTCCCGAAATGTCACGCTGATCGGAGTAAAGAGAAGTGAGTTATAGGAATTTTACTAAAAAGTTATGGTGATATCACTTATAGCCAAAGCAGCCTTGGACTAGGAGGTTTTTCGGCTCACTCGGAATTTGACAGCTTGGTTGTTTTACTTTCGATTTTCATAATTTTTCGTGCCTAGAAAGCACAGTACCTTTGCAGCAACCTTCCGAAATTTCAGGCTGATCGGAATAGAGAGAAGTGAGTTATAGGAATTTTACTAAAAAGTTATGGTGATATCACTAATAGCCAAAGCAGCCTTGGACTAGGAGGTTTTTCGGCTCACTCGGAATTTGACAGTTTGGTTGTTTTGCTTTCGATTTTCATAATTGTTCGTGCCTAGAAAGCACAATACCTTTGCAGCAACCTCCCGAAATGTCACGCTGATCGGAGTAAAGAGAAGTGAGTTATAGGAATTTTACTAAAAAGTTATGGTGATATCACTTATAGCCAAAGCAGCCTTGGACTAGGAGGTTTTTCGGCTCACTCGGAATTTGACAGTTTGGTTGTTTTACTTTCGATTTTCATAATTTTTCGTGCCTAGAAAGCACAATACCTTTGCAGCAACCTCCTGTAATTTCACGCTGATCGGAGTAAAGAGAAGTGAGTTATAGGAATTTTACTAAAAAGTTATGGTGATATCACTTATAGCCAAAGCAGCCTTGGACTAGGAGGTTTTTCGGCTCACTCGGAATTTGACAGTTTGGTTGTTTTGCTTTCGATTTTCATAATTGTTCGTGCCTAGAAAGCACAATACCTTTGCAGCAACCTCCCGCAATTTCAGGCTTATTGGAGTAAAGAGAAGTGAGTTATAGGAATTTTACTAAAAAGTTATGGTGATATCACTTATAGCCAAAGCAACCTTGGACTAGGAGGTTTTTCGGCTCACTCGGAATTTGACAGTTTGGTTGTTTTACATTCGATTTTCATAATTTTTCGTGCCTAGAAAGCACAATGCCTTTGCAGCTACCTCCTGTAATTTCACGCTGATCGGAGTAAAGAGAAGTGAGTTATAGAAATTTTACTAAAAAGTTATGGTGATATCACTTATAGCCAAAGCAGCCTTGGACTAGTAGGTTTTTCGGCTCACTCGGAATTTGACAGTTTGGTTGTTTTACATTCGATTTTCATAATTTTTCGTGCCTAGAAAGCACAATACCTTTGCAGCAACCT
The DNA here is from genome assembly GCF_028408465.1 of Anastrepha ludens. Lineage (NCBI taxonomy): Eukaryota > Metazoa > Arthropoda > Insecta > Diptera > Tephritidae > Anastrepha > Anastrepha ludens. The sequence goes on from NC_071504.1 coordinate 9,617, forward strand.
CCCGGAATGTCACGCTGATCGGAATAGAGAGAAGTGAGTTATAGGAATTTTACTAAAAAGTTATGGTGATATCACTTATAGCCAAAGCAGCCTTGGACTAGGAGGTTTTTCGGCTCACTCGGAATTTGACAGTTTGGTTGTTTTAGATTCGATTTTCATAATTTTTCGTAGCTAGAAAGCACAGTGCCTGTGCAGCAACCTCCCGAAATGTCACGCTGATCGGGGTAAAGAGAAGTGAGTTATAGGAATTTTACTAAAAAGTTATGGTGATATCACTTATAGCCAAAGCAGCCTTGGACTAGGAGGTGTTTCGGCTCACTCGGAATTTGACAGCTTGGTTGTTTTAGATTCGATTTTGATAATTTTTCGTGCCTAGAAAGCACAGTGCCTTTGCAGCAACCTCCCGAAATGTCACGCTGATCGGGGTAAAGAGAAGTGAGTTATAGGAATTTTACTAAAAAGTTATGGTGATATCATTTATAGCCAAAGCAGCCTTGGACTAGGAGGTTTTTCGGCTCACTCGGAATTTGACAGTTTGGTTGTTTTACATTCGATTTTCATAATTTTTCGTAGCTAGAAAGCACAGTGCCTGTGCAGCAACCTCCCGAAATGTCACGCTGATCGGAGTAAACAGAAGTGAGTTATAGGAATTTTACTAAAAAGTTATGGTGATATCACTTATAGCCAAAGCAGCCTTGCACTAGGAGGTTTTTCGGCTCACTCGGAATTTGACAGTTTGGTTGTTTTGCTTTCGATTTTCATAATTGTTCGTGCCTAGAAAGCACAATACCTTTGCAGCAACCTCCCGAAATGTCACGCTGATCGGAGTAAAGAGAAGTGAGTTATAGGAATTTTACTAAAAAGTTATGGTGATATCACTTATAGCCAAAGCAGCCTTGGACTAGGAGGTTTTTCGGCTCACTCGGAATTTGACAGCTTGGTTGTTTTACTTTCGATTTTCATAATTTTTCGTGCCTAGAAAGCACAGTACCTTTGCAGCAACCTTCCGAAATTTCAGGCTGATCGGAATAGAGAGAAGTGAGTTATAGGAATTTTACTAAAAAGTTATGGTGATATCACTAATAGCCAAAGCAGCCTTGGACTAGGAGGTTTTTCGGCTCACTCGGAATTTGACAGTTTGGTTGTTTTGCTTTCGATTTTCATAATTGTTCGTGCCTAGAAAGCACAATACCTTTGCAGCAACCTCCCGAAATGTCACGCTGATCGGAGTAAAGAGAAGTGAGTTATAGGAATTTTACTAAAAAGTTATGGTGATATCACTTATAGCCAAAGCAGCCTTGGACTAGGAGGTTTTTCGGCTCACTCGGAATTTGACAGTTTGGTTGTTTTACTTTCGATTTTCATAATTTTTCGTGCCTAGAAAGCACAATACCTTTGCAGCAACCTCCTGTAATTTCACGCTGATCGGAGTAAAGAGAAGTGAGTTATAGGAATTTTACTAAAAAGTTATGGTGATATCACTTATAGCCAAAGCAGCCTTGGACTAGGAGGTTTTTCGGCTCACTCGGAATTTGACAGTTTGGTTGTTTTGCTTTCGATTTTCATAATTGTTCGTGCCTAGAAAGCACAATACCTTTGCAGCAACCTCCCGCAATTTCAGGCTTATTGGAGTAAAGAGAAGTGAGTTATAGGAATTTTACTAAAAAGTTATGGTGATATCACTTATAGCCAAAGCAACCTTGGACTAGGAGGTTTTTCGGCTCACTCGGAATTTGACAGTTTGGTTGTTTTACATTCGATTTTCATAATTTTTCGTGCCTAGAAAGCACAATGCCTTTGCAGCTACCTCCTGTAATTTCACGCTGATCGGAGTAAAGAGAAGTGAGTTATAGAAATTTTACTAAAAAGTTATGGTGATATCACTTATAGCCAAAGCAGCCTTGGACTAGTAGGTTTTTCGGCTCACTCGGAATTTGACAGTTTGGTTGTTTTACATTCGATTTTCATAATTTTTCGTGCCTAGAAAGCACAATACCTTTGCAGCAACCTCCCGGAATGTCACGCTGATCGGAATAGAGAGAAGTGAGTTATAGGAATTTTACTAAAAAGTTATGGTGATATCACTTATAGCCAAAGCAGCCTTGGACTAGGAGGTTTTTCGGCTCACTCGGAATTTGACAGTTTGGTTGTTTTAGATTCGATTTTCATAATTTTTCGTAGCTAGAAAGCACAGTGCCTGTGCAGCAACCTCCCGAAATGTCACGCTGATCGGGGTAAAGAGAAGTGAGTTATAGGAATTTTACTAAAAAGTTATGGTGATATCACTTATAGCCAAAGCAGCCTTGGACTAGGAGGTGTTTCGGCTCACTCGGAATTTGACAGCTTGGTTGTTTTAGATTCGATTTTGATAATTTTTCGTGCCTAGAAAGCACAGTGCCTTTGCAGCAACCTCCCGAAATGTCACGCTGATCGGGGTAAAGAGAAGTGAGTTATAGGAATTTTACTAAAAAGTTATGGTGATATCATTTATAGCCAAAGCAGCCTTGGACTAGGAGGTTTTTCGGCTCACTCGGAATTTGACAGTTTGGTTGTTTTACATTCGATTTTCATAATTTTTCGTAGCTAGAAAGCACAGTGCCTGTGCAGCAACCTCCCGAAATGTCACGCTGATCGGAGTAAACAGAAGTGAGTTATAGGAATTTTACTAAAAAGTTATGGTGATATCACTTATAGCCAAAGCAGCCTTGCACTAGGAGGTTTTTCGGCTCACTCGGAATTTGACAGCTTGGTTGTTTTACTTTCGATTTTCATAATTTTTCGTGCCTAGAAAGCACAGTGCCTTTGCAGCAACCTTCCGAAATTTCAGGCTGATCGGAATAGAGAGAAGTGAGTTATAGGAATTTTACTAAAAAGTTATGGTGATATCACTAATAGCCAAAGCAGCCTTGGACTAGGAGGTTTTTCGGCTCACTCGGAATTGACAGTTTGGTTGTTTTACATTCCATTTTCATAATTTTTCGTGTCTAGAAAGCACAATACCTTTCCGGCAACGTCCTGCAATTTCAGGCTGATCGGAGTAAAGAGAAGTGAGTTATAGGAATTTTTCCAAAAAAGTTATGGTGATATCACTTATAGCCAAAGCAGCCTTGGACTAGGAGGTTTTTCGGCTCACTCGGAATTTGACGGTTTGGTTGTTTTACTTTCGATTTTCATAATTTTTCGTGCCTAGAAAGCACAATACCTTTGCAGCAACCTCCCGAAATTTCACGCTTATTGGAGTAAAGAGAAGTGAGTTATAGGAATTTTACTAAAAAGTTATGGTGATATCACTTATAGCCAAAGCAGCCTTGGACTAGGAGGTTTTTCGACTCACTCGGAATTTGACAGTTTGGTTGTTTTACATTCGATTTTCATAATTTTTCGTAGCTACAAAGCACAGTGCCTTTGCAGCAACCTTCCGAAATTTCAGGCTTATCGGAGTAAAGAGAAGTGAGTTATAGGAATTTTACTAAAAAGTTATGGTGATATCACTAATAGCCAAAGCAGCCTTGGACTAGGAGGTTTTTCGGCTCACTCGGAATTTGACAGTTTGGTTGTTTTACATTCGATTTTCATAATTGTTCGTGCCTAGAAAGCACAATACCTTTGCAGCAACCTCCCGAAATGTCACGCTGATCGGAGTAAAGAGAAGTGAGTTATAGGAATTTTACTAAAAAGTTATGGTGATATCACTTATAGCCAAAGCAGCCTTGGACTAGGAGGTTTTTCGGCTCACTCGGAATTTGACAGTTTGGTTGTTTTGCTTTCGATTTTCATAATTGTTCGTGCCTAGAAAGCACAATACCTTTGCAGCAACCTCCTGTAATTTCACGCTGATCGGAGTAAAGAGAAGTGAGTTATAGGAATTTTACTAAAAAGTTATGGTGATATCACTTATAGCCAAAGCAGCCTTGGACTAGGAGGTTTTTCGGCTCACTCGGAATTTGACAGTTTGGTTGTTTTGCTTTCGATTTTCATAATTGTTCGTGCCTAGAAAGCACAATACCTTTGCAGCAACCTCCCGCAATTTCAGGCTTATTGGAGTAAAGAGAAGTGAGTTATAGGAATTTTACTAAAAAGTTATGGTGATATCACTTATAGCCAAAGCAACCTTGGACTAGGAGGTTTTTCGGCTCACTCGGAATTTGACAGTTTGGTTGTTTTACATTCGATTTTCATAATTTTTCGTGCCTAGAAAGCACAATGCCTTTGCAGCTACCTCCTGTAATTTCACGCTGATCGGAGTAAAGAGAAGTGAGTTATAGAAATTTTACTAAAAAGTTATGGTGATATCACTTATAGCCAAAGCAGCCTTGGACTAGTAGGTTTTTCGGCTCACTCGGAATTTGACAGTTTGGTTGTTTTACATTCGATTTTCATAAGTTTTCGTGCCTAGAAAGCACAATACCTTTGCAGCAACCTCCCGGAATGTCACGCTGATCGGAATAGAGAGAAGTGAGTTATAGGAATTTTACTAAAAAGTTATGGTGATATCACTTATAGCCAAAGCAGCCTTGGACTAGGAGGTTTTTCGGCTCACTCGGAATTTGACAGTTTGGTTGTTTTACATTCGATTTTCATAATTTTTCGTAGCTAGAAAGCACAGTGCCTGTGCAGCAACCTCCCGAAATGTCACGCTGATCGGGGTAAAGAGAAGTGAGTTATAGGAATTTTACTAAAAAGTTATGGTGATATCACTTATAGCCAAAGCAGCCTTGGACTAGGAGGTGTTTCGGCTCACTCGGAATTTGACAGCTTGGTTGTTTTAGATTCGATTTTGATAATTTTTCGTGCCTAGAAAGCACAGTGCCTTTGCAGCAACCTCCCGAAATGTCACGCTGATCGGGGTAAAGAGAAGTGAGTTATAGGAATTTTACTAAAAAGTTATGGTGATATCATTTATAGCCAAAGCAGCCTTGGACTAGGAGGTTTTTCGGCTCACTCGGAATTTGACAGTTTGGTTGTTTTACATTCGATTTTCATAATTTTTCGTAGCTAGAAAGCACAGTGCCTGTGCAGCAACCTCCCGAAATGTCACGCTGATCGGAGTAAACAGAAGTGAGTTATAGGAATTTTACTAAAAAGTTATGGTGATATCACTTATAGCCAAAGCAGCCTTGCACTAGGAGGTTTTTCGGCTCACTCGGAATTTGACAGCTTGGTTGTTTTACTTTCGATTTTCATAATTTTTCGTGCCTAGAAAGCACAGTGCCTTTGCAGCAACCTTCCGAAATTTCAGGCTGATCGGAATAGAGAGAAGTGAGTTATAGGAATTTTACTAAAAAGTTATGGTGATATCACTAATAGCCAAAGCAGCCTTGGACTAGGAGGTTTTTCGGCTCACTCGGAATTGACAGTTTGGTTGTTTTACATTCCATTTTCATAATTTTTCGTGCCTAGAAAGCACAATACCTTTCCAGCAACGTCCTGCAATTTCAGGCTGATCGGAGTAAAGAGAAGTGAGTTATAGGAATTTTTCCAAAAAAGTTATGGTGATATCACTTATAGCCAAAGCAGCCTTGGACTAGGAGGTTTTTCGGCTCACTCGGAATTTGACGGTTTGGTTGTTTTACATTCGATTTTCATAATTTTTCGTAGCTACAAAGCACAGTGCCTTTGCAGCAACCTTCCGAAATTTCAGGCTTATCGGAGTAAAGAGAAGTGAGTTATAGGAATTTTACTAAAAAGTTATGGTGATATCACTAATAGCCAAAGCAGCCTTGGACTAGGAGGTTTTTCGGCTCACTCGGAATTTGACAGTTTGGTTGTTTTACATTCGATTTTCATAATTGTTCGTGCCTAGAAAGCACAATACCTTTGCAGCAGCCTCCCGAAATGTCACGCTGATCGGAGTAAAGAGAAGTGAGTTATAGGAATTTTACTAAAAAGTTATGGTGATATCACTTATAGCCAAAGCAGCCTTGACCTAGGAGGTTTTTCGGCTCACTCGGAATTTGACAGTTTGGTTGTTTTGCTTTCGATTTTCATAATTGTTCGTGCCTAGAAAGCACAATACCTTTGCAGCAACCTCCCGAAATGTCACGCTGATCGGAGTAAAGAGAAGTGAGTTATAGGAATTTTACTAAAAAGTTATGGTGATATCACTTATAGCCAAAGCAGCCTTGGACTAGGAGGTTTTTCGGCTCACTCGGAATTTGACAGTTTGGTTGTTTTGCTTTCGATTTTCATAATTGTTCGTGCCTAGAAAGCACAATACCTTTGCAGCAACCTCCCGCAATTTCAGGCTTATTGGAGTAAAGAGAAGTGAGTTATAGGAATTTTACTAAAAAGTTATGGTGATATCATTTATAGCCAAAGCAGCCTTGGACTAGGAGGTTTTTCGGCTCACTCGGAATTGACAGTTTGGTTGTTTTAGATTCGATTTTCATAATTTTTCGTGCCTAGAAAGCACAATACCTTTCCAGCAACCTCCCGGAATGTCACGCTGATCGGGGTAAAGAGAAGTGAGTTATAGGAATTTTACTAAAAAGTTATGGTGATATCACTTATAGCCAAAGCAGCCTTGGACTAGGAGGTTTTTCGGCTCACTCGGAATTTGACGGTTTGGTTGTTTTACATTCGATTTTCATAATTTTTCGTGCCTAGAAAGCACAATACCTTTGCAGCAACCTCCCGAAATTTCACGCTTATTGGAGTAAAGAGAAGTGAGTTATAGGAATTTTACTAAAAAGTTATGGTGATATCATTTATAGCCAAAGCAGCCTTGGACTAGGAGGTTTTTCGACTCACTCGGAATTTGACAGTTTGGTTGTTTTGCATTCGATTTCCATAATTGTTCGTGCCTAGAAAGCACAATACCTTTGCAGCAACCTCCCGAAATGTCACGCTGATCGGAATAGAGAGAAGTGAGTTATAGGAATTTTACTAAAAAGTTATGGTGATATCACTTATAGCCAAAGCAGCCTTGGACTAGGAGGTTTTTCGGCTCACTCGGAGTTTGACAGTTTGGTTGTTTTACATTCGATTTTCATAATTTTTCGTAGCTAGAAAGCACAGTGCCTGTGCAGCAACCTCCCGAAATGTCACGCTGATCGGGGTAAAGAGAAGTGAGTTATAGGAATTTTACTAAAAAGTTATGGTGATATCACTTATAGCCAAAGCAGCCTTGGACTAGGAGGTGTTTCGGCTCACTCGGAGTTTGACAGCTTGGTTGTTTTAGATTCGATTTTGATAATTTTTCGTGCCTAGAAAGCACAGTGCCTTTGCAGCAACCTCCCGAAATGTCACGCTGATCGGGGTAAAGAGAAGTGAGTTATAGGAATTTTACTAAAAAGTTATGGTGATATCATTTATAGCCAAAGCAGCCTTGGACTAGGAGGTTTTTCGGCTCACTCGGAATTTGACAGTTTGGTTGTTTTACATTCGATTTTCATAATTTTTCGTAGCTAGAAAGCACAGTGCCTGTGCAGCAACCTCCCGAAATGTCACGCTGATCGGAGTAAACAGAAGTGAGTTATAGGAATTTTACTAAAAAGTTATGGTGATATCACTTATAGCCAAAGCAGCCTTGCACTATTAGGTTTTTCGGCTCACTCGGAATTTGACAGCTTGGTTGTTTTACTTTCGATTTTCATAATTTTTCGTGCCTAGAAAGCACAGTGCCTTTGCAGCAACCTTCCGAAATTTCAGGCTGATCGGAATAGAGAGAAGTGAGTTATAGGAATTTTACTAAAAAGTTATGGTGATATCACTAATAGCCAAAGCAGCCTTGGACTAGGAGGTTTTTCGGCTCACTCGGAATTGACAGTTTGGTTGTTTTACATTCCATTTTCATAATTTTCGTACCTAGAAAGCACAATACCTTTGCAGCAACCTCCCGAAATTTCACGCTTATTGGAGTAAAGAGAAGTGAGTTATAGGAATTTTACTAAAAAGTTATGGTGATATCACTTATAGCCAAAGCAGCCTTGGACTAGGAGGTTTTTCGGCTCACTCGGAATTGACAGTTTGGTTGTTTTACATTCCATTTTCATAATTTTTCGTGCCTAGAAAGCACAATACCTTTGCAGCAACCTCACGCAATTTCAGGCTTATTGGAGTAAAGAGAAGTGAGTTATAGGAATTTTACTAAAAAGTTATGGTGATATCATTTATAGCCAAAACAGCCTTGGACTAGGAGGTTTTTCGGCTCACTCGGAATTGACAGTTTGGTTGTTTTAGATTCGATTTTCATAATTTTTCGTGCCTAGAAAGCACAATACCTTTCCAGCAACCTCCCGGAATGTCACGCTGATCGGGGTAAAGAGAAGTGAGTTATAGGAATTTTACTAAAAAGTTATGGTGATATCACTTATAGCCAAAGCAGCCTTGGACTAGGAGGTTTTTCGGCTCACTCGGAATTTGACGGTTTGGTTGTTTTACATTCGATTTTCATAATTTTTCGTGCCTAGAAAGCACAATACCTTTGCAGCAACCTCCCGAAATTTCACGCTTATTGGAGTAAAGAGAAGTGAGTTATAGGAATTTTACTAAAAAGTTATGGTGATATCATTTATAGCCAAAGCAGCCTTGGACTAGGAGGTTTTTCGACTCACTCGGAATTTGACAGTTTGGTTGTTTTGCATTCGATTTCCATAATTGTTCGTGCCTAGAAAGCACAATACCTTTGCAGCAACCTCCCGAAATGTCACGCTGATCGGAGTAAAGAGAAGTGAGTTATAGGAATTTTACTAAAAAGTTATGGTGATATCACTTATAGCCAAAGCAGCCTTGGACTAGGAGGTTTTTCGGCTCACTCGGAATTTGACAGCTTGGTTGTTTTAGATTCGATTTTCATAATTTTTCGTGCCTAGAAAGCACAGCGCCTTTGCAGCAACCTTCCGAAATTTCAGGCTGATCGGAATAGAGAGAAGTGAGTTATAGGAATTTTACTAAAAAGTTATGGTGATATCACTTATAGCCAAAGCAGCCTTGGACTAGGAGGTTTTTCGGCTCACTCGGAATTTGACAGTTTGGTTGTTTTGCTTTCGATTTTCATAATTGTTCTGCCTAGAAAGCACAATACCTTTGCAGCAACCTCCCGAAATGTCACGCTGATCGGAGTAAAGAGAAGTGAGTTATAGGAATTTTACTAAAAAGTTATGGTGATATCACTTATAGCCAAAGCAGCCTTGGACTAGGAGGTTTTTCGGCTCACTCGGAATTTGACAGTTTGGTTGTTTTGCTTTCGATTTTCATAATTGTTCGTGCCTAGAAAGCACAATACCATTGCAGCAACCTCCCGCAATTTCAGGCTTATTGGAGTAAAGAGAAGTGAGTTATAGGAATTTTACTAAAAAGTTATGGTGATATCACTTATAGCCAAAGCAACCTTGGACTAGGAGGTTTTTCGGCTCACTCGGAATTTGACAGTTTGGTTGTTTTACATTCGATTTTCATAATTTTTCGTGCCTAGAAAGCACAATGCCTTTGCAGCTACCTCCTGTAATTTCACGCTGATCGGAGTAAAGAGAAGTGAGTTATAGAAATTTTACTAAAAAGTTATGGTGATATCACTTATAGCCAAAGCAGCCTTGGACTAGGAGGTTTTTCGGCTCACTCGGAATTTGACAGTTTGGTTGTTTTACATTCGATTTTCATAATTTTCCGTGCCTAGAAAGCACAGTGCCTTTGCAGCAACCTCCCGGGATGTCACGCTTATCGGGGTAAAGAGAAGTGAGTTATAGGAATTTTACTAAAAAGTTATGGTGATATCACTTATAGCCAAAGCAGCCTTGGACTAGGAGGTTTTTCGGCTCACTCGGAATTTGACAGTTTGGTTGTTTTACATTCGATTTTCATAATTTTTCGTAGCTAGAAAGCACAGTGCCTGTGCAGCAACCTCCCGAAATGTCACGCTGATCGGGGTAAAGAGAAGTGAGTCATAGGAATTTTACTAAAAAGTTATGGTGATATCACTTATAGCCAAAGCAGCCTTGGACTAGGAGGTGTTTCGGCTCACTCGGAATTTGACAGTTTGGTTGTTTTAGATTCGATTTTGGTAATTTTTCGTGCCTAGAAAGCATAATGCCTTTGCAGAAATCTCCTGAAATTTCACGCTGATCGGAGTAAAGAGAAGTGAGTTATAGGAATTTTACTAAAAAGTTATGGTGATATCACTTATAGCCAAAGCAGCCTTGGACTAGGAGGTGTTTCGGCTCACTCGGAATTTGACAGCTTGGTTGTTTTAGATTCGATTTTCATAATTTTTCGTGCCTAGAAAGCACAATACCTTTGCAGCAACCTCCTGAAATTTCACGCTTATCGGAAGAAAGCGAAGCGAGTTATAGGAATTTTACTAAAAAGTTATGGTGATATCACTAATAGCCAATGCAGCCTTGGACTAGGAGGTTTTTCGGCTCACTCGGAATTTGACAGTTTGGTTGTTTTACATTCGATCTTCATAATTTTTCGTAGCTACAAAGCACAGTGCCTTTGCAGCAACCTCCCGAAATTTCACGCTTATCGGAAGAAAGCGAAGCGAGTTATAGGAATTTTACTAAAAAGTTATGGTGATATCACTAATAGCCAATGCAGCCTTGGACTAGGAGGTTTTTCGGCTCACTCGGAATTTAACAGCTTGGTTGTTTTAGATTCGATTTTCATAATTTTTCGTGCCTAGAAAGCACAATACCTTTGCAGCAACCTCCCGAAATGTTACGCTGATCGGAGTAAAGAGAAGTGAGTTATAGGAATTTTACTAAAAAGTTATGGTGATATCACTTATAGCCAAAGCAGCCTTGCACTAGGAGGTTTTTCGGCTCACTCGGAATTTGACAGTTTGGTTGTTTTGCTTTCGATTTTCATAATTGTTCGTGCCTAGAAAGCACAATACCTTTGCAGCAACCTCCCGAAATGTCACGCTGATCGGAGTAAAGAGAAGTGAGTTATAGGAATTTTACTAAAAAGTTATGGTGATATCACTTATAGCCAAAGCAGCCTTGGACTAGGAGGTTTTTCGGCTCACTCGGAATTTGACAGTTTGGTTGTTTTGCTTTCGATTTTCATTATTGTTCGTAGCTACAAAGCACAGTGCCTTTGCAGCAACCTCCCGAAATTTCAGGCTTATCGGAGTAAAGAGAAGTGAGTTATAGGAATTTTACTAAAAAGTTATGGTGATATCACTTATAGCCAAAGCAGCCTTGGACTAGGAGGTGTTTCGGCTCACTCGGAATTTGACAGCTTGGTTGTTTTAGATTCGATTTTGATAATTTTTCGTGCCTAGAAAGCACAATGCCTTTGCAGCAACCTCCTGAAATTTTCCGCTGATCGGGGTAAAGAGAAGTGAGTTATAGGAATTTTACTAAAAAGTTATGGTGATATCACTAATAGCCAATGCAGCCTTGGACTAGGAGGTTTTTCGGCTCACTCGGAATTTGACAGTTTGGTTGTTTTACATTCGATCTTCATAATTTTTCGTAGCTACAAAGCACAGTGCCTTTGCAGCAACCTCCCGAAATTTCACGCTTATCGGAAGAAAGCGAAGCGAGTTATAGGAATTTTACTAAAAAGTTATGGTGATATCACTAATAGCCAATGCAGCCTTGGACTAGGAGGTTTTTCGGCTCACTCGGAATTTAACAGCTTGGTTGTTTTACATTCGATTTTCATAATTTTTCGTGCCTAGAAAGCACAGTGCCTTTGCAGCAACCTCCCGAAATTTCACGCTTATCGGAAGAAAGCGAAGCGAGTTATAGGAATTTTACTAAAAAGTTATGGTGATATCACTAATAGCCAATGCAGCCTTGGACTAGGAGGTTTTTCGGCTCACTCGGAATTTGACAGTTTGGTTGTTTTGCTTTCGATTTTCATTATTGTTCGTAGCTACAAAGCACAGTGCCTTTGCAGCAACCTCCCGAAATTTCAGGCTTATCGGAGTAAAGAGAAGTGAGTTATAGGAATTTTACTAAAAAGTTATGGTGATGTCACTAATAGCCAAAGCAGCCTTGGACTAGGAGGTTTTTCGGCTCACTCGGAATTGACAGTTTGGTTGTTTTACATTCCATTTTCATAATTTTTCGTGCCTAGAAAGCACAATACCTTTGCAGCAACCTCACGCAATTTCAGGCTTATTGGAGTAAAGAGAAGTGAGTTATAGGAATTTTACTAAAAAGTTATGGTGATATCACTTATAGCCAAAGCAGCCTTGGACTAGGAGGTTTTTCGGCTCACTCGGAATTTGACAGTTTGGTTGTTTTGCTTTCGATTTTCATAATTGTTCTGCCTAGAAAGCACAATACCTTTGCAGCAACCTCCCGAAATGTCACGCTGATCGGAGTAAAGAGAAGTGAGTTATAGGAATTTTACTAAAAAGTTATGGTGATATCACTTATAGCCAAAGCAGCCTTGGACTAGGAGGTTTTTCGGCTCACTCGGAATTTGACAGTTTGGTTGTTTTGCTTTCGATTTTCATAATTGTTCGTGCCTAGAAAGCACAATACCTTTGCAGCAACCTCCCGAAATGTCACGCTGATCGGAGTAAAGAGAAGTGAGTTATAGGAATTTTACTAAAAAGTTATGGTGATATCACTTATAGCCAAAGCAGCCTTGGACTAGGAGGTTTTTCGGCTCACTCGGAATTTGACAGTTTGGTTGTTTTGCTTTCGATTTTCATAATTGTTCGTGCCTAGAAAGCACAATACCTTTGCAGCAACCTCCCGCAATTTCAGGCTTATTGGAGTAAAGAGAAGTGAGTTATAGGAATTTTACTAAAAAGTTATGGTGATATCATTTATAGCCAAAGCAGCCTTGGACTAGGAGGTTTTTCGGCTCACTCGGAATTGACAGTTTGGTTGTTTTACATTCGATTTTCATAATTTTTCGTAGCTAGAAAGCACAGTGCCTGTGCAGCAACCTCCCGAAATGTCACGCTGATCGGGGTAAAGAGAAGTGAGTTATAGGAATTTTACTAAAAAGTTATGGTGATATCACTTATAGCCAAAGCAGCCTTGGACTAGGAGGTTTTTCGGCTCACTCGGAATTTGACGGTTTGGTTGTTTTACATTCGATTTTCATAATTTTTCGTGCCTAGAAAGCACAATACCTTTGCAGCAACCTCCCGAAATTTCACGCTTATTGGAGTAAAGAGAAGTGAGTTATAGGAATTTTACTAAAAAGTTATGGTGATATCATTTATAGCCAAAGCAGCCTTGGACTAGGAGGTTTTTCGACTCACTCGGAATTTGACAGTTTGGTTGTTTTGCATTCGATTTCCATAATTGTTCGTGCCTAGAAAGCACAATACCTTTGCAGCAACCTCCCGAAATGTCACGCTGATCGGAATAGAGAGAAGTGAGTTATAGGAATTTTACTAAAAAGTTATGGTGATATCACTTATAGCCAAAGCAGCCTTGGACTAGGAGGTTTTTCGGCTCACTCGGAGTTTGACAGTTTGGTTGTTTTACATTCGATTTTCATAATTTTTCGTAGCTAGAAAGCACAGTGCCTGTGCAGCAACCTCCCGAAATGTCACGCTGATCGGGGTAAAGAGAAGTGAGTTATAGGAATTTTACTAAAAAGTTATGGTGATATCACTTATAGCCAAAGCAGCCTTGGACTAGGAGGTGTTTCGGCTCACTCGGAGTTTGACAGCTTGGTTGTTTTAGATTCGATTTTGATAATTTTTCGTGCCTAGAAAGCACGGTGCCTTTGCAGCAACCTCCCGAAATGTCACGCTGATCGGGGTAAAGAGAAGTGAGTTATAGGAATTTTACTAAAAAGTTATGGTGATATCATTTATAGCCAAAGCAGCCTTGGACTAGGAGGTTTTTCGGCTCACTCGGAATTTGACAGTTTGGTTGTTTTACATTCGATTTTCATAATTTTTCGTAGCTAGAAAGCACAGTGCCTGTGCAGCAACCTCCCGAAATGTCACGCTGATCGGAGTAAACAGAAGTGAGTTATAGGAATTTTACTAAAAAGTTATGGTGATATCACTTATAGCCAAAGCAGCCTTGCACTATTAGGTTTTTCGGCTCACTCGGAATTTGACAGCTTGGTTGTTTTACTTTCGATTTTCATAATTTTTCGTGCCTAGAAAGCACAGTGCCTTTGCAGCAACCTTCCGAAATTTCAGGCTGATCGGAATAGAGAGAAGTGAGTTATAGGAATTTTACTAAAAAGTTATGGTGATATCACTAATAGCCAAAGCAGCCTTGGACTAGGAGGTTTTTCGGCTCACTCGGAATTGACAGTTTGGTTGTTTTACATTCCATTTTCATAATTTTCGTACCTAGAAAGCACAATACCTTTGCAGCAACCTCCCGAAATTTCACGCTTATTGGAGTAAAGAGAAGTGAGTTATAGGAATTTTACTAAAAAGTTATGGTGATATCACTTATAGCCAAAGCAGCCTTGGACTAGGAGGTTTTTCGACTCACTCGGAATTTGACAGTTTGGTTGTTTTACATTCGATTTTCATAATTTTTCGTAGCTACAAAGCACAGTGCCTTTGCAGCAACCTCCCGAAATTTCAGGCTTATCGGAGTAAAGAGAAGTGAGTTATAGGAATTTTACTAAAAAGTTATGGTGATATCACTAATAGCCAAAGCAGCCTTGGACTAGGAGGTTTTTCGGCTCACTCGGAATTGACAGTTTGGTTGTTTTACATTCCATTTTCATAATTTTTCGTGCCTAGAAAGCACAATACCTTTGCAGCAACCTCACGCAATTTCAGGCTTATTGGAGTAAAGAGAAGTGAGTTATAGGAATTTTACTAAAAAGTTATGGTGATATCATTTATAGCCAAAACAGCCTTGGACTAGGAGGTTTTTCGGCTCACTCGGAATTGACAGTTTGGTTGTTTTAGATTCGATTTTCATAATTTTTCGTGCCTAGAAAGCACAATACCTTTGCAGCAACCTCCCGAAATGTTACGCTGATCGGAGTAAAGAGAAGTGAGTTATAGGAATTTTACTAAAAAGTTATGGTGATATCACTTATAGCCAAAGCAGCCTTGGACTAGGAGGTTTTTCGGCTCACTCGGAATTTGACAGTTTGGTTGTTTTGCTTTCGATTTTCATAATTGTTCGTGCCTAGAAAGCACAATACCTTTGCAGCAACCTCCCGAAATGTCACGCTGATCGGAGTAAAGAGAAGTGAGTTATAGGAATTTTACTAAAAAGTTATGGTGATATCACTTATAGCCAAAGCAGCCTTGGACTAGGAGGTTTTTCGGCTCACTCGGAATTTGACAGTTTGGTTGTTTTGCTTTCGATTTTCATTATTGTTCGTAGCTACAAAGCACAGTGCCTTTGCAGCAACCTCCCGAAATTTCAGGCTTATCGGAGTAAAGAGAAGTGAGTTATAGGAATTTTACTAAAAAGTTATGGTGATATCACTTATAGCCAAAGCAGCCTTGGACTAGGAGGTGTTTCGGCTCACTCGGAATTTGACAGCTTGGTTGTTTTAGATTCGATTTTGATAATTTTTCGTGCCTAGAAAGCACAATGCCTTTGCAGCAACCTCCCGGAATGTCACGCTGATCGGGGTAAAGAGAAGTGAGTTATAGGAATTTTACTAAAAAGTTATGGTGATATCACTAATAGCCAATGCAGCCTTGGACTAGGAGGTTTTTCGGCTCACTCGGAATTTGACAGTTTGGTTGTTTTACATTCGATCTTCATAATTTTTCGTAGCTACAAAGCACAGTGCCTTTGCAGCAACCTCCCGAAATTTCACGCTTATCGGAAGAAAGCGAAGCGAGTTATAGGAATTTTACTAAAAAGTTATGGTGATATCACTAATAGCCAATGCAGCCTTGGACTAGGAGGTTTTTCGGCTCACTCGGAATTTAACAGCTTGGTTGTTTTACATTCGATTTTCATAATTTTTCGTGCCTAGAAAGCACAGTGCCTTTGCAGCAACCTCCCGAAATTTCACGCTTATCGGAAGAAAGCGAAGCGAGTTATAGGAATTTTACTAAAAAGTTATGGTGATATCACTAATAGCCAATGCAGCCTTGGACTAGGAGGTTTTTCGGCTCACTCGGAATTTGACAGTTTGGTTGTTTTGCTTTCGATTTTCATTATTGTTCGTAGCTACAAAGCACAGTGCCTTTGCAGCAACCTCCCGAAATTTCAGGCTTATCGGAGTAAAGAGAAGTGAGTTATAGGAATTTTACTAAAAAGTTATGGTGATGTCACTAATAGCCAAAGCAGCCTTGGACTAGGAGGTTTTTCGGCTCACTCGGAATTGACAGTTTGGTTGTTTTACATTCCATTTTCATAATTTTTCGTGCCTAGAAAGCACAATACCTTTGCAGCAACCTCACGCAATTTCAGGCTTATTGGAGTAAAGAGAAGTGAGTTATAGGAATTTTACTAAAAAGTTATGGTGATATCACTTATAGCCAAAGCAGCCTTGGACTAGGAGGTTTTTCGGCTCACTCGGAATTTGACAGTTTGGTTGTTTTGCTTTCGATTTTCATAATTGTTCTGCCTAGAAAGCACAATACCTTTGCAGCAACCTCCCGAAATGTCACGCTGATCGGAGTAAAGAGAAGTGAGTTATAGGAATTTTACTAAAAAGTTATGGTGATATCACTTATAGCCAAAGCAGCCTTGGACTAGGAGGTTTTTCGGCTCACTCGGAATTTGACAGTTTGGTTGTTTTGCTTTCGATTTTCATAATTGTTCGTGCCTAGAAAGCACAATACCTTTGCAGCAACCTCCCGAAATGTCACGCTGATCGGAGTAAAGAGAAGTGAGTTATAGGAATTTTACTAAAAAGTTATGGTGATATCACTTATAGCCAAAGCAGCCTTGGACTAGGAGGTTTTTCGGCTCACTCGGAATTTGACAGTTTGGTTGTTTTGCTTTCGATTTTCATAATTGTTCGTGCCTAGAAAGCACAATACCTTTGCAGCAACCTCCCGCAATTTCAGGCTTATTGGAGTAAAGAGAAGTGAGTTATAGGAATTTTACTAAAAAGTTATGGTGATATCATTTATAGCCAAAGCAGCCTTGGACTAGGAGGTTTTTCGGCTCACTCGGAATTGACAGTTTGGTTGTTTTACATTCGATTTTCATAATTTTTCGTAGCTAGAAAGCACAGTGCCTGTGCAGCAACCTCCCGAAATGTCACGCTGATCGGGGTAAAGAGAAGTGAGTTATAGGAATTTTACTAAAAAGTTATGGTGATATCACTTATAGCCAAAGCAGCCTTGGACTAGGAGGTTTTTCGGCTCACTCGGAATTTGACGGTTTGGTTGTTTTACATTCGATTTTCATAATTTTTCGTGCCTAGAAAGCACAATACCTTTGCAGCAACCTCCCGAAATTTCACGCTTATTGGAGTAAAGAGAAGTGAGTTATAGGAATTTTACTAAAAAGTTATGGTGATATCATTTATAGCCAAAGCAGCCTTGGACTAGGAGGTTTTTCGACTCACTCGGAATTTGACAGTTTGGTTGTTTTGCATTCGATTTCCATAATTGTTCGTGCCTAGAAAGCACAATACCTTTGCAGCAACCTCCCGAAATGTCACGCTGATCGGAATAGAGAGAAGTGAGTTATAGGAATTTTACTAAAAAGTTATGGTGATATCACTTATAGCCAAAGCAGCCTTGGACTAGGAGGTTTTTCGGCTCACTCGGAGTTTGACAGTTTGGTTGTTTTACATTCGATTTTCATAATTTTTCGTAGCTAGAAAGCACAGTGCCTGTGCAGCAACCTCCCGAAATGTCACGCTGATCGGGGTAAAGAGAAGTGAGTTATAGGAATTTTACTAAAAAGTTATGGTGATATCACTTATAGCCAAAGCAGCCTTGGACTAGGAGGTGTTTCGGCTCACTCGGAGTTTGACAGCTTGGTTGTTTTAGATTCGATTTTGATAATTTTTCGTGCCTAGAAAGCACAGTGCCTTTGCAGCAACCTCCCGAAATGTCACGCTGATCGGGGTAAAGAGAAGTGAGTTATAGGAATTTTACTAAAAAGTTATGGTGATATCATTTATAGCCAAAGCAGCCTTGGACTAGGAGGTTTTTCGGCTCACTCGGAATTTGACAGTTTGGTTGTTTTACATTCGATTTTCATAATTTTTCGTAGCTAGAAAGCACAGTGCCTGTGCAGCAACCTCCCGAAATGTCACGCTGATCGGAGTAAACAGAAGTGAGTTATAGGAATTTTACTAAAAAGTTATGGTGATATCACTTATAGCCAAAGCAGCCTTGCACTATTAGGTTTTTCGGCTCACTCGGAATTTGACAGCTTGGTTGTTTTACTTTCGATTTTCATAATTTTTCGTGCCTAGAAAGCACAGTGTCTTTGCAGCAACCTTCCGAAATTTCAGGCTGATCGGAATAGAGAGAAGTGAGTTATAGGAATTTTACTAAAAAGTTATGGTGATATCACTAATAGCCAAAGCAGCCTTGGACTAGGAGGTTTTTCGGCTCACTCGGAATTGACAGTTTGGTTGTTTTACATTCCATTTTCATAATTTTCGTACCTAGAAAGCACAATACCTTTGCAGCAACCTCCCGAAATTTCACGCTTATTGGAGTAAAGAGAAGTGAGTTATAGGAATTTTACTAAAAAGTTATGGTGATATCACTTATAGCCAAAGCAGCCTTGGACTAGGAGGTTTTTCGACTCACTCGGAATTTGACAGTTTGGTTGTTTTACATTCGATTTTCATAATTTTTCGTAGCTACAAAGCACAGTGCCTTTGCAGCAACCTCCCGAAATTTCAGGCTTATCGGAGTAAAGAGAAGTGAGTTATAGGAATTTTACTAAAAAGTTATGGTGATATCACTAATAGCCAAAGCAGCCTTGGACTAGGAGGTTTTTCGGCTCACTCGGAATTGACAGTTTGGTTGTTTTACATTCCATTTTCATAATTTTTCGTGCCTAGAAAGCACAATACCTTTGCAGCAACCTCACGCAATTTCAGGCTTATTGGAGTAAAGAGAAGTGAGTTATAGGAATTTTACTAAAAAGTTATGGTGATATCATTTATAGCCAAAACAGCCTTGGACTAGGAGGTTTTTCGGCTCACTCGGAATTGACAGTTTGGTTGTTTTAGATTCGATTTTCATAATTTTTCGTGCCTAGAAAGCACAATACCTTTCCAGCAACCTCCCGGAATGTCACGCTGATCGGGGTAAAGAGAAGTGAGTTATAGGAATTTTACTAAAAAGTTATGGTGATATCACTTATAGCCAAAGCAGCCTTGGACTAGGAGGTTTTTCGGCTCACTCGGAATTTGACGGTTTGGTTGTTTTACATTCGATTTTCATAATTTTTCGTGCCTAGAAAGCACAATACCTTTGCAGCAACCTCCCGAAATTTCACGCTTATTGGAGTAAAGAGAAGTGAGTTATAGGAATTTTACTAAAAAGTTATGGTGATATCATTTATAGCCAAAGCAGCCTTGGACTAGGAGGTTTTTCGACTCACTCGGAATTTGACAGTTTGGTTGTTTTGCATTCGATTTCCATAATTGTTCGTGCCTAGAAAGCACAATACCTTTGCAGCAACCTCCCGAAATGTCACGCTGATCGGAGTAAAGAGAAGTGAGTTATAGGAATTTTACTAAAAAGTTATGGTGATATCACTTATAGCCAAAGCAGCCTTGGACTAGGAGGTTTTTCGGCTCACTCGGAATTTGACAGCTTGGTTGTTTTAGATTCGATTTTCATAATTTTTCGTGCCTAGAAAGCACAGCGCCTTTGCAGCAACCTTCCGAAATTTCAGGCTGATCGGAATAGAGAGAAGTGAGTTATAGGAATTTTACTAAAAAGTTATGGTGATATCACTTATAGCCAAAGCAGCCTTGGACTAGGAGGTTTTTCGGCTCACTCGGAATTTGACAGTTTGGTTGTTTTGCTTTCGATTTTCATAATTGTTCGTGCCTAGAAAGCACAATACCTTTGCAGCAACCTCCCGCAATTTCAGGCTTATTGGAGTAAAGAGAAGTGAGTTATAGGAATTTTACTAAAAAGTTATGGTGATATCACTTATAGCCAAAGCAACCTTGGACTAGGAGGTTTTTCGGCTCACTCGGAATTTGACAGTTTGGTTGTTTTAGATTCGATTTTCATAATTTTTCGTGCCTAGAAAGCACAATGCCTTTGCAGCTACCTCCTGTAATTTCACGCTGATCGGAGTAAAGAGAAGTGAGTTATAGAAATTTTACTAAAAAGTTATGGTGATATCACTTATAGCCAAAGCAGCCTTGGACTAGGAGGTGTTTCGGCTCACTCGGAATTTGACAGTTTGGTTGTTTTAGATTCGATTTTGGTAATTTTTCGTGCCTAGAAAGCATAATGCCTTTGCAGAAATCTCCTGAAATTTCACGCTGATCGGAGTAAAGAGAAGTGAGTTATAGGAATTTTACTAAAAAGTTATGGTGATATCACTTATAGCCAAAGCAGCCTTGGACTAGGAGGTGTTTCGGCTCACTCGGAATTTGACAGCTTGGTTGTTTTAGATTCGATTTTCATAATTTTTCGTGCCTAGAAAGCACAATACCTTTGCAGCAACCTCCTGAAATTTCACGCTTATCGGAAGAAAGCGAAGCGAGTTATAGGAATTTTACTAAAAAGTTATGGTGATATCACTAATAGCCAATGCAGCCTTGGACTAGGAGGTTTTTCGGCTCACTCGGAATTTGACAGTTTGGTTGTTTTACATTCGATCTTCATAATTTTTCGTAGCTACAAAGCACAGTGCCTTTGCAGCAACCTCCCGAAATTTCACGCTTATCGGAAGAAAGCGAAGCGAGTTATAGGAATTTTACTAAAAAGTTATGGTGATATCACTAATAGCCAATGCAGCCTTGGACTAGGAGGTTTTTCGGCTCACTCGGAATTTAGCAGCTTGGTTGTTTTAGATTCGATTTTCATAATTTTTCGTGCCTAGAAAGCACAATACCTTTGCAGCAACCTCCCGAAATGTTACGCTGATCGGAGTAAAGAGAAGTGAGTTATAGGAATTTTACTAAAAAGTTATGGTGATATCACTTATAGCCAAAGCAGCCTTGGACTAGGAGGTTTTTCGGCTCACTCGGAATTTGACAGTTTGGTTGTTTTGCTTTCGATTTTCATAATTGTTCGTGCCTAGAAAGCACAATACCTTTGCAGCAACCTCCCGAAATGTCACGCTGATCGGAGTAAAGAGAAGTGAGTTATAGGAATTTTACTAAAAAGTTATGGTGATATCACTTATAGCCAAAGCAGCCTTGGACTAGGAGGTTTTTCGGCTCACTCGGAATTTGACAGTTTGGTTGTTTTGCTTTCGATTTTCATTATTGTTCGTAGCTACAAAGCACAGTGCCTTTGCAGCAACCTCCCGAAATTTCAGGCTTATCGGAGTAAAGAGAAGTGAGTTATAGGAATTTTACTAAAAAGTTATGGTGATATCACTTATAGCCAAAGCAGCCTTGGACTAGGAGGTGTTTCGGCTCACTCGGAATTTGACAGCTTGGTTGTTTTAGATTCGATTTTGATAATTTTTCGTGCCTAGAAAGCACAATGCCTTTGCAGCAACCTCCTGAAATTTTCCGCTGATCGGGGTAAAGAGAAGTGAGTTATAGGAATTTTACTAAAAAGTTATGGTGATATCACTAATAGCCAATGCAGCCTTGGACTAGGAGGTTTTTCGGCTCACTCGGAATTTGAGAGTTTGGTTGTTTTACATTCGATCTTCATAATTTTTCGTAGCTACAAAGCACAGTGCCTTTGCAGCAACCTCCCGAAATTTCACGCTTATCGGAAGAAAGCGAAGCGAGTTATAGGAATTTTACTAAAAAGTTATGGTGATATCACTAATAGCCAATGCAGCCTTGGACTAGGAGGTTTTTCGGCTCACTCGGAATTTAACAGCTTGGTTGTTTTACATTCGATTTTCATAATTTTTCGTGCCTAGAAAGCACAGTGCCTTTGCAGCAACCTCCCGAAATTTCACGCTTATCGGAAGAAAGCGAAGCGAGTTATAGGAATTTTACTAAAAAGTTATGGTGATATCACTAATAGCCAATGCAGCCTTGGACTAGGAGGTTTTTCGGCTCACTCGGAATTTGACAGTTTGGTTGTTTTGCTTTCGATTTTCATTATTGTTCGTAGCTACAAAGCACAGTGCCTTTGCAGCAACCTCCCGAAATTTCAGGCTTATCGGAGTAAAGAGAAGTGAGTTATAGGAATTTTACTAAAAAGTTATGGTGATATCACTAATAGCCAAAGCAGCCTTGGACTAGGAGGTTCTTCGGCTCACTCGGAATTGACAGTTTGGTTGTTTTACATTCCATTTTCATAATTTTTCGTGCCTAGAAAGCACAATACCTTTGCAGCAACCTCACGCAATTTCAGGCTTATTGGAGTAAAGAGAAGTGAGTTATAGGAATTTTACTAAAAAGTTATGGTGATATCATTTATAGCCAAAACAGCCTTGGACTAGGAGGTTTTTCGGCTCACTCGGAATTGACAGTTTGGTTGTTTTAGATTCGATTTTCATAATTTTTCGTGCCTAGAAAGCACAATACCTTTCCAGCAACCTCCCGGAATGTCACGCTGATCGGGGTAAAGAGAAGTGAGTTATAGGAATTTTACTAAAAAGTTATGGTGATATCACTTATAGCCAAAGCAGCCTTGGACTAGGAGGTTTTTCGGCTCACTCGGAATTTGACGGTTTGGTTGTTTTACATTCGATTTTCATAATTTTTCGTGCCTAGAAAGCACAATACCTTTGCAGCAACCTCCCGAAATTTCACGCTTATTGGAGTAAAGAGAAGTGAGTTATAGGAATTTTACTAAAAAGTTATGGTGATATCATTTATAGCCAAAGCAGCCTTGGACTAGGAGGTTTTTCGACTCACTCGGAATTTGACAGTTTGGTTGTTTTGCATTCGATTTCCATAATTGTTCGTGCCTAGAAAGCACAATACCTTTGCAGCAACCTCCCGAAATGTCACGCTGATCGGAGTAAAGAGAAGTGAGTTATAGGAATTTTACTAAAAAGTTATGGTGATATCACTTATAGCCAAAGCAGCCTTGGACTAGGAGGTTTTTCGGCTCACTCGGAATTTGACAGCTTGGTTGTTTTAGATTCGATTTTCATAATTTTTCGTGCCTAGAAAGCACAGCGCCTTTGCAGCAACCTTCCGAAATTTCAGGCTGATCGGAATAGAGAGAAGTGAGTTATAGGAATTTTACTAAAAAGTTATGGTGATATCACTTATAGCCAAAGCAGCCTTGGACTAGGAGGTTTTTCGGCTCACTCGGAATTTGACAGTTTGGTTGTTTTGCTTTCGATTTTCATAATTGTTCTGCCTAGAAAGCACAATACCTTTGCAGCAACCTCCCGAAATGTCACGCTGATCGGAGTAAAGAGAAGTGAGTTATAGGAATTTTACTAAAAAGTTATGGTGATATCACTTATAGCCAAAGCAGCCTTGGACTAGGAGGTTTTTCGGCTCACTCGGAATTTGACAGTTTGGTTGTTTTGCTTTCGATTTTCATAATTGTTCGTGCCTAGAAAGCACAATACCTTTGCAGCAACCTCCCGCAATTTCAGGCTTATTGGAGTAAAGAGAAGTGAGTTATAGGAATTTTACTAAAAAGTTATGGTGATATCACTTATAGCCAAAGCAACCTTGGACTAGGAGGTTTTTCGGCTCACTCGGAATTTGACAGTTTGGTTGTTTTACATTCGATTTTCATAATTTTTCGTGCCTAGAAAGCACAATGCCTTTGCAGCTACCTCCTGTAATTTCACGCTGATCGGAGTAAAGAGAAGTGAGTTATAGAAATTTTACTAAAAAGTTATGGTGATATCACTTATAGCCAAAGCAGCCTTGGACTAGGAGGTTTTTCGGCTCACTCGGAATTTGACAGTTTGGTTGTTTTACATTCGATTTTCATAATTTTTCGTGCCTAGAAAGCACAGTGCCTTTGCAGCAACCTCCCGAAATTTCACGCTTATCGGAAGAAAGCGAAGCGAGTTATAGGAATTTTACTAAAAAGTTATGGTGATATCACTAATAGCCAATGCAGCCTTGGACTAGGAGGTTTTTCGGCTCACTCGGAATTTGACAGTTTGGTTGTTTTGCTTTCGATTTTCATTATTGTTCGTAGCTACAAAGCACAGTGCCTTTGCAGCAACCTCCCGAAATTTCAGGCTTATCGGAGTAAAGAGAAGTGAGTTATAGGAATTTTACTAAAAAGTTATGGTGATATCACTAATAGCCAAAGCAGCCTTGGACTAGGAGGTTCTTCGGCTCACTCGGAATTGACAGTTTGGTTGTTTTACATTCCATTTTCATAATTTTTCGTGCCTAGAAAGCACAATACCTTTGCAGCAACCTCACGCAATTTCAGGCTTATTGGAGTAAAGAGAAGTGAGTTATAGGAATTTTACTAAAAAGTTATGGTGATATCATTTATAGCCAAAACAGCCTTGGACTAGGAGGTTTTTCGGCTCACTCGGAATTGACAGTTTGGTTGTTTTAGATTCGATTTTCATAATTTTTCGTGCCTAGAAAGCACAATACCTTTCCAGCAACCTCCCGGAATGTCACGCTGATCGGGGTAAAGAGAAGTGAGTTATAGGAATTTTACTAAAAAGTTATGGTGATATCACTTATAGCCAAAGCAGCCTTGGACTAGGAGGTTTTTCGGCTCACTCGGAATTTGACGGTTTGGTTGTTTTACATTCGATTTTCATAATTTTTCGTGCCTAGAAAGCACAATACCTTTGCAGCAACCTCCCGAAATTTCACGCTTATTGGAGTAAAGAGAAGTGAGTTATAGGAATTTTACTAAAAAGTTATGGTGATATCATTTATAGCCAAAGCAGCCTTGGACTAGGAGGTTTTTCGACTCACTCGGAATTTGACAGTTTGGTTGTTTTGCATTCGATTTCCATAATTGTTCGTGCCTAGAAAGCACAATACCTTTGCAGCAACCTCCCGAAATGTCACGCTGATCGGAGTAAAGAGAAGTGAGTTATAGGAATTTTACTAAAAAGTTATGGTGATATCACTTATAGCCAAAGCAGCCTTGGACTAGGAGGTTTTTCGGCTCACTCGGAATTTGACAGCTTGGTTGTTTTAGATTCGATTTTCATAATTTTTCGTGCCTAGAAAGCACAGCGCCTTTGCAGCAACCTTCCGAAATTTCAGGCTGATCGGAATAGAGAGAAGTGAGTTATAGGAATTTTACTAAAAAGTTATGGTGATATCACTTATAGCCAAAGCAGCCTTGGACTAGGAGGTTTTTCGGCTCACTCGGAATTTGACAGTTTGGTTGTTTTGCTTTCGATTTTCATAATTGTTCTGCCTAGAAAGCACAATACCTTTGCAGCAACCTCCCGAAATGTCACGCTGATCGGAGTAAAGAGAAGTGAGTTATAGGAATTTTACTAAAAAGTTATGGTGATATCACTTATAGCCAAAGCAGCCTTGGACTAGGAGGTTTTTCGGCTCACTCGGAATTTGACAGTTTGGTTGTTTTGCTTTCGATTTTCATAATTGTTCGTGCCTAGAAAGCACAATACCTTTGCAGCAACCTCCCGCAATTTCAGGCTTATTGGAGTAAAGAGAAGTGAGTTATAGGAATTTTACTAAAAAGTTATGGTGATATCACTTATAGCCAAAGCAACCTTGGACTAGGAGGTTTTTCGGCTCACTCGGAATTTGACAGTTTGGTTGTTTTACATTCGATTTTCATAATTTTTCGTGCCTAGAAAGCACAATGCCTTTGCAGCTACCTCCTGTAATTTCACGCTGATCGGAGTAAAGAGAAGTGAGTTATAGAAATTTTACTAAAAAGTTATGGTGATATCACTTATAGCCAAAGCAGCCTTGGACTAGGAGGTTTTTCGGCTCACTCGGAATTTGACAGTTTGGTTGTTTTACATTCGATTTTCATAATTTTCCGTGCCTAGAAAGCACAGTGCCTTTGCAGCAACCTCCCGGGATGTCACGCTGATCGGGGTAAAGAGAAGTGAGTTATAGGAATTTTACTAAAAAGTTATGGTGATATCACTTATAGCCAAAGCAGCCTTGGACTAGGAGGTTTTTCGGCTCACTCGGAATTTGACAGTTTGGTTGTTTTACATTCGATTTTCATAATTTTTCGTAGCTAGAAAGCACAGTGCCTGTGCAGCAACCTCCCGAAATGTCACGCTGATCGGGGTAAAGAGAAGTGAGTCATAGGAATTTTACTAAAAAGTTATGGTGATATCACTTATAGCCAAAGCAGCCTTGGACTAGGAGGTGTTTCGGCTCACTCGGAATTTGACAGTTTGGTTGTTTTAGATTCGATTTTGGTAATTTTTCGTGCCTAGAAAGCATAATGCCTTTGCAGAAATCTCCTGAAATTTCACGCTGATCGGAGTAAAGAGAAGTGAGTTATAGGAATTTTACTAAAAAGTTATGGTGATATCACTTATAGCCAAAGCAGCCTTGGACTAGGAGGTGTTTCGGCTCACTCGGAATTTGACAGCTTGGTTGTTTTAGATTCGATTTTCATAATTTTTCGTGCCTAGAAAGCACAATACCTTTGCAGCAACCTCCTGAAATTTCACGCTTATCGGAAGAAAGCGAAGCGAGTTATAGGAATTTTACTAAAAAGTTATGGTGATATCACTAATAGCCAATGCAGCCTTGGACTAGGAGGTTTTTCGGCTCACTCGGAATTTGACAGTTTGGTTGTTTTACATTCGATCTTCATAATTTTTCGTAGCTACAAAGCACAGTGCCTTTGCAGCAACCTCCCGAAATTTCACGCTTATCGGAAGAAAGCGAAGCGAGTTATAGGAATTTTACTAAAAAGTTATGGTGATATCACTAATAGCCAATGCAGCCTTGGACTAGGAGGTTTTTCGGCTCACTCGGAATTTGACAGCTTGGTTGTTTTAGATTCGATTTTCATAATTTTTCGTGCCTAGAAAGCACAATACCTTTGCAGCAACCTCCCGAAATGTTACGCTGATCGGAGTAAAGAGAAGTGAGTTATAGGAATTTTACTAAAAAGTTATGGTGATATCACTTATAGCCAAAGCAGCCTTGGACTAGGAGGTTTTTCGGCTCACTCGGAATTTGACAGTTTGGTTGTTTTGCTTTCGATTTTCATAATTGTTCGTGCCTAGAAAGCACAATACCTTTGCAGCAACCTCCCGAAATGTCACGCTGATCGGAGTAAAGAGAAGTGAGTTATAGGAATTTTACTAAAAAGTTATGGTGATATCACTTATAGCCAAAGCAGCCTTGGACTAGGAGGTTTTTCGGCTCACTCGGAATTTGACAGTTTGGTTGTTTTGCTTTCGATTTTCATTATTGTTCGTAGCTACAAAGCACAGTGCCTTTGCAGCAACCTCCCGAAATTTCAGGCTTATCGGAGTAAAGAGAAGTGAGTTATAGGAATTTTACTAAAAAGTTATGGTGATATCACTTATAGCCAAAGCAGCCTTGGACTAGGAGGTGTTTCGGCTCACTCGGAATTTGACAGCTTGGTTGTTTTAGATTCGATTTTGATAATTTTTCGTGCCTAGAAAGCACAATGCCTTTGCAGCAACCTCCTGAAATTTTCCGCTGATCGGGGTAAAGAGAAGTGAGTTATAGGAATTTTACTAAAAAGTTATGGTGATATCACTAATAGCCAATGCAGCCTTGGACTAGGAGGTTTTTCGGCTCACTCGGAATTTGACAGTTTGGTTGTTTTACATTCGATCTTCATAATTTTTCGTAGCTACAAAGCACAGTGCCTTTGCAGCAACCTCCCGAAATTTCACGCTTATCGGAAGAAAGCGAAGCGAGTTATAGGAATTTTACTAAAAAGTTATGGTGATATCACTAATAGCCAATGCAGCCTTGGACTAGGAGGTTTTTCGGCTCACTCGGAATTTAACAGCTTGGTTGTTTTACATTCGATTTTCATAATTTTTCGTGCCAAGAAAGCACAGTGCCTTTGCAGCAACCTCCCGAAATTTCACGCTTATCGGAAGAAAGCGAAGCGAGTTATAGGAATTTTACTAAAAAGTTATGGTGATATCACTAATAGCCAATGCAGCCTTGGACTAGGAGGTTTTTCGGCTCACTCGGAATTTGACAGTTTGGTTGTTTTGCTTTCGATTTTCATTATTGTTCGTAGCTACAAAGCACAGTGCCTTTGCAGCAACCTCCCGAAATTTCAGGCTTATCGGAGTAAAGAGAAGTGAGTTATAGGAATTTTACTAAAAAGTTATGGTGATGTCACTAATAGCCAAAGCAGCCTTGGACTAGGAGGTTTTTCGGCTCACTCGGAATTGACAGTTTGGTTGTTTTACATTCCATTTTCATAATTTTTCGTGCCTAGAAAGCACAATACCTTTGCAGCAACCTCACGCAATTTCAGGCTTATTGGAGTAAAGAGAAGTGAGTTATAGGAATTTTACTAAAAAGTTATGGTGATATCATTTATAGCCAAAACAGCCTTGGACTAGGAGGTTTTTCGGCTCACTCGGAATTGACAGTTTGGTTGTTTTAGATTCGATTTTCATAATTTTTCGTGCCTAGAAAGCACAATACCTTTCCAGCAACCTCCCGGAATGTCACGCTGATCGGGGTAAAGAGAAGTGAGTTATAGGAATTTTACTAAAAAGTTATGGTGATATCACTTATAGCCAAAGCAGCCTTGGACTAGGAGGTTTTTCGGCTCACTCGGAATTTGACGGTTTGGTTGTTTTACATTCGATTTTCATAATTTTTCGTGCCTAGAAAGCACAATACCTTTGCAGCAACCTCCCGAAATTTCACGCTTATTGGAGTAAAGAGAAGTGAGTTATAGGAATTTTACTAAAAAGTTATGGTGATATCATTTATAGCCAAAGCAGCCTTGGACTAGGAGGTTTTTCGACTCACTCGGAATTTGACAGTTTGGTTGTTTTGCATTCGATTTCCATAATTGTTCGTGCCTAGAAAGACAATACCTTTGCAGCAACCTCCCGAAATGTCACGCTGATCGGAGTAAAGAGAAGTGAGTTATAGGAATTTTACTAAAAAGTTATGGTGATATCACTTATAGCCAAAGCAGCCTTGGACTAGGAGGTTTTTCGGCTCACTCGGAATTTGACAGCTTGGTTGTTTTAGATTCGATTTTCATAATTTTTCGTGCCTAGAAAGCACAGCGCCTTTGCAGCAACCTTCCGAAATTTCAGGCTGATCGGAATAGAGAGAAGTGAGTTATAGGAATTTTACTAAAAAGTTATGGTGATATCACTTATAGCCAAAGCAGCCTTGGACTAGGAGGTTTTTCGGCTCACTCGGAATTTGACAGTTTGGTTGTTTTGCTTCCGATTTTCATAATTGTTCTGCCTAGAAAGCACAATACCTTTGCAGCAACCTCCCGAAATGTCACGCTGATCGGAGTAAAGAGAAGTGAGTTATAGGAATTTTACTAAAAAGTTATGGTGATATCACTTATAGCCAAAGCAGCCTTGGACTAGGAGGTTTTTCGGCTCACTCGGAATTTGACAGTTTGGTTGTTTTGCTTTCGATTTTCATAATTGTTCGTGCCTAGAAAGCACAATACCTTTGCAGCAACCTCCCGCAATTTCAGGCTTAGTCGAGTAAAGAGAAGTGAGTTATAGGAATTTTACTAAAAAGTTATGGTGATATCACTTATAGCCAAAGCAACCTTGGACTAGGAGGTTTTTCGGCTCACTCGGAATTTGACAGTTTGGTTGTTTTACATTCGATTTTCATAATTTTTCGTGCCTAGAAAGCACAATGCCTTTGCAGCTACCTCCTGTAATTTCACGCTGATCGGAGTAAAGAGAAGTGAGTTATAGAAATTTTACTAAAAAGTTATGGTGATATCACTTATAGCCAAAGCAGCCTTGGACTAGGAGGTTTTTCGGCTCACTCGGAATTTGACAGTTTGGTTGTTTTACATTCGATTTTCATAATTTTTCGTGCCTAGAAAGCACAGTGCCTTTGCAGCAACCTCCCGGGATGTCACGCTGATCGGGGTAAAGAGAAGTGAGTTATAGGAATTTTACTAAAAAGTTATGGTGATATCACTTATAGCCAAAGCAGCCTTGGACTAGGAGGTTTTTCGGCTCACTCGGAATTTGACAGTTTGGTTGTTTTACATTCGATTTTCATAATTTTTCGTAGCTAGAAAGCACAGTGCCTGTGCAGCAACCTCCCGAAATGTCACGCTGATCGGGGTAAAGAGAAGTGAGTCATAGGAATTTTACTAAAAAGTTATGGTGATATCACTTATAGCCAAAGCAGCCTTGGACTAGGAGGTGTTTCGGCTCACTCGGAATTTGACAGTTTGGTTGTTTTACATTCGATTTTGGTAATTTTTCTTGCCTAGAAAGCACAGTGCCTTTGCAGCAACCTCCCGAAATGTCACGCTGATCGGGGTAAAGAGAAGTGAGTTATAGGAATTTTACTAAAAAGTTATGGTGATATCACTTATAGCCAAAGCAGCCTTGGACTAGGAGGTTTTTCGGCTCACTCGGAATTTGACAGTTTGGTTGTTTTACATTCGATTTTCATAATTTTCCGTGCCTAGAAAGCACAGTGCCTTTGCAGCAACCTCCCGGGATGTCACGCTGATCGGGGTAAAGAGAAGTGAGTTATAGGAATTTTACTAAAAAGTTATGGTGATATCACTTATAGCCAAAGCAGCCTTGGACTAGGAGGTTTTTCGGCTCACTCGGAATTTGACAGTTTGGTTGTTTTACATTCGATTTTCATAATTTTTCGTAGCTAGAAAGCACAGTGCCTGTGCAGCAACCTCCTGTAATTTCACGCTGATCGGAGTAAAGAGAAGTGAGTTATAGAAATTTTACTAAAAAGTTATGGTGATATCACTTATAGCCAAAGCAGCCTTGGACTAGGAGGTGTTTCGGCTCACTCGGAATTTGACAGTTTGGTTGTTTTACATTCGATTTTCATAATTTTTCGTGCCTGGAAAGCACAATGCCTTTGCAGCTACCTCCTGTAATTTCAAGCTGATCGGAGTAAAGAGAAGTGAGTTATAGAAATTTTACTAAAAAGTTATGGTGATATCACTTATAGCCAAAGCAGCCTTGGACTAGGAGGTTTTTCGGCTCACTCGGAATTTGACAGTTTGGTTGTTTTACATTCGATTTTCATAATTGTTCGTGCCTAGAAAGCACAATACCTTTGCAGCAACCTCCCGCAATTTCAGGCTTATTGGAGTAAAGAGAAGTGAGTTATAGGAATTTTACTAAAAAGTTATGGTGATATCACTTATAGCCAAAGCAACCTTGGACTAGGAGGTTTTTCGGCTCACTCGGAATTTGACAGTTTGGTTGTTTTACATTCGATTTTCATAATTTTTCGTGCCTAGAAAGCACAGTGCCTTTGCAGCAACCTCCCGGGATGTCACGCTGATCGGGGTAAAGAGAAGTGAGTTATAGGAATTTTACTAAAAAGTTATGGTGATATCACTTATAGCCAAAGCAGCCTTGGACTAGGAGGTTTTTCGGCTCACTCGGAATTTGACAGTTTGGTTGTTTTACATTCGATGTTCATAATTTTTCGTAGCTAGAAAGCACAGTGCCTGTGCAGCAACCTCCCGAAATGTCACGCTGATCGGGGTAAAGAGAAGTGAGTTATAGGAATTTTACTAAAAAGTTATGGTGATATCACTTATAGCCAAAGCAGCCTTGGACTAGGAGGTGTTTCGGCTCACTCGGAATTTGACAACTTGGTTGTTTTAGATTCGATTTTGATAATTTTTCGTGCCTAGAAAGCACAATGCCTTTGCAGCAACCTCCTGAAATTTTCCGCTGATCGGAGTAAACAGAAGTGAGTTATAGGAATTTTACTAAAAAGTTATGGTGATATCACTTATAGCCAAAGCAGCCTTGCACTAGGAGGTTTTTCGACTCACTCGGAATTTGACAGTTTGGTTGTTTTAGATTCGATTTTGGTAATTTTTCGTGCCTAGAAAGCATAATGCCTTTGCAGAAATTTCCTGAAATTTCACGCTGATCGGAGTAAAGAGAAGTGAGTTATAGGAATTTTACTAAAAAGTTATGGTGATATCACTTATAGCCAAAGCAGCCTTGGACTAGGAGGTGTTTCGGCTCACTCGGAATTTGACAGCTTGGTTGTTTTAGATTCGATTTTGATAATTTTTCGTGCCTAGAAAGCACAATACCTTTGCAGCAACCTCCTGAAATTTCACGCTTATCGGAATAAAGCGAAGCGAGTTATAGGAATTTTACTAAAAAGTTATGGTGATATCACTAATAGCCAATGCAGACTTGGACTAGGAGGTTTTTCGGCTCACTCGGAATTTGACAGTTTGGTTGTTTTACATTCGATTTTCATAATTTTTCGTAGCTACAAAGCACAGTGCCTTTGCAGCAACCTCCCGAAATCTCAGGCTTATCGGAGTAAAGAGCAGTGAGTTATAGGAATTTTACTAAAAAGTTATGGTGATATCATTTATAGCCAAAGCAGCCTTGGAGTAGGAGGTTTTTCGACTCACTCGGAATTTGACAGTTTGGTTGTTTTGCATTCGATTTCCATAATTGTTCGTGCCTAGAAAGCACAATACCTTTGCAGCAACCTCCCGAAATGTCACGCTGATCGGAGTAAAGAGAAGTGAGTTATAGGAATTTTACTAAAAAGTTATGGTGATATCACTTATAGCCAAAGCAGCCTTAGACTAGGAGGTTTTTCGGCTCACTCGGAATTTGACAGCTTGGTTGTTTTACTTTCGATTTTCATAATTTTTCGTGCCTAGAAAGCACAGTGCCTTTGCAGCAACCTTCCGAAATTTCAGGCTGATCGGAATAGAGAGAAGTGAGTTATAGGAATTTTACTAAAAAGGTATGGTGATATCATTTATAGCCAAAGCAGCCTTGGACTAGGAGGTTTTTCGGCTCACTCGGAATTTGACAGTTTGGTTGTTTTGCTTTCGATTTTCATAATTGTTCGTGCCTAGAAAGCACAATACCTTTGCAGCAACCTCCCGAAATGTTACGCTGATCGGAGTAAAGAGAAGTGAGTTATAGGAATTTTACTAAAAAGTTATGGTGATATCACTTATAGCCAAAGCAGCCTTGGACTAGGAGGTTTTTCGGCTCACTCGGAATTTGACAGTTTGGTTGTTTTGCTTTCGATTTTCATAATTGTTCGTGCCTAGAAAGCACAATAGCTTTGCAGCAACCTCCCGAAATGTCACGCTGATCGGAGTAAAGAGAAGTGAGTTATAGGAATTTTACTAAAAAGTTATGGTGATATCACTTATAGCCAAAGCAGCCTTGGACTAGGAGGTTTTTCGGCTCACTCGGAATTTGACAGTTTGGTTGTTTTGCTTTCGATTTTCATAATTGTTCGTGCCTAGAAAGCACAATACCTTTGCAGCAACCTCCCGCAATTTCAGGCTTATTGGAGTAAAGAGAAGTGAGTTATAGGAATTTTACTAAAAAGTTATGGTGATATCACTTATAGCCAAAGCAACCTTGGACTAGGAGGTTTTTCGACTCACTCGGAATTTGACAGTTTGGTTGTTTTACATTCGATTTTCATAATTTTTGTAGCTACAAAGCACAGTGCCTTTGCAGCAACCTCCCGAAATTTCAGGCTTATCGGAGTAAAGAGAAGTGAGTTATAGGAATTTTACTAAAAAGTTATGGTGATATCACTTATAGCCAAAGCAGCCTTAGACTAGGAGGTTTTTCGGCTCACTCGGAATTTGACAGCTTGGTTGTTTTACTTTCGATTTTCATAATTTTTCGTGCCTAGAAAGCACAGTGCCTTTGCAGCAACCTTCCGAAATTTCAGGCTGATCGGAATAGAGAGAAGTGAGTTATAGGAATTTTACTAAAAAGGTATGGTGATATCATTTATAGCCAAAGCAGCCTTGGACTAGGAGGTTTTTCGGCTCACTCGGAATTTGACAGTTTGGTTGTTTTACATTCGATTTTCATAATTTTCCGTGCCTAGAAAGCACAGTGCCTTTGCAGCAACCTCCCGGGATGTCACGCTGATCGGGGTAAAGAGAAGTGAGTTATAGGAATTTTACTAAAAAGTTATGGTGATATCACTTATAGCCAAAGCAGCCTTGGACTAGGAGGTTTTTCGGCTCACTCGGAATTTGACAGTTTGGTTGTTTTACATTCGATTTTCATAATTTTTCGTAGCTAGAAAGCACAGTGCCTGTGCAGCAACCTCCCGAAATGTCACGCTGATCGGGGTAAAGAGAAGTGAGTCATAGGAATTTTACTAAAAAGTTATGGTGATATCACTTATAGCCAAAGCAGCCTTGGACTAGGAGGTGTTTCGGCTCACTCGGAATTTGACAGTTTGGTTGTTTTAGATTCGATTTTGGTAATTTTTCGTGCCTAGAAAGCACAGTGCCTTTGCAGCAACCTCCCGAAATGTCACGCTGATCGGGGTAAAGAGAAGTGAGTTATAGGAATTTTACTAAAAAGTTATGGTGATATCACTTATAGCCAAAGCAGCCTTGGACTAGGAGGTTTTTCGGCTCACTCGGAATTTGACAGTTTGGTTGTTTTACATTCGATTTTCATAATTTTTCGTGCCTGGAAAGCACAATGCCTTTGCAGCTACCTCCTGTAATTTCAAGCTGATCGGAGTAAAGAGAAGTGAGTTATAGAAATTTTACTAAAAAGTTATGGTGATATCACTTATAGCCAAAGCAGCCTTGGACTAGGAGGTTTTTCGGCTCACTCGGAATTTGACAGTTTGGTTGTTTTACATTCGATTTTCATAATTGTTCGTGCCTAGAAAGCACAATACCTTTGCAGCAACCTCCCTCAATTTCAGGCTTATTGGAGTAAAGAGAAGTGAGTTATAGGAATTTTACTAAAAAGTTATGGTGATATCACTTATAGCCAAAGCAACCTTGGACTAGGAGGTTTTTCGGCTCACTCGGAATTTGACAGTTTGGTTGTTTTACATTCGATTTTCATAATTTTTCGTGCCTAGAAAGCACAGTGCCTTTGCAGCAACCTCCCGGGATGTCACGCTGATCGGGGTAAAGAGAAGTGAGTTATAGGAATTTTACTAAAAAGTTATGGTGATATCACTTATAGCCAAAGCAGCCTTGGACTAGGAGGTTTTTCGGCTCACTCGGAATTTGACAGTTTGGTTGTTTTACATTCGATGTTCATAATTTTTCGTAGCTAGAAAGCACAGTGCCTGTGCAGCAACCTCCCGAAATGTCACGCTGATCGGGGTAAAGAGAAGTGAGTTATAGGAATTTTACTAAAAAGTTATGGTGATATCACTTATAGCCAAAGCAGCCTTGGACTAGGAGGTGTTTCGGCTCACTCGGAATTTGACAACTTGGTTGTTTTAGATTCGATTTTGATAATTTTTCGTGCCTAGAAAGCACAATGCCTTTGCAGCAACCTCCTGAAATTTTCCGCTGATCGGAGTAAACAGAAGTGAGTTATAGGAATTTTACTAAAAAGTTATGGTGATATCACTTATAGCCAAAGCAGCCTTGCACTAGGAGGTTTTTCGACTCACTCGGAATTTGACAGTTTGGTTGTTTTAGATTCGATTTTGGTAATTTTTCGTGCCTAGAAAGGATAATGCCTTTGCAGAAATTTCCTGAAATTTCACGCTGATCGGAGTAAAGAGAAGTGAGTTATAGGAATTTTACTAAAAAGTTATGGTGATATCACTTATAGCCAAAGCAGCCTTGGACTAGGAGGTGTTTCGGCTCACTCGGAATTTGACAGCTTGGTTGTTTTAGATTCGATTTTGATAATTTTTCGTGCCTAGAAAGCACAATACCTTTGCAGCAACCTCCTGAAATTTCACGCTTATCGGAATAAAGCGAAGCGAGTTATAGGAATTTTACTAAAAAGTTATGGTGATATCACTAATAGCCAATGCAGACTTGGACTAGGAGGTTTTTCGGCTCACTCGGAATTTGACAGTTTGGTTGTTTTACATTCGATTTTCATAATTTTTCGTAGCTACAAAGCACAGTGCCTTTGCAGCAACCTCCCGAAATCTCAGGCTTATCGGAGTAAAGAGCAGTGAGTTATAGGAATTTTACTAAAAAGTTATGGTGATATCATTTATAGCCAAAGCAGCCTTGGAGTAGGAGGTTTTTCGACTCACTCGGAATTTGACAGTTTGGTTGTTTTGCATTCGATTTCCATAATTGTTCGTGCCTAGAAAGCACAATACCTTTGCAGCAACCTCCCGAAATGTCACGCTGATCGGAGTAAAGAGAAGTGAGTTATAGGAATTTTACTAAAAAGTTATGGTGATATCACTTATAGCCAAAGCAGCCTTAGACTAGGAGGTTTTTCGGCTCACTCGGAATTTGACAGCTTGGTTGTTTTACTTTCGATTTTCATAATTTTTCGTGCCTAGAAAGCACAGTGCCTTTGCAGCAACCTTCCGAAATTTCAGGCTGATCGGAATAGAGAGAAGTGAGTTATAGGAATTTTACTAAAAAGGTATGGTGATATCATTTATAGCCAAAGCAGCCTTGGACTAGGAGGTTTTTCGGCTCACTCGGAATTTGACAGTTTGGTTGTTTTGCTTTCGATTTTCATAATTGTTCGTGCCTAGAAAGCACAATACCTTTGCAGCAACCTCCCGAAATGTTACGCTGATCGGAGTAAAGAGAAGTGAGTTATAGGAATTTTACTAAAAAGTTATGGTGATATCACTTATAGCCAAAGCAGCCTTGGACTAGGAGGTTTTTCGGCTCACTCGGAATTTGACAGTTTGGTTGTTTTGCTTTCGATTTTCATAATTGTTCGTGCCTAGAAAGCACAATAGCTTTGCAGCAACCTCCCGAAATGTCACGCTGATCGGAGTAAAGAGAAGTGAGTTATAGGAATTTTACTAAAAAGTTATGGTGATATCACTTATAGCCAAAGCAGCCTTGGACTAGGAGGTTTTTCGGCTCACTCGGAATTTGACAGTTTGGTTGTTTTGCTTTCGATTTTCATAATTGTTCGTGCCTAGAAAGCACAATACCTTTGCAGCAACCTCCCGCAATTTCAGGCTTATTGGAGTAAAGAGAAGTGAGTTATAGGAATTTTACTAAAAAGTTATGGTGATATCACTTATAGCCAAAGCAACCTTGGACTAGGAGGTTTTTCGACTCACTCGGAATTTGACAGTTTGGTTGTTTTACATTCGATTTTCATAATTTTTGTAGCTACAAAGCACAGTGCCTTTGCAGCAACCTCCCGAAATTTCAGGCTTATCGGGGTAAAGAGCAGTGAGTTATAGGAATTTTACTAAAAAGTTATGGTGATATCATTTATAGCCAAAGCAGCCTTGGACTAGGAGGTTTTTCGGCTCACTCGGAATTTGACAGTTTGGTTGTTTTACATTCGATTTTCATAATTTTTCGTAGCTAGAAAGCACAATGCCTTTGCAGCTACCTCCTGTAATATCACGCTGATCGGAGTAAAGAGAAGTGAGTTATAGGAATTTTACTAAAAAGTTATGGTGATATCATTTATAGCCAAAGCAGCCTTGGACTAGGAGGTTTTTCGGCTCACTCGGAATTGACAGTTTGGTTGTTTTAGATTCGATTTTCATAATTTTTCGTGCCTAGAAAGCACAATACCTTTCCAGCAACCTCCCGGAATGTCACGCTGATCGGGGTAAAGAGAAGTGAGTTATAGGAATTTTACTAAAAAGTTATGGTGATATCACTTATAGCCAAAGCAGCCTTGGACTAGGAGGTTTTTCGGCTCACTCGGAATTTGACAGTTTGGTTGTTTTACATTCGATTTTCATAATTGTTCGTGCCTAGAAAGCACAATACCTTTGCAGCAACCGCCCGAAATTTCACGCTTATTGGAGTAAAGAGAAGTGAGTTATAGGAATTTTACTAAAAAGTTATGGTGATATCATTTATAGCCAAAGCAGCCTTGGACTAGGAGGTTTTTCGACTCACTCGGAATTTGACAGTTTGGTTGTTTTGCATTCGATTTCCATAATTGTTCGTGCCTAGAAAGCACAATACCTTTGCAGCAACCTCCCGAAATGTCACGCTGATCGGAGTAAAGAGAAGTGAGTTATAGGAATTTTACTAAAAAGTTATGGTGATATCACTTATAGCCAAAGCAGCCTTGCACTAGGAGGTTTTTCGGCTCACTCGGAATTTGACAGCTTGGTTGTTTTACTTTCGATTTTCATAATTTTTCGTGCCTAGAAAGCACAGTACCTTTGCAGCAACCTTCCGAAATTTCAGGCTGATCGGAATAGAGAGAAGTGAGTTATAGGAATTTTACTAAAAAGTTATGGTGATATCACTAATAGCCAAAGCAGCCTTGGACTAGGAGGTTTTTCGGCTCACTCGGAATTTGACAGTTTGGTTGTTTTGCTTCCGATTTTCATAATTGTTCGTGCCTAGAAAGCACAATACCTTTGCAGCAACCTCCCGAAATGTCACGCTGATCGGAGTAAAGAGAAGTGAGTTATAGGAATTTTACTAAAAAGTTATGGTGATATCACTTATAGCCAAAGCAGCCTTGGACTAGGAGGTTTTTCGGCTCACTCGGAATTTGACAGTTTGGTTGTTTTGCTTTCGATTTTCATAATTGTTCGTGCCTAGAAAGCACAATACCTTTGCAGCAACCTCCTGTAATTTCACGCTGATCGGAGTAAAGAGAAGTGAGTTATAGGAATTTTACTAAAAAGTTATGGTGATATCACTAATAGCCAAAGCAGCCTTGGACTAGGAGGTTTTTCGGCTCACTCGGAATTGACAGTTTGGTTGTTTTAGATTCGATTTTCATAATTTTTCGTGCCTAGAAAGCACAATACCTTTCCAGCAACCTCCCGGAATGTCACGCTGATCGGGGTAAAGAGAAGTGAGTTATAGGAATTTTACTAAAAAGTTATGGTGATATCACTTATAGCCAAAGCAGCCTTGGACTAGGAGGTTTTTCGGCTCACTCGGAATTTGACAGTTTGGTTGTTTTACATTCGATTTTCATAATTGTTCGTGCCTAGAAAGCACAATACCTTTGCAGCAACCTCCCGAAATTTCACGCTTATTGGAGTAAAGAGAAGTGAGTTATAGGAATTTTACTAAAAAGTTATGGTGATATCATTTATAGCCAAAGCAGCCTTGGACTAGGAGGTTTTTCGACTCACTCGGAATTTGACAGTTTGGTTGTTTTGCATTCGATTTCCATAATTGTTCGTGCCTAGAAAGCACAATACCTTTGCAGCAACCTCCCGAAATGTCACGCTGATCGGAGTAAAGAGAAGTGAGTTATAGGAATTTTACTAAAAAGTTATGGTGATATCACTTATAGCCAAAGCAGCCTTGGACTAGGAGGTTTTTCGGCTCACTCGGAATTTGACAGTTTGGTTGTTTTGCTTTCGACTTTCATAATTGTTCGTGCCTAGAAAGCACAATACCTTTGCAGCAACCTCCCGAAATGTCACGCTGATCGGAGTAAAGAGAAGTGAGTTATAGGAATTTTACTAAAAAGTTATGGTGATATCACTTATAGCCAAAGCAGCCTTGGACTAGGAGGTTTTTCGGCTCACTCGGAATTTGACAGTCTGGTTGTTTTGCTTTCGATTTTCATAATTGTTCGTGCCTAGAAAGCACAATACCTTTGCAGCAACCTCCTGTAATTTCACGCTGATCGGAGTAAAGAGAAGTGAGTTATAGGAATTTTACTAAAAAGTTATGGTGATATCACTTATAGCCAAAGCAGCCTTGGACTAGGAGGTTTTTCGGCTCACTCGGAATTTGACAGTTTGGTTGTTTTGCTTTCGATTTTCATAATTGTTCGTGCCTAGAAAGCACAATACCTTTGCAGCAACCTCCCGCAACTTCAGGCTTATTGGAGTAAAGAGAAGTGAGTTATAGGAATTTTACTAAAAAGTTATGGTGATATCACTTATAGCCAAAGCAACCTTGGACTAGGAGGTTTTTCGACTCACTCGGAATTTGACAGTTTGGTTGTTTTACATTCGATTTTCATAATTTTTGTAGCTACAAAGCACAGTGCCTTTGCAGCAACCTCCCGAAATTTCAGGCTTATCGGAGTAAAGAGAAGTGAGTTATAGGAATTTTACTAAAAAGTTATGGTGATATCACTTATAGCCAAAGCAGCCTTAGACTAGGAGGTTTTTCGGCTCACTCGGAATTTGACAGCTTGGTTGTTTTACTTTCGATTTTCATAATTTTTCGTGCCTAGAAAGCACAGTGCCTTTGCAGCAACCTTCCGAAATTTCAGGCTGATCGGAATAGAGAGAAGTGAGTTATAGGAATTTTACTAAAAAGGTATGGTGATATCATTTATAGCCAAAGCAGCCTTGGACTAGGAGGTTTTTCGGCTCACTCGGAATTTGACAGTTTGGTTGTTTTACATTCGATTTTCATAATTTTCCGTGCCTAGAAAGCACAGTGCCTTTGCAGCAACCTCCCGGGATGTCACGCTGATCGGGGTAAAGAGAAGTGAGTTATAGGAATTTTACTAAAAAGTTATGGTGATATCACTTATAGCCAAAGCAGCCTTGGACTAGGAGGTTTTTCGGCTCACTCGGAATTTGACAGTTTGGTTGTTTTACATTCGATTTTCATAATTTTTCGTAGCTAGAAAGCACAGTGCCTGTGCAGCAACCTCCCGAAATGTCACGCTGATCGGGGTAAAGAGAAGTGAGTCATAGGAATTTTACTAAAAAGTTATGGTGATATCACTTATAGCCAAAGCAGCCTTGGACTAGGAGGTGTTTCGGCTCACTCGGAATTTGACAGTTTGGTTGTTTTAGATTCGATTTTGGTAATTTTTCGTGCCTAGAAAGCACAGTGCCTTTGCAGCAACCTCCCGAAATGTCACGCTGATCGGGGTAAAGAGAAGTGAGTTATAGGAATTTTACTAAAAAGTTATGGTGATATCACTTATAGCCAAAGCAGCCTTGGACTAGGAGGTTTTTCGGCTCACTCGGAATTTGACAGTTTGGTTGTTTTACATTCGATTTTCATAATTTTTCGTGCCTGGAAAGCACAATGCCTTTGCAGCTACCTCCTGTAATTTCAAGCTGATCGGAGTAAAGAGAAGTGAGTTATAGAAATTTTACTAAAAAGTTATGGTGATATCACTTATAGCCAAAGCAGCCTTGGACTAGGAGG
The DNA here is from genome assembly GCF_028408465.1 of Anastrepha ludens. Classification (NCBI taxonomy): domain Eukaryota; kingdom Metazoa; phylum Arthropoda; class Insecta; order Diptera; family Tephritidae; genus Anastrepha; species Anastrepha ludens. The sequence continues at coordinate 50,691 of NC_071504.1, forward strand.
TTTTTCGGCTCACTCGGAATTTGACAGTTTGGTTGTTTTACATTCGATTTTCATAATTGTTCGTGCCTAGAAAGCACAATACCTTTGCAGCAACCTCCCTCAATTTCAGGCTTATTGGAGTAAAGAGAAGTGAGTTATAGGAATTTTACTAAAAAGTTATGGTGATATCACTTATAGCCAAAGCAACCTTGGACTAGGAGGTTTTTCGGCTCACTCGGAATTTGACAGTTTGGTTGTTTTACATTCGATTTTCATAATTTTTCGTGCCTAGAAAGCACAGTGCCTTTGCAGCAACCTCCCGGGATGTCACGCTGATCGGGGTAAAGAGAAGTGAGTTATAGGAATTTTACTAAAAAGTTATGGTGATATCACTTATAGCCAAAGCAGCCTTGGACTAGGAGGTTTTTCGGCTCACTCGGAATTTGACAGTTTGGTTGTTTTACATTCGATGTTCATAATTTTTCGTAGCTAGAAAGCACAGTGCCTGTGCAGCAACCTCCCGAAATGTCACGCTGATCGGGGTAAAGAGAAGTGAGTTATAGGAATTTTACTAAAAAGTTATGGTGATATCACTTATAGCCAAAGCAGCCTTGGACTAGGAGGTGTTTCGGCTCACTCGGAATTTGACAACTTGGTTGTTTTAGATTCGATTTTGATAATTTTTCGTGCCTAGAAAGCACAATGCCTTTGCAGCAACCTCCTGAAATTTTCCGCTGATCGGAGTAAACAGAAGTGAGTTATAGGAATTTTACTAAAAAGTTATGGTGATATCACTTATAGCCAAAGCAGCCTTGCACTAGGAGGTTTTTCGACTCACTCGGAATTTGACAGTTTGGTTGTTTTAGATTCGATTTTGGTAATTTTTCGTGCCTAGAAAGGATAATGCCTTTGCAGAAATTTCCTGAAATTTCACGCTGATCGGAGTAAAGAGAAGTGAGTTATAGGAATTTTACTAAAAAGTTATGGTGATATCACTTATAGCCAAAGCAGCCTTGGACTAGGAGGTGTTTCGGCTCACTCGGAATTTGACAGCTTGGTTGTTTTAGATTCGATTTTGATAATTTTTCGTGCCTAGAAAGCACAATACCTTTGCAGCAACCTCCTGAAATTTCACGCTTATCGGAATAAAGCGAAGCGAGTTATAGGAATTTTACTAAAAAGTTATGGTGATATCACTAATAGCCAATGCAGACTTGGACTAGGAGGTTTTTCGGCTCACTCGGAATTTGACAGTTTGGTTGTTTTACATTCGATTTTCATAATTTTTCGTAGCTACAAAGCACAGTGCCTTTGCAGCAACCTCCCGAAATCTCAGGCTTATCGGAGTAAAGAGCAGTGAGTTATAGGAATTTTACTAAAAAGTTATGGTGATATCATTTATAGCCAAAGCAGCCTTGGAGTAGGAGGTTTTTCGACTCACTCGGAATTTGACAGTTTGGTTGTTTTGCATTCGATTTCCATAATTGTTCGTGCCTAGAAAGCACAATACCTTTGCAGCAACCTCCCGAAATGTCACGCTGATCGGAGTAAAGAGAAGTGAGTTATAGGAATTTTACTAAAAAGTTATGGTGATATCACTTATAGCCAAAGCAGCCTTAGACTAGGAGGTTTTTCGGCTCACTCGGAATTTGACAGCTTGGTTGTTTTACTTTCGATTTTCATAATTTTTCGTGCCTAGAAAGCACAGTGCCTTTGCAGCAACCTTCCGAAATTTCAGGCTGATCGGAATAGAGAGAAGTGAGTTATAGGAATTTTACTAAAAAGGTATGGTGATATCATTTATAGCCAAAGCAGCCTTGGACTAGGAGGTTTTTCGGCTCACTCGGAATTTGACAGTTTGGTTGTTTTGCTTTCGATTTTCATAATTGTTCGTGCCTAGAAAGCACAATACCTTTGCAGCAACCTCCCGAAATGTTACGCTGATCGGAGTAAAGAGAAGTGAGTTATAGGAATTTTACTAAAAAGTTATGGTGATATCACTTATAGCCAAAGCAGCCTTGGACTAGGAGGTTTTTCGGCTCACTCGGAATTTGACAGTTTGGTTGTTTTGCTTTCGATTTTCATAATTGTTCGTGCCTAGAAAGCACAATAGCTTTGCAGCAACCTCCCGAAATGTCACGCTGATCGGAGTAAAGAGAAGTGAGTTATAGGAATTTTACTAAAAAGTTATGGTGATATCACTTATAGCCAAAGCAGCCTTGGACTAGGAGGTTTTTCGGCTCACTCGGAATTTGACAGTTTGGTTGTTTTGCTTTCGATTTTCATAATTGTTCGTGCCTAGAAAGCACAATACCTTTGCAGCAACCTCCCGCAATTTCAGGCTTATTGGAGTAAAGAGAAGTGAGTTATAGGAATTTTACTAAAAAGTTATGGTGATATCACTTATAGCCAAAGCAACCTTGGACTAGGAGGTTTTTCGACTCACTCGGAATTTGACAGTTTGGTTGTTTTACATTCGATTTTCATAATTTTTGTAGCTACAAAGCACAGTGCCTTTGCAGCAACCTCCCGAAATTTCAGGCTTATCGGGGTAAAGAGAAGTGAGTTATAGGAATTTTACTAAAAAGTTATGGTGATATCATTTATAGCCAAAGCAGCCTTGGACTAGGAGGTTTTTCGGCTCACTCGGAATTTGACAGTTTGGTTGTTTTACATTCGATTTTCATAATTTTTCGTAGCTAGAAAGCACAATGCCTTTGCAGCTACCTCCTGTAATATCACGCTGATCGGAGTAAAGAGAAGTGAGTTATAGGAATTTTACTAAAAAGTTATGGTGATATCATTTATAGCCAAAGCAGCCTTGGACTAGGAGGTTTTTCGGCTCACTCGGAATTGACAGTTTGGTTGTTTTAGATTCGATTTTCATAATTTTTCGTGCCTAGAAAGCACAATACCTTTCCAGCAACCTCCCGGAATGTCACGCTGATCGGGGTAAAGAGAAGTGAGTTATAGGAATTTTACTAAAAAGTTATGGTGATATCACTTATAGCCAAAGCAGCCTTGGACTAGGAGGTTTTTCGGCTCACTCGGAATTTGACAGTTTGGTTGTTTTACATTCGATTTTCATAATTGTTCGTGCCTAGAAAGCACAATACCTTTGCAGCAACCGCCCGAAATTTCACGCTTATTGGAGTAAAGAGAAGTGAGTTATAGGAATTTTACTAAAAAGTTATGGTGATATCATTTATAGCCAAAGCAGCCTTGGACTAGGAGGTTTTTCGACTCACTCGGAATTTGACAGTTTGGTTGTTTTGCATTCGATTTCCATAATTGTTCGTGCCTAGAAAGCACAATACCTTTGCAGCAACCTCCCGAAATGTCACGCTGATCGGAGTAAAGAGAAGTGAGTTATAGGAATTTTACTAAAAAGTTATGGTGATATCACTTATAGCCAAAGCAGCCTTGCACTAGGAGGTTTTTCGGCTCACTCGGAATTTGACAGCTTGGTTGTTTTACTTTCGATTTTCATAATTTTTCGTGCCTAGAAAGCACAGTACCTTTGCAGCAACCTTCCGAAATTTCAGGCTGATCGGAATAGAGAGAAGTGAGTTATAGGAATTTTACTAAAAAGTTATGGTGATATCACTAATAGCCAAAGCAGCCTTGGACTAGGAGGTTTTTCGGCTCACTCGGAATTTGACAGTTTGGTTGTTTTGCTTCCGATTTTCATAATTGTTCGTGCCTAGAAAGCACAATACCTTTGCAGCAACCTCCCGAAATGTCACGCTGATCGGAGTAAAGAGAAGTGAGTTATAGGAATTTTACTAAAAAGTTATGGTGATATCACTTATAGCCAAAGCAGCCTTGGACTAGGAGGTTTTTCGGCTCACTCGGAATTTGACAGTTTGGTTGTTTTGCTTTCGATTTTCATAATTGTTCGTGCCTAGAAAGCACAATACCTTTGCAGCAACCTCCTGTAATTTCACGCTGATCGGAGTAAAGAGAAGTGAGTTATAGGAATTTTACTAAAAAGTTATGGTGATATCACTAATAGCCAAAGCAGCCTTGGACTAGGAGGTTTTTCGGCTCACTCGGAATTGACAGTTTGGTTGTTTTAGATTCGATTTTCATAATTTTTCGTGCCTAGAAAGCACAATACCTTTCCAGCAACCTCCCGGAATGTCACGCTGATCGGGGTAAAGAGAAGTGAGTTATAGGAATTTTACTAAAAAGTTATGGTGATATCACTTATAGCCAAAGCAGCCTTGGACTAGGAGGTTTTTCGGCTCACTCGGAATTTGACAGTTTGGTTGTTTTACATTCGATTTTCATAATTGTTCGTGCCTAGAAAGCACAATACCTTTGCAGCAACCTCCCGAAATTTCACGCTTATTGGAGTAAAGAGAAGTGAGTTATAGGAATTTTACTAAAAAGTTATGGTGATATCATTTATAGCCAAAGCAGCCTTGGACTAGGAGGTTTTTCGACTCACTCGGAATTTGACAGTTTGGTTGTTTTGCATTCGATTTCCATAATTGTTCGTGCCTAGAAAGCACAATACCTTTGCAGCAACCTCCCGAAATGTCACGCTGATCGGAGTAAAGAGAAGTGAGTTATAGGAATTTTACTAAAAAGTTATGGTGATATCACTTATAGCCAAAGCAGCCTTGGACTAGGAGGTTTTTCGGCTCACTCGGAATTTGACAGTTTGGTTGTTTTGCTTTCGACTTTCATAATTGTTCGTGCCTAGAAAGCACAATACCTTTGCAGCAACCTCCCGAAATGTCACGCTGATCGGAGTAAAGAGAAGTGAGTTATAGGAATTTTACTAAAAAGTTATGGTGATATCACTTATAGCCAAAGCAGCCTTGGACTAGGAGGTTTTTCGGCTCACTCGGAATTTGACAGTCTGGTTGTTTTGCTTTCGATTTTCATAATTGTTCGTGCCTAGAAAGCACAATACCTTTGCAGCAACCTCCTGTAATTTCACGCTGATCGGAGTAAAGAGAAGTGAGTTATAGGAATTTTACTAAAAAGTTATGGTGATATCACTTATAGCCAAAGCAGCCTTGGACTAGGAGGTTTTTCGGCTCACTCGGAATTTGACAGTTTGGTTGTTTTGCTTTCGATTTTCATAATTGTTCGTGCCTAGAAAGCACAATACCTTTGCAGCAACCTCCCGCAACTTCAGGCTTATTGGAGTAAAGAGAAGTGAGTTATAGGAATTTTACTAAAAAGTTATGGTGATATCACTTATAGCCAAAGCAGCCTTGGACTAGGAGGTTTTTCGGCTCACTCGGAATTTGACAGCTTGGTTGTTTTACATTCGATTTTCATAATTTTTCGTGCCTAGAAAGCACAGTGCCTTTGCAGCAACCTTCCGAAATTTCAGGCTGATCGGAATAGAGAGAAGTGAGTTATAGGAATTTTACTAAAAAGTTATGGTGATATCACTAATAGCCAAAGCAGCCTTGGACTAGGAGGTTTTTCGGCTCACTCGGAATTTGACAGTTTGGTTGTTTTGCTTTCGACTTTCATAATTGTTCGTGCCTAGAAAGCACAATACCTTTGCAGCAACCTACTGAAATTTCACGCTTATCGGAATAAAGCGAAGCGAGTTATAGGAATTTTACTAAAAAGTTATGGTGATATCACTAATAGCCAATGCAGACTTGGACTAGGAGGTTTTTCGGCTCACTCGGAATTTGACAGTTTGGTTGTTTTACTTTCGATTTTCATAATTTTTCGTAGCTACAAAGCACGGTGCCTTTGCAGCAACCTCCCGAAATTTCAGGCTTATCGGAGTAAAGAGCAGTGAGTTATAGGAATTTTACTAAAAAGTTATGGTGATATCATTTATAGCCAAAGCAGCCTTGGACTAGGAGGTTTTTCGACTCACTCGGAATTTGACAGTTTGGTTGTTTTGCATTCGATTTCCATAATTGTTCGTGCCTAGAAAGCACAATACCTTTGCACCAACCTCCCGAAATGTCACGCTGATCGGAGTAAAGAGAAGTGAGTTATAGGAATTTTACTAAAAAGTTATGGTGATATCACTTATAGCCAAAGCAGCCTTAGACTAGGAGGTTTTTCGGCTCACTCGGAATTTGACAGCTTGGTTGTTTTACATTCGATTTTCATAATTTTTCGTGCCTAGAAAGCACAGTGCCTTTGCAGCAACCTTCCGAAATTTCAGGCTGATCGGAATAGAGAGAAGTGAGTTATAGGAATTTTACTAAAAAGTTATGGTGATATCACTTATAGCCAAAGCAGCCTTGGACTAGGAGGTTTTTCGGCTCACTCGGAATTTGACAGTTTGGTTGTTTTGCTTTCGACTTTCATAATTGTTCGTGCCTAGAAAGCACAATACCTTTGCAGCAACCTCCTGAAATTTCACGCTTATCGGAATAAAGCGAAGCGAGTTATAGGAATTTTACTAAAAAGTTATGGTGATATCATTTATAGCCAATGCAGACTTGGACTAGGAGGTTTTTCGGCTCACTCGGAATTTGACAGTTTGGTTGTTTTACTTTCGATTTTCATAATTTTTCGTAGCTACAAAGCACAGTGCCTTTGCAGCAACCTCCCGAAATTTCAGGCTTATCGGAGTAAAGAGCAGTGAGTTATAGGAATTTTACTAAAAAGTTATGGTGATATCATTTATAGCCAAAGCAGCCTTGGAGTAGGAGGTTTTTCGACTCACTCGAAATTTGACAGTTTGGTTGTTTTGCATTCGATTTCCATAATTGTTCGTGCCTAGAAAGCACAATACCTTTGCAGCAACCTCCCGAAATGTCACGCTGATCGGAGTAAAGAGAAGTGAGTTATAGGAATTTTACTAAAAAGTTATGGTGATATCACTTATAGCCAAAGCAGCCTTAGACTAGGAGGTTTTTCGGCTCACTCGGAATTTGACAGCTTGGTTGTTTTACATTCGATTTTCATAATTTTTCGTGCCTAGAAAGCACAGCGCCTTTGCAGCAACCTTCCGAAATTTCAGGCTGATCGGAATAGAGAGAAGTGAGTTATAGGAATTTTACTAAAAAGTTATGGTGATATCACTTATAGCCAAAGCAGCCTTGGACTAGGAGGTTTTTCGGCTCACTCGGAATTTGACAGTTTGGTTGTTTTGCTTTCGATTTTCATAATTGTTCGTGCCTAGAAAGCACAATAGCTTTCCAGCAACGTCCCGGAATGTCACGCTGATCGGGGTAAAGAGAAGTGAGTTATAGGAATTTTACTAAAAAGTTATGGTGATATCACTTATAGCCAAAGCAGCCTTGGACTAGGAGGTTTTTCGGCTCACTCGGAATTTGACAGTTTGGTTGTTTTGCTTTCGATTTTCATAATTGTTCGTGCCTAGAAAGCACAATACCTTTGCAGCAACCTCCTGTAATTTCACGCTGATCGGAGTAAAGAGAAGTGAGTTATAGGAATTTTACTAAAAAGTTATGGTGATATCACTTATAGCCAAAGCAGCCTTGGACTAGGAGGTTTTTCGGCTCACTCGGAATTTGACAGTTTGGTTGTTTTGCTTTCGATTTTCATAATTTTTCGTGCCTAGAAAGCACAATACCTTTCCAGCAACGTCCCGGAATGTCACGCTGATCGGGGTAAAGAGAAGTGAGTTATAGGAATTTTACTAAAAAGTTATGGTGATATCACTTATAGCCAAAGCAGCCTTGGACTAGGAGGTTTTTCGGCTCACTCGGAATTTGACAGTTTGGTTGTTTTACATTCGATTTTCATAATTTTTCGTAGCTAGAAAGCACAGTGCCTTTGCAGCAACCTCCCGAAATTTCAGGCTTATCGGAGTAAAGAGAAGTGAGTTATAGGAATTTTACTAAAAAGTTATGGTGATATCATTTATAGCCAAAGCAGCCTTGGACTAGGAGGTTTTTCGGCTCACTCGGAATTGACAGTTTGGTTGTTTTAGATTCGATTTTCATAATTTTTCGTGCCTAGAAAGCACAATACCTTTCCAGCAACGTCCCGGAATGTCACGCTGATCGGGGTAAAGAGAAGTGAGTTATAGGAATTTTACTAAAAAGTTATGGTGATATCACTTATAGCCAAAGCAGCCTTGGACTAGGAGGTTTTTCGGCTCACTCGGAATTTGACAGTTTGGTTGTTTTGCTTTCGATTTTCATAATTGTTCGTGCCTAGAAAGCACAATACCTTTGCAGCAACCTCCCGCAATTTCAGGCTTATTGGAGTAAAGAGAAGTGAGTTATAGGAATTTTACTAAAAAGTTATGGTGATATCACTTATAGCCAAAGCAACCTTGGACTAGGAGGTTTTTCGACTCACTCGGAATTTGACAGTTTGGTTGTTTTACATTCGATTTTCATGATTTTTCGTAGCTACAAAGCACAGTGCCTTTGCAGCAACCTCCCGAAATTTCAGGCTTATCGGAGTAAAGAGAAGTGAGTTATAGGAATTTTACTAAAAAGTTATGGTGATATCATTTATAGCCAAAGCAGCCTTGGACTAGGAGGTTTTTCGGCTCACTCGGAATTTGACAGTTTGGTTGTTTTACATTCGATTTTCATAATTTTTCGTAGCTAGAAAGCACAATGCCGTTGCAGCTACCTCCTGTAATATCACGCTGATCGGAGTAAAGAGGAGTGAGTTATAGGAATTTTACTAAAAAGTTATGGTGATATCATTTATAGCCAAAGCAGCCTTGGACTAGGAGGTTTTTCGGCTCACTCGGAATTGACAGTTTGGTTGTTTTAGATTCGATTTTCATAATTTTTCGTGCCTAGAAAGCACAATACCTTTCCAGCAACGTCCCGGAATGTCACGCTGATCGGGGTAAAGAGAAGTGAGTTATAGGAATTTTACTAAAAAGTTATGGTGATATCACTTATAGCCAAAGCAGCCTTGGACTAGGAGGTTTTTCGACTCACTCGGAATTTGACAGTTTGGTTGTTTTGCATTCGATTTCCATAATTGTTCGTGCCTAGAAAGCACAATACCTTTGCAGCAACCTCCCGAAATGTCACGCTGATCGGAGTAAAGAGAAGTGAGTTATAGGAATTTTACTAAAAAGTTATGGTGATATCACTTATAGCCAAAGCAGCCTTGGACTAGGAGGTTTTTCGGCTCACTCGGAATTTGACAGTTTGGTTGTTTTGCTTTCGACTTTCATAATTGTTCGTGCCTAGAAAGCACAATACCTTTGCAGCAACCTCCCGAAATGTCACGCTGATCGGAGTAAAGAGAAGTGAGTTATAGGAATTTTACTAAAAAGTTATGGTGATATCACTTATAGCCAAAGCAGCCTTGGACTAGGAGGTTTTTCGGCTCACTCGGAATTTGACAGTCTGGTTGTTTTGCTTTCGATTTTCATAATTGTTCGTGCCTAGAAAGCACAATACCTTTGCAGCAACCTCCTGTAATTTCACGCTGATCGGAGTAAAGAGAAGTGAGTTATAGGAATTTTACTAAAAAGTTATGGTGATATCACTTATAGCCAAAGCAGCCTTGGACTAGGAGGTTTTTCGGCTCACTCGGAATTTGACAGTTTGGTTGTTTTGCTTTCGATTTTCATAATTGTTCGTGCCTAGAAAGCACAATACCTTTGCAGCAACCTCCCGCAACTTCAGGCTTATTGGAGTAAAGAGAAGTGAGTTATAGGAATTTTACTAAAAAGTTATGGTGATATCACTTATAGCCAAAGCAGCCTTGGACTAGGAGGTTTTTCGGCTCACTCGGAATTTGACAGCTTGGTTGTTTTACATTCGATTTTCATAATTTTTCGTGCCTAGAAAGCACAGTGCCTTTGCAGCAACCTTCCGAAATTTCAGGCTGATCGGAATAGAGAGAAGTGAGTTATAGGAATTTTACTAAAAAGTTATGGTGATATCACTAATAGCCAAAGCAGCCTTGGACTAGGAGGTTTTTCGGCTCACTCGGAATTTGACAGTTTGGTTGTTTTGCTTTCGACTTTCATAATTGTTCGTGCCTAGAAAGCACAATACCTTTGCAGCAACCTACTGAAATTTCACGCTTATCGGAATAAAGCGAAGCGAGTTATAGGAATTTTACTAAAAAGTTATGGTGATATCACTAATAGCCAATGCAGACTTGGACTAGGAGGTTTTTCGGCTCACTCGGAATTTGACAGTTTGGTTGTTTTACTTTCGATTTTCATAATTTTTCGTAGCTACAAAGCACAGTGCCTTTGCAGCAACCTCCCGAAATTTCAGGCTTATCGGAGTAAAGAGCAGTGAGTTATAGGAATTTTACTAAAAAGTTATGGTGATATCATTTATAGCCAAAGCAGCCTTGGACTAGGAGGTTTTTCGACTCACTCGGAATTTGACAGTTTGGTTGTTTTGCATTCGATTTCCATAATTGTTCGTGCCTAGAAAGCACAATACCTTTGCACCAACCTCCCGAAATGTCACGCTGATCGGAGTAAAGAGAAGTGAGTTATAGGAATTTTACTAAAAAGTTATGGTGATATCACTTATAGCCAAAGCAGCCTTAGACTAGGAGGTTTTTCGGCTCACTCGGAATTTGACAGCTTGGTTGTTTTACATTCGATTTTCATAATTTTTCGTGCCTAGAAAGCACAGTGCCTTTGCAGCAACCTTCCGAAATTTCAGGCTGATCGGAATAGAGAGAAGTGAGTTATAGGAATTTTACTAAAAAGTTATGGTGATATCACTTATAGCCAAAGCAGCCTTGGACTAGGAGGTTTTTCGGCTCACTCGGAATTTGACAGTTTGGTTGTTTTGCTTTCGACTTTCATAATTGTTCGTGCCTAGAAAGCACAATACCTTTGCAGCAACCTCCTGAAATTTCACGCTTATCGGAATAAAGCGAAGCGAGTTATAGGAATTTTACTAAAAAGTTATGGTGATATCATTTATAGCCAATGCAGACTTGGACTAGGAGGTTTTTCGGCTCACTCGGAATTTGACAGTTTGGTTGTTTTACTTTCGATTTTCATAATTTTTCGTAGCTACAAAGCACAGTGCCTTTGCAGCAACCTCCCGAAATTTCAGGCTTATCGGAGTAAAGAGCAGTGAGTTATAGGAATTTTACTAAAAAGTTATGGTGATATCATTTATAGCCAAAGCAGCCTTGGAGTAGGAGGTTTTTCGACTCACTCGAAATTTGACAGTTTGGTTGTTTTGCATTCGATTTCCATAATTGTTCGTGCCTAGAAAGCACAATACCTTTGCAGCAACCTCCCGAAATGTCACGCTGATCGGAGTAAAGAGAAGTGAGTTATAGGAATTTTACTAAAAAGTTATGGTGATATCACTTATAGCCAAAGCAGCCTTAGACTAGGAGGTTTTTCGGCTCACTCGGAATTTGACAGCTTGGTTGTTTTACATTCGATTTTCATAATTTTTCGTGCCTAGAAAGCACAGCGCCTTTGCAGCAACCTTCCGAAATTTCAGGCTGATCGGAATAGAGAGAAGTGAGTTATAGGAATTTTACTAAAAAGTTATGGTGATATCACTTATAGCCAAAGCAGCCTTGGACTAGGAGGTTTTTCGGCTCACTCGGAATTTGACAGTTTGGTTGTTTTGCTTTCGATTTTCATAATTGTTCATGCCTAGAAAGCACAATACCTTTGCAGCAACCTCCCGCAATTTCAGGCTTATTGGAGTAAAGAGAAGTGAGTTATAGGAATTTTACTAAAAAGTTATGGTGATATCACTTATAGCCAAAGCAACCTTGGACTAGGAGGTTTTTCGACTCACTCGGAATTTGACAGTTTGGTTGTTTTACATTCGATTTTCATGATTTTTCGTAGCTACAAAGCACAGTGCCTTTGCAGCAACCTCCCGAAATTTCAGGCTTATCGGAGTAAAGAGAAGTGAGTTATAGGAATTTTACTAAAAAGTTATGGTGATATCATTTATAGCCAAAGCAGCCTTGGACTAGGAGGTTTTTCGGCTCACTCGGAATTTGACAGTTTGGTTGTTTTACATTCGATTTTCATAATTTTTCGTAGCTAGAAAGCACAATGCCTTTGCAGCTACCTCCTGTAATATCACGCTGATCGGAGTAAAGAGGAGTGAGTTATAGGAATTTTACTAAAAAGTTATGGTGATATCATTTATAGCCAAAGCAGCCTTGGACTAGGAGGTTTTTCGGCTCACTCGGAATTGACAGTTTGGTTGTTTTAGATTCGATTTTCATAATTTTTCGTGCCTAGAAAGCACAATACCTTTCCAGCAACGTCCCGGAATGTCACGCTGATCGGGGTAAAGAGAAGTGAGTTATAGGAATTTTACTAAAAAGTTATGGTGATATCACTTATAGCCAAAGCAGCCTTGGACTAGGAGGTTTTTCGGCTCACTCGGAATTTGACAGTTTGGTTGTTTTACATTCGATTTTCATAATTTTTCGTAGCTAGAAAGCACAATACCTTTGCAACAACCTCCCGAAATTTCACGCTTATTGGAGTAAAGAGAAGTGAGTTATAGGAATTTTACTAAAAAGTTATGGTGATATCATTTATAGCCAAAGCAGCCTTGGACTAGGAGGTTTTTCGACTCACTCGGAATTTGACAGTTTGGTTGTTTTGCATTCGATTTCCATAATTGTTCGTGCCTAGAAAGCACAATACCTTTGCAGCAACCTCCCGAAATGTCACGCTGATCGGAGTAAAGAGAAGTGAGTTATAGGAATTTTACTAAAAAGTTATGGTGATATCACTTATAGCCAAAGCAGCCTTGGACTAGGAGGTTTTTCGGCTCACTCGGAATTTGACAGTTTGGTTGTTTTGCTTTCGATTTTCATAATTGTTCGTGCCTAGAAAGCACAATACCTTTGCAGCAACCTCCCGAAATGTCACGCTGATCGGAGTAAAGAGAAGTGAGTTATAGGAGTTTTACTAAAAAGTTATGGTGATATCACTTATAGCCAAAGCAGCCTTGCACTAGGAGGTTTTTCGGCTCACTCGGAATTTGACAGCTTGGTTGTTTTACTTTCGATTTTCACAATTTTTCGTGCCTAGAAAGCACAGTACCTTTGCAGCAACCTCCCGCAATTTCAGGCTTATTGGAGTAAAGAGAAGTGAGTTATAGGAATTTTACTAAAAAGTTATGGTGATATCACTAATAGCCAAAGCAGCCTTGGACTAGGAGGTTTTTCGGCTCACTCGGAATTTGACAGTTTGGTTGTTTTGCTTTCGATTTTCATAATTGTTCGTGCCTAGAAAGCACAATACCTTTGCAGCAACCTCCCGCAATTTCAGGCTTATTGGAGTAAAGAGAAGTGAGTTATAGGAATTTTACTAAAAAGTTATGGTGATATCACTTATAGCCAAAGCAACCTTGGACTAGGAGGTTTTTCGACTCACTCGGAATTTGACAGTTTGGTTGTTTTACATTCGATTTTCATGATTTTTCGTAGCTACAAAGCACAGTGCCTTTGCAGCAACCTCCCGAAATTTCAGGCTTATCGGAGTAAAGAGAAGTGAGTTATAGGAATTTTACTAAAAAGTTATGGTGATATCATTTATAGCCAAAGCAGCCTTGGACTAGGAGGTTTTTCGGCTCACTCGGAATTTGACAGTTTGGTTGTTTTACATTCGATTTTCATAATTTTTCGTAGCTAGAAAGCACAATGCCTTTGCAGCTACCTCCTGTAATATCACGCTGATCGGAGTAAAGAGGAGTGAGTTATAGGAATTTTACTAAAAAGTTATGGTGATATCATTTATAGCCAAAGCAGCCTTGGACTAGGAGGTTTTTCGGCTCACTCGGAATTGACAGTTTGGTTGTTTTAGATTCGATTTTCATAATTTTTCGTGCCTAGAAAGCACAATACCTTTCCAGCAACGTCCCGGAATGTCACGCTGATCGGGGTAAAGAGAAGTGAGTTATAGGAATTTTACTAAAAAGTTATGGTGATATCACTTATAGCCAAAGCAGCCTTGGACTAGGAGGTTTTTCGGCTCACTCGGAATTTGACAGTTTGGTTGTTTTACATTCGATTTTCATAATTTTTCGTAGCTAGAAAGCACAATACCTTTGCAGCAACCTCCCGAAATTTCACGCTTATTGGAGTAAAGAGAAGTGAGTTATAGGAATTTTACTAAAAAGTTATGGTGATATCATTTATAGCCAAAGCAGCCTTGGACTAGGAGGTTTTTCGACTCACTCGGAATTTGACAGTTTGGTTGTTTTGCATTCGATTTCCATAATTGTTCGTGCCTAGAAAGCACAATACCTTTGCAGCAACCTCCCGAAATGTCACGCTGATCGGAGTAAAGAGAAGTGAGTTATAGGAATTTTACTAAAAAGTTATGGTGATATCACTTATAGCCAAAGCAGCCTTGCACTAGGAGGTTTTTCGGCTCACTCGGAATTTGACAGCTTGGTTGTTTTACTTTCGATTTTCACAATTTTTCGTGCCTAGAAAGCACAGTACCTTTGCAGCAACCTTCCGAAATTTCAGGCTGATCGGAATAGAGAGAAGTGAGTTATAGGAATTTTACTAAAAAGTTATGGTGATATCACTAATAGCCAAAGCAGCCTTGGACTAGGAGGTTTTTCGGCTCACTCGGAATTTGACAGTTTGGTTGTTTTGCTTTCGATTTTCATAATTGTTCGTGCCTAGAAAGCACAATACCTCTGCAGCAACCTCCCGAAATGTCACGCTGATCGGAGTAAAGAGAAGTGAGTTATAGGAGTTTTACTAAAAAGTTATGGTGATATCACTTATAGCCAAAGCAGCCTTGGACTAGGAGGTTTTTCGGCTCACTCGGAATTTGACAGTTTGGCTGTTTTGCTTTCGATTTTCATAATTGTTCGTGCCTAGAAAGCACAATACCTTTGCAGCAACCTCCTGTAATTTCACGCTGATCGGAGTAAAGAGAAGTGAGTTATAGGAATTTTACTAAAAAGTTATGGTGATATCACTAATAGCCAAAGCAGCCTTGGACTAGGAGGTTTTTCGGCTCACTCGGAATTGACAGTTTGGTTGTTTTAGATTCGATTTTCATAATTTTTCGTGCCTAGAAAGCACAATACCTTTCCAGCAACCTCCCGGAATGTCACGCTGATCGGGGTAAAGAGAAGTGAGTTATAGGAATTTTACTAAAAAGTTATGGTGATATCACTTATAGCCAAAGCAGCCTTGGACTAGGAGGTTTTTCGGCTCACTCGGAATTTGACAGTTTGGTTGTTTTACATTCGATTTTCATAATTGTTCGTGCCTAGAAAGCACAATACCTTTGCAGCACCCTCCCGAAATTTCACGCTTATTGGAGTAAAGAGAAGTGAGTTATAGGAATTTTACTAAAAAGTTATGGTGATATCATTTATAGCCAAAGCAGCCTTGGACTAGGAGGTTTTTCGACTCACTCGGAATTTGACAGTTTGGTTGTTTTGCATTCGATTTCCATAATTGTTCGTGCCTAGAAAGCACAATATCTTTGCAGCAACCTCCCGAAATGTCACGCTGATCGGAGTAAAGAGAAGTGAGTTATAGGAATTTTACTAAAAAGTTATGGTGATATCACTTATAGCCAAAGCAGCCTTGCACTAGGAGGTTTTTCGGCTCACTCGGAATTTGACAGCTTGGTTGTTTTACTTTCGATTTTCATAATTTTTCGTGCCTAGAAAGCACAGTACCTTTGCAGCAACCTTCCGAAATTTCAGGCTTATTGGAGTAAAGAGAAGTGAGTTATAGGAATTTTACTAAAAAGTTATGGTGATATCATTTATAGCCAAAGCAGCCTTGGACTAGGAGGTTTTTCGGCTCACTCGGAATTTGACAGTTTGGTTGTTTTACATTCGATTTTCATAATTTTTCGTAGCTAGAAAGCACAATGCCTTTGCAGCTACCTCCTGTAATATCACGCTGATCGGAGTAAAGAGGAGTGAGTTATAGGAATTTTACTAAAAAGTTATGGTGATATCATTTATAGCCAAAGCAGCCTTGGACTAGGAGGTTTTTCGGCTCACTCGGAATTGACAGTTTGGTTGTTTTAGATTCGATTTTCATAATTTTTCGTGCCTAGAAAGCACAATACCTTTCCAGCAACGTCCCGGAATGTCACGCTGATCGGGGTAAAGAGAAGTGAGTTATAGGAATTTTACTAAAAAGTTATGGTGATATCACTTATAGCCAAAGCAGCCTTGGACTAGGAGGTTTTTCGGCTCACTCGGAATTTGACAGTTTGGTTGTTTTACATTCGATTTTCATAATTTTTCGTAGCTAGAAAGCACAATACCTTTGCAGCAACCTCCCGAAATTTCACGCTTATTGGAGTAAAGAGAAGTGAGTTATAGGAATTTTACTAAAAAGTTATGGTGATATCATTTATAGCCAAAGCAGCCTTGGACTAGGAGGTTTTTCGACTCACTCGGAATTTGACAGTTTGGTTGTTTTGCATTCGATTTCCATAATTGTTCGTGCCTAGAAAGCACAATACCTTTGCAGCAACCTCCCGAAATGTCACGCTGATCGGAGTAAAGAGAAGTGAGTTATAGGAATTTTACTAAAAAGTTATGGTGATATCACTTATAGCCAAAGCAGCCTTGCACTAGGAGGTTTTTCGGCTCACTCGGAATTTGACAGCTTGGTTGTTTTACTTTCGATTTTCACAATTTTTCGTGCCTAGAAAGCACAGTACCTTTGCAGCAACCTTCCGAAATTTCAGGCTGATCGGAATAGAGAGAAGTGAGTTATAGGAATTTTACTAAAAAGTTATGGTGATATCACTAATAGCCAAAGCAGCCTTGGACTAGGAGGTTTTTCGGCTCACTCGGAATTTGACAGTTTGGTTGTTTTGCTTTCGATTTTCATAATTGTTCGTGCCTAGAAAGCACAATACCTTTGCAGCAACCTCCCGAAATGTCACGCTGATCGGAGTAAAGAGAAGTGAGTTATAGGAGTTTTACTAAAAAGTTATGGTGATATCACTTATAGCCAAAGCAGCCTTGGACTAGGAGGTTTTTCGGCTCACTCGGAATTTGACAGTTTGGCTGTTTTGCTTTCGATTTTCATAATTGTTCGTGCCTAGAAAGCACAATACCTTTGCAGCAACCTCCCGAAATGTCACGCTGATCGGAGTAAAGAGAAGTGAGTTATAGGAATTTTACTAAAAAGTTATGGTGATATCACTAATAGCCAAAGCAGCCTTGGACTAGGAGGTTTTTCGGCTCACTCGGAATTGACAGTTTGGTTGTTTTAGATTCGATTTTCATAATTTTTCGTGCCTAGAAAGCACAATACCTTTCCAGCAACCTCCCGGAATGTCACGCTGATCGGGGTAAAGAGAAGTGAGTTATAGGAATTTTACTAAAAAGTTATGGTGATATCACTTATAGCCAAAGCAGCCTTGGACTAGGAGGTTTTTCGGCTCACTCGGAATTTGACAGTTTGGTTGTTTTACATTCGATTTTCATAATTGTTCGTGCCTAGAAAGCACAATACCTTTGCAGCACCCTCCCGAAATTTCACGCTTATTGGAGTAAAGAGAAGTGAGTTATAGGAATTTTACTAAAAAGTTATGGTGATATCATTTATAGCCAAAGCAGCCTTGGACTAGGAGGTTTTTCGACTCACTCGGAATTTGACAGTTTGGTTGTTTTGCATTCGATTTCCATAATTGTTCGTGCCTAGAAAGCACAATACCTTTGCAGCAACCTCCCGAAATGTCACGCTGATCGGAGTAAAGAGAAGTGAGTTATAGGAATTTTACTAAAAAGTTATGGTGATATCACTTATAGCCAAAGCAGCCTTGCACTAGGAGGTTTTTCGGCTCACTCGGAATTTGACAGCTTGGTTGTTTTACTTTCGATTTTCATAATTTTTCGTGCCTAGAAAGCACAGTACCTTTGCAGCAACCTTCCGAAATTTCAGGCTGATCGGAATAGAGAGAAGTGAGTTATAGGAATTTTACTAAAAAGTTATGGTGATATCACTAATAGCCAAAGCAGCCTTGGACTAGGAGGTTTTTCAGCTCACTCGGAATTTGACAGTTTGGTTGTTTTGCTTTCGACTTTCATAATTGTTCGTGCCTAGAAAGCACAATACCTTTGCAGCAACCTCCCGAAATGTCACGCTGATCGGAGTAAAGTGAAGTGAGTTATAGGAATTTTACTAAAAAGTTATGGTGATATCACTTATAGCCAAAGCAGCCTTGGACTAGGAGGTTTTTCGGCTCACTCGGAATTTGACAGTTTGGTTGTTTTGCTTTCGATTTTCATAATTGTTCGTGCCTAGAAAGCACAATACCTTTGCAGCAACCTCCTGTAATTTCACGCTGATCGGAGTAAAGAGAAGTGAGTTATAGGAATTTTACTAAAAAGTTATGGTGATATCACTTATAGCCAAAGCAGCCTTGGACTAGGAGGTTTTTCGGCTCACTCGGAATTTGACAGTTTGGTTGTTTTGCTTTCGATTTTCATAATTGTTCGTGCCTAGAAAGCACAATACCTTTGCAGCAACCTCCCGGAATGTCACGCTGATCGGAATAGAGAGAAGTGAGTTATAGGAATTTTACTAAAAAGTTATGGTGATATCACTTATAGCCAAAGCAGCCTTGGACTAGGAGGTTTTTCGGCTCACTCGGAATATGACAGTTTGTTTGTTTTGCTTTCGATTTTCATAATTGTTCGTGCCTAGAAAGCACAATACCTTTGCAGCAACCTCCCGCAATTTCAGGCTTATTGGAGTAAAGAGAAGTGAGTTATAGGAATTTTACTAAAAAGTTATGGTGATATCACTTATAGCCAAAGCAACCTTGGACTAGGAGGTTTTTCGGCTCACTCGGAATTTGACAGTTTGGTTGTTTTACATTCGATTTTCATAATTTTTCGTAGCTAGAAAGCACAGTGCCTGTGCAGCAACCTCCCGAAATGTCACGCTGATCGGGGTAAAGAGAAGTGAGTTATAGGAATTTTACTAAAAAGTTATGGTGATATCACTTATAGCCAAAGCAGCCTTGGACTAGGAGGTGTTTCGGCTCACTCGGAATTTGACAGCTTGGTTGTTTTAGATTCGATTTTGATAATTTTTCGTGCCTAGAAAGCACAGTGCCTTTGCAGCAACCTCCCGAAATGTCACGCTGATCGGGGTAAAGAGAAGTGAGTTATAGGAATTTTACTAAAAAGTTATGGTGATATCATTTATAGCCAAAGCAGCCTTGGACTAGGAGGTTTTTCGGCTCACTCGGAATTTGACAGTTTGGTTGTTTTACATTCGATTTTCATAATTTTCCGTAGCTAGAAAGCACAGTGCCTGTGCAGCAACCTCCCGAAATGTCACGCTGATCGGAGTAAACAGAAGTGAGTTATAGGAATTTTACTAAAAAGTTATGGTGATATCACTTATAGCCAAAGCAGCCTTGGACTAGTAGGTTTTTCGGCTCACTCGGAATTTGACAGTTTGGTTGTTTTACATTCGATTTTCATAATTTTTCGTGCCTAGAAAGCACAATACCTTTGCAGCAACCTCCCGGAATGTCACGCTGATCGGAATAGAGAGAAGTGAGTTATAGGAATTTTACTAAAAAGTTATGGTGATATCACTTATAGCCAAAGCAGCCTTGGACTAGGAGGTTTTTCGGCTCACTCGGAATTTGACAGTTTGGTTGTTTTACATTCGATTTTCATAATTTTTCGTAGCTAGAAAGCACAGTGCCTGTGCAGCAACCTCCCGAAATGTCACGCTGATCGGGGTAAAGAGAAGTGAGTTATAGGAATTTTACTAAAAAGTTATGGTGATATCACTTATAGCCAAAGCAGCCTTGGACTAGGAGGTGTTTCGGCTCACTCGGAATTTGACAGCTTGGTTGTTTTAGATTCGATTTTGATAATTTTTCGTGCCTAGAAAGCACAGTGCCTTTGCAGCAACCTCCCGAAATGTCACGCTGAGCGGGGTAAAGAGAAGTGAGTTATAGGAATTTTACTAAAAAGTTATGGTGATATCATTTATAGCCAAAGCAGCCTTGGACTAGGAGGTTTTTCGGCTCACTCGGAATTTGACAGTTTGGTTGTTTTGCTTTCGATTTTCATAATTGTTCGTGCCTAGAAAGCACAATACCTTTGCAGCAACCTCCCGAAATGTCACGCTGATCGGAGTAAAGAGAAGTGAGTTATAGGAATTTTACTAAAAAGTTATGGTGATATCACTTATAGCCAAAGCAGCCTTGGACTAGGAGGTTTTTCGGCTCACTCGGAATTTGACAGTTTGGTTGTTTTGCTTTCGATTTTCATAATTGTTCGTGCCTAGAAAGCACAATACCTTTGCAGCAACCTCCCGAAATGTCACGCTGATCGGAGTAAACAGAAGTGAGTTATAGGAATTTTACTAAAAAGTTATGGTGATATCACTTATAGCCAAAGCAGCCTTGCACTAGGAGGTTTTTCGGCTCACTCGGAATTTGACAGCTTGGTTGTTTTACTTTCGATTTTCATAATTTTTCGTGCCTAGAAAGCACAGTGCCTTTGCAGCAACCTTCCGAAATTTCAGGCTGATCGGAATAGAGAGAAGTGAGTTATAGGAATTTTACTAAAAAGTTATGGTGATATCACTAATAGCCAAAGCAGCCTTGGACTAGGAGGTTTTTCGGCTCACTCGGAATTGACAGTTTGGTTGTTTTACATTCGATTTTCATAATTTTTCGTAGCTACAAAGCACAGTGCCTTTGCAGCAACCTTCCGAAATTTCAGGCTTATCCGAGTAAAGAGAAGTGAGTTATAGGAATTTTACTAAAAAGTTATGGTGATATCACTAATAGCCGAAGCAGCCTTGGACTAGGAGGTTTTTCGGCTCACTCGGAATTTGACAGTTTGGTTGTTTTGCTTTCGATTTTCATAATTGTTCGTGCCTAGAAAGCACAATACCTTTGCAGCAACCTCCCGAAATGTCACGCTGATCGGAGTAAAGAGAAGTGAGTTATAGGAATTTTACTAAAAAGTTATGGTGATATCACTTATAGCCAAAGCAGCCTTGGACTAGGAGGTTTTTCGGCTCACTCGGAATTTGACAGTTTGGTTGTTTTGCTTTCGATTTTCATAATTGTTCGTGCCTAGAAAGCACAATACCTTTGCAGCAACCTCCCGAAATGTCACGCTGATCGGAGTAAAGAGAAGTGAGTTATAGGAATTTTACTAAAAAGTTATGGTGATATCACTTATAGCCAAAGCAGCCTTGGACTAGGAGGTTTTTCGGCTCACTCGGAATTTGACAGTTTGGTTGTTTTGCTTTCGATTTTCATAATTGTTCGTGCCTAGAAAGCACAATACCTTTGCAGCACCCTCCCGAAATTTCACGCTTATTGGAGTAAAGAGAAGTGAGTTATAGGAATTTTACTAAAAAGTTATGGTGATATCATTTATAGCCAAAGCAGCCTTGGACTAGGAGGTTTTTCGACTCACTCGGAATTTGACAGTTTGGTTGTTTTGCATTCGATTTCCATAATTGTTCGTGCCTAGAAAGCACAATACCTTTGCAGCAACCTCCCGAAATGTCACGCTGATCGGAGTAAAGAGAAGTGAGTTATAGGAATTTTACTAAAAAGTTATGGTGATATCACTTATAGCCAAAGCAGCCTTGCACTAGGAGGTTTTTCGGCTCACTCGGAATTTGACAGCTTGGTTGTTTTACTTTCGATTTTCATAATTTTTCGTGCGTAGAAAGCACAGTACCTTTGCAGCAACCTTCCGAAATTTCAGGCTGATCGGAATAGAGAGAAGTGAGTTATAGGAATTTTACTAAAAAGTTATGGTGATATCACTAATAGCCAAAGCAGCCTTGGACTAGGAGGTTTTTCAGCTCACTCGGAATTTGACAGTTTGGTTGTTTTGCTTTCGACTTTCATAATTGTTCGTGCCTAGAAAGCACAATACCTTTGCAGCAACCTCCCGAAATGTCACGCTGATCGGAGTAAAGAGAAGTGAGTTATAGGAATTTTACTAAAAAGTTATGGTGATATCACTTATAGCCAAAGCAGCCTTGGACTAGGAGGTTTTTCGGCTCACTCGGAATTTGACAGTTTGGTTGTTTTGCTTTCGATTTTCATAATTGTTCGTGCCTAGAAAGCACAATACCTTTGCAGCAACCTCCCGCAATTTCAGGCTTATTGGAGTAAAGAGAAGTGAGTTATAGGAATTTTACTAAAAAGTTATGGTGATATCACTTATAGCCAAAGCAACCTTGGACTAGGAGGTTTTTCGGCTCACTCGGAATTTGACAGTTTGGTTGTTTTACATTCGATTTTCATAGTTTTTCGTGCCTAGAAAGCACAATGCCTTTGCAGCTACCTCCTGTAATTTCACGCTGATCGGAGTAAAGAGAAGTGAGTTATAGAAATTTTACTAAAAAGTTATGGTGATATCACTTATAGCCAAAGCAGCCTTGGACTAGTAGGTTTTTCGGCTCACTCGGAATTTGACAGTTTGGTTGTTTTACATTCGATTTTCATAATTTTTCGTGCCTAGAAAGCACAATACCTTTGCAGCAACCTCCCGGAATGTCACGCTGATCGGAATAGAGAGAAGTGAGTTATAGGAATTTTACTAAAAAGTTATGGTGATATCACTTATAGCCAAAGCAGCCTTGGACTAGGAGGTTTTTCGGCTCACTCGGAATTTGACAGTTTGGTTGTTTTACATTCGATTTTCATAATTTTCCGTAGCTAGAAAGCACAGTGCCTGTGCAGCAACCTCCCGAAATGTCACGCTGATCGGAGTAAACAGAAGTGAGTTATAGGAATTTTACTAAAAAGTTATGGTGATATCACTTATAGCCAAAGCAGCCTTGCACTAGGAGGTTTTTCGGCTCACTCGGAATTTGACAGCTTGGTTGTTTTACTTTCGATTTTCATAATTTTTCGTGCCTAGAAAGCACAGTGCCTTTGCAGCAACCTTCCGAAATTTCAGGCTGATCGGAATAGAGAGAAGTGAGTTATAGGAATTTTACTAAAAAGTTATGGTGATATCACTAATAGCCAAAGCAGCCTTGGACTAGGAGGTTTTTCGGCTCACTCGGAATTGACAGTTTGGTTGTTTTACATTCGATTTTCATAATTTTGAGTAGCTTCAAAGCACAGTGCCTTTGCAGCAACCTTCCGAAATTTCAGGCTTATCCGAGTAAAGAGAAGTGAGTTATAGGAATTTTACTAAAAAGTTATGGTGATATCACTAATAGCCGAAGCAGCCTTGGACTAGGAGGTTTTTCGGCTCACTCGGAATTTGACAGTTTGGTTGTTTTGCTATCGATTTTCATAATTGTTCGTGCCTAGAAAGCACAATACCTTTGCAGCAACCTCCCGAAATGTCACGCTGATCGGAGTAAAGAGAAGTGAGTTATAGGAATTTTACTAAAAAGTTATGGTGATATCACTTATAGCCAAAGCAGCCTTGGACTAGGAGGTTTTTCGGCTCACTCGGAATTTGACAGTTTGGTTGTTTTGCTTTCGATTTTCATAATTGTTCGTGCCTAGAAAGCACAATACCTTTGCAGCAACCTCCCGAAATGTCACGCTGATCGGAGTAAAGAGAAGTGAGTTATAGGAATTTTACTAAAAAGTTATGGTGATATCACTTATAGCCAAAGCAGCCTTGGACTAGGAGGTTTTTCGGCTCACTCGGAATTTGACAGTTTGGTTGTTTTGCTTTCGATTTTCATAATTGTTCGTGCCTAGAAAGCACAATACCTTTGCAGCAACCTCCCGCAATTTCAGGCTTATTGGAGTAAAGAGAAGTGAGTTATAGGAATTTTACTAAAAAGTTATGGTGATATCATTTATAGCCAAAGCAGCCTTGGACTAGGAGGTTTTTCGGCTCACTCGGAATTGACAGTTTGGTTGTTTTAGATTCGATTTTCATAATTTTTCTTGCCTAGAAAGCACAATGCCTTTCCAGCAACCTCCCGGAATGTCACGCTGATCGGGGTAAAGAGAAGTGAGTTATAGGAATTTTACTAAAAAGTTATGGTGATATCACTTATAGCCAAAGCAGCCTTGGACTAGGAGGTTTTTCGGCTCACTCGGAATTTGACGGTTTGGTTGTTTTACATTCGATTTTCATAATTTTTCGTGCCTAGAAAGCACAGTGCCTTTGCAGCAACCTCCCGAAATTTCAGGCTTATCGGAGTAAAGAGAAGTGAGTTATAGGAATTTTACTAAAAAGTTATGGTGATATCACTAATTGCCAAAGCAGCCTTGGACTAGGAGGTTTTTCGGCTCACTCGGAATTTGACAGTTTGGTTGTTTTGCTTTCGATTTTCATAATTGTTCGTGCCTAGAAAGCACAATACCTTTGCAGCAACCTCCCGAAATGTCACGCTGATCGGAGTAAAGAGGAGTGAGTTATAGGAATTTTACTAAAAAGTTATGGTGATATCACTTATAGCCAAAGCAGCCTTGGACTAGGAGGTTTTTCGGCTCACTCGGAATTTGACAGATTGGTTGTTTTGCTTTCGATTTTCATAATTGTTCGTGCCTAGAAAGCACAATACCTTTGCAGCAACCTCCCGCAATTTCAGGCTTATTGGAGTAAAGAGAAGTGAGTTATAGGAATTTTACTAAAAAGTTATGGTGATATCATTTATAGCCAAAGCAGCCTTGGACTAGGAGGTTTTTCGGCTCACTCGGAATTGACAGTTTGGTTGTTTTAGATTCGATTTTCATAATTTTTCGTGCCTAGAAAGCACAATACCTTTCCAGCAACCTCCCGGAATGTCACGCTGATCGGGGTAAAGAGAAGTGAGTTATAGGAATTTTACTAAAAAGTTATGGTGATATCACTTATAGCCAAAGCAGCCTTGGACTAGGAGGTTTTTCGGCTCACTCGGAATTTGACGGTTTGGTTGTTTTACATTCGATTTTCATAATTTTTCGTGCCTAGAAAGCACAATACCTTTGCAGCAACCTCCCGAAATTTCACGCTTATTGGAGTAAAGAGAAGTGAGTTATAGGAATTTTACTAAAAAGTTATGGTGATATCATTTATAGCCAAAGCAGCCTTGGACTAGGAGGTTTTTCGACTCACTCGGAATTTGACAGTTTGGTTGTTTTGCATTCGATTTCCATAATTGTTCGTGCCTAGAAATCACAATACCTTTGCAGCAACCTCCCGAAATGTCACGCTGATCGGAGTAAAGAGAAGTGAGTTATAGGAATTTTACTAAAAAGTTATGGTGATATCACTTATAGCCAAAGCAGCCTTGGACTAGGAGGTTTTTCGACTCACTCGGAATTTGACAGCTTGGTTGTTTTAGATTCGATTTTCATAATTTTTCGTGCCTAGAAAGCACAGCGCCTTTGCAGCAACCTTCCGAAATTTCAGGCTGATCGGAATAGAGAGAAGTGAGTTATAGGAATTTTACTAAAAAGTTATGGTGGTATCACTTATAGCCAAAGCAGCCTTGGACTAGGAGGTTTTTCGGCTCACTCGGAATTTGACAGTTTGGTTGTTTTGCTTTCGATTTTCATAATTGTTCTGCCTAGAAAGCACAATACCTTTGCAGCAACCTCCCGAAATGTCACGCTGATCGGAGTAAAGAGAAGTGAGTTATAGGAATTTTACTAAAAAGTTATGGTGATATCACTTATAGCCAAAGCAGCCTTGGACTAGGAGGTTTTTCGGCTCACTCGGAATTTGACAGTTTGTTTGTTTTGCTTTCGATTTTCATAATTGTTCGTGCCTAGAAAGCACAATACCTTTGCAGCAACCTCCCGCAATTTCAGGCTTATTGGAGTAAAGAGAAGTGAGTTATAGGAATTTTACTAAAAAGTTATGGTGATATCACTTATAGCCAAAGCAACCTTGGACTAGGAGGTTTTTCGGCTCACTCGGAATTTGACAGTTTGGTTGTTTTACATTCGATTTTCATAATTTTTCGTGCCTAGAAAGCACAATGCCTTTGCAGCTACCTCCTGTAATTTCACGCTGATCGGAGTAAAGAGAAGTGAGTTATAGAAATTTTACTAAAAAGTTATGGTGATATCACTTATAGCCAAAGCAGCCTTGGACCAGGAGGTTTTTCGGCTCACTCGGAATTTGACAGTTTGGTTGTTTTACTTTCAATTTTCATAATTTTTCGTGCCTAGAAAGCACAGTGCCTTTGCAGCAACGTCCTGCAATTTCAGGCTGATCGGAATAGAGAGAAGTGAGTTATAGGAATTTTACTAAAAAGTTATGGTGATATCACTTATAGCCAAAGCAGCCTTGGACTAGGAGGTTTTTCGGCTCACTCGGAATTTGACAGTTTGGTTGTTTTGCTTTCGATTTTCATAATTGTTCGTGCCTAGAAAGCACAATACCTTTGCAGCAACCTCCCGAAATGTCACGCTGATCGGAGTAAAGAGAAGTGAGGTATAGGAATTTTACTAAAAAGTTATGGTGATATCACTTATAGCCAAAGCAGCCTTGGACTAGGAGGTTTTTCGGCTCACTCGGAATTTGACAGTTTGGTTGTTTTGCTTTCGATTTTCATAATTGTTCTGCCTAGAAAGCACAATACCTTTGCAGCAACCTCCCGAAATTTCAGGCTGATCGGAGTAAAGAGAAGTGAGTTATAGGAATTTTACTAAAAAGTTATGGTGATATCATTTATAGCCAAAGCAGCCTTGGACTAGGAGGTTTTTCGACTCACTCGGAATTTGACAGTTTGGTTGTTTTGCATTCGATTTCCATAATTGTTCGTGCCTAGAAAGCACAATACCTTTGCAGCAACCTCCCGAAATGTCACGCTGATCGGAATAGAGAGAAGTGAGTTATAGGAATTTTACTAAAAAGTTATGGTGATATCACTTATAGCCAAAGCAGCCTTGGACTAGGAGGTTTTTCGGCTCACTCGGAATTTGACAGTTTGGTTGTTTTACATTCGATTTTCATAATTTTTCGTAGCTAGAAAGCACAGTGCCTGTGCAGCAACCTCCCGAAATCTCACGCTGATCGGGGTAAAGAGAAGTGAGTTATAGGAATTTTACTAAAAAGTTATGGTGATATCACTTATAGCCAAAGCAGCCTTGGACTAGGAGGTGTTTCGGCTCACTCGGAATTTGACAGCTTGGTTGTTTTAGATTCGATTTTGATAATTTTTCGTGCCTAGAAAGCACAGTGCCTTTGCAGCAACCTCCCGAAATGTCACGCTGATCGGGGTAAAGAGAAGTGAGTTATAGGAATTTTACTAAAAAGTTATGGTGATATCACTTATAGCCAAAGCAGCCTTGCACTAGGAGGTTTTTCGGCTCACTCGGAATTTGACAGCTTGGTTGTTTTACTTTCGATTTTCATAATTTTTCGTGCCTAGAAAGCACAGTGCCTTTGCAGCAACCTTCCGAAATTTCAGGCTGATCGGAATAGAGAGAAGTGAGTTATAGGAATTTTACTAAAAAGTTATGGTGATATCACTTATAGCCAAAGCAGCCTTGGACTAGGAGGTTTTTCGGCTCACTCGGAATTGACAGTTTGGTTGTTTTACATTCCATTTTCATAATTTTTCGTGCCTAGAAAGCACAATACCTTTGCAGCAACCTCCCGAAATTTCACGCTTATTGGAGTAAAGAGAAGTGAGTTATAGGAATTTTACTAAAAAGTTATGGTGATATCACTTATAGCCAAAGCAGCCTTGGACTAGGAGGTTTTTCGGCTCACTCGGAATTTGACAGTTTGGTTGTTTTACATTCGATTTTCACAATTGTTCGTGCCTAGAAAGCACAATACCTTTGCAGCAACCTCCCGCAATTTCAGGCTTATTGGAGTAAAGAGAAGTGAGTTATAGGAATTTTACTAAAAAGTTATGGTGATATCACTTATAGCCAAAGCAGCCTTGGACTAGGAGGTTTTTCGGCTCACTCGGAATTTGACAGTTTGGTTGTTTTGCTTTCGATTTTCATAATTGTTCGTGCCTAGAAAGCACAATACCTTTGCAGCAACCTCCCGAAATGTCACGCTGATCGGAGTAAAGAGAAGTGAGTTATAGGAATTTTACTAAAAAGTTATGGTGATATCACTTATAGCCAAAGCAGCCTTGGACTAGGAGGTTTTTCGGCTCACTCGGAATTTGACAGATTGGTTGTTTTGCTTTCGATTTTCATAATTGTTCGTGCCTAGAAAGCACAATACCTTTGCAGCAACCTCCCGCAATTTCAGGCTTATTGGAGTAAAGAGAAGTGAGTTATAGGAATTTTACTAAAAAGTTATGGTGATATCATTTATAGCCAAAGCAGCCTTGGACTAGGAGGTTTTTCGGCTCACTCGGAATTGACAGTTTGGTTGTTTTAGATTCGATTTTCATAATTTTTCGTGCCTAGAAAGCACAATACCTTTCCAGCAACCTCCCGGAATGTCACGCTGATCGGGGTAAAGAGAAGTGAGTTATAGGAATTTTACTAAAAAGTTATGGTGATATCACTTATAGCCAAAGCAGCCTTGGACTAGGAGGTTTTTCGGCTCACTCGGAATTTGACGGTTTGGTTGTTTTACATTCGATTTTCATAATTTTTCGTGCCTAGAAAGCACAATACCTTTGCAGCAACCTCCCGAAATTTCACGCTTATTGGAGTAAAGAGAAGTGAGTTATAGGAATTTTACTAAAAAGTTATGGTGATATCATTTATAGCCAAAGCAGCCTTGGACTAGGAGGTTTTTCGACTCACTCGGAATTTGACAGTTTGGTTGTTTTGCATTCGATTTCCATAATTGTTCGTGCCTAGAAATCACAATACCTTTGCAGCAACCTCCCGAAATGTCACGCTGATCGGAGTAAAGAGAAGTGAGTTATAGGAATTTTACTAAAAAGTTATGGTGATATCACTTATAGCCAAAGCAGCCTTGGACTAGGAGGTTTTTCGACTCACTCGGAATTTGACAGCTTGGTTGTTTTAGATTCGATTTTCATAATTTTTCGTGCCTAGAAAGCACAGCGCCTTTGCAGCAACCTTCCGAAATTTCAGGCTGATCGGAATAGAGAGAAGTGAGTTATAGGAATTTTACTAAAAAGTTATGGTGATATCACTTATAGCCAAAGCAGCCTTGGACTAGGAGGTTTTTCGGCTCACTCGGAATTTGACAGTTTGGTTGTTTTGCTTTCGATTTTCATAATTGTTCTGCCTAGAAAGCACAATACCTTTGCAGCAACCTCCCGAAATGTCACGCTGATCGGAGTAAAGAGAAGTGAGTTATAGGAATTTTACTAAAAAGTTATGGTGATATCACTTATAGCCAAAGCAGCCTTGGACTAGGAGGTTTTTCGGCTCACTCGGAATTTGACAGTTTGTTTGTTTTGCTTTCGATTTTCATAATTGTTCGTGCCTAGAAAGCACAATACCTTTGCAGCAACCTCCCGCAATTTCAGGCTTATTGGAGTAAAGAGAAGTGAGTTATAGGAATTTTACTAAAAAGTTATGGTGATATCACTTATAGCCAAAGCAACCTTGGACTAGGAGGTTTTTCGGCTCACTCGGAATTTGACAGTTTGGTTGTTTTACATTCGATTTTCATAATTTTTCGTGCCTAGAAAGCACAATGCCTTTGCAGCTACCTCCTGTAATTTCACGCTGATCGGAGTAAAGAGAAGTGAGTTATAGAAATTTTACTAAAAAGTTATGGTGATATCACTTATAGCCAAAGCAGCCTTGGACCAGGAGGTTTTTCGGCTCACTCGGAATTTGACAGTTTGGTTGTTTTACTTTCGATTTTCATAATTTTTCGTGCCTAGAAAGCACAGTGCCTTTGCAGCAACGTCCTGCAATTTCAGGCTGATCGGAATAGAGAGAAGTGAGTTATAGGAATTTTACTAAAAAGTTATGGTGATATCACTTATAGCCAAAGCAGCCTTGGACTAGGAGGTTTTTCGGCTCACTCGGAATTTGACAGTTTGGTTGTTTTGCTTTCGATTTTCATAATTGTTCGTGCCTAGAAAGCACAATACCTTTGCAGCAACCTCCCGAAATGTCACGCTGATCGGAGTAAAGAGAAGTGAGGTATAGGAATTTTACTAAAAAGTTATGGTGATATCACTTATAGCCAAAGCAGCCTTGGACTAGGAGGTTTTTCGGCTCACTCGGAATTTGACAGTTTGGTTGTTTTACATTCGATTTTCATAATTGTTCGTGCCTAGAAAGCACAGTACCTTTGCAGCAACCTCCTGTAATTTCACGCTGATCGGAGTAAAGGGAAGTGAGTTATAGGAATTTTACTAAAAAGTTATGGTGATATCACTTATAGCCAAAGCAGCCTTGGACTAGGAGGTTTTTCGGCTCACTCGGAATTTGACAGTTTGGTTGTTTTGCTTTCGATTTTCATAATTGTTCGTGCCTAGAAAGCACAATACCTTTGCAGCAACCTCCCGCAATTTCAGGCTTATTGGAGTAAAGAGAAGTGAGTTATAGGAATTTTACTAAAAAGTTATGGTGATATCACTTATAGCCAAGGCAGCCTTGGACTAGGAGGTTTTTCGGCTCACTCGGAATTTGACAGTTTGGTTGTTTTGCTTTCGATTTTCATAATTGTTCGTGCCTAGAAAGCACAATACCTTTGCAGCAACCTCCCGAAATGTCACGCTGATCGGAGTAAAGAGAAGTGAGTTATAGGAATTTTACTAAAAAGTTATGGTGATATCACTTATAGCCAAAGCAGCCTTGGACTAGGAGGTTTTTCGGCTCACTCGGAATTTGACAGTTTGGTTGTTTTACATTCGATTTTCATAATTGCTCGTGCCTAGAAAGCACAGTACCTTTGCAGCAACCTCCTGTAATTTCACGCTGATCGGAGTAAAGAGAAGTGAGTTATAGGAATTTTACTAAAAAGTTATGGTGATATCACTTATAGCCAAAGCAGCCTTGGACTAGGAGGTTTTTCGGCTCACTCGGAATTTGACAGTTTGGTTGTTTTGCTTTCGATTTTCATAATTGTTCGTGCCTAGAAAGCACAATACCTTTGCAGCAACCTCCCGCAATTTCAGGCTTATTGGAGTAAAGAGAAGTGTGTTATAGGAATTTTACTAAAAAGTTATGGTGATATCACTTATAGCCAAAGCAACCTTGGACTAGGAGGTTTTTCGGCTCACTCGGAATTTGACAGTTTGGTTGTTTTACATTCGATTTCCATAATTTTTCGTGCCTAGAAAGCACAATGCCTTTGCAGCTACCTCCTGTAATTTCACGCTGATCGGAGTAAAGAGAAGTGAGTTATAGAAATTTTACTAAAAAGTTATGGTGATATCACTTATAGCCAAAGCAGCCTTGGACTAGTAGGTTTTTCGGCTCACTCGGAATTTGACAGTTTGGTTGTTTTACATTCGATTTTCATAATTTTTCGTGCCTAGAAAGCAGTATACCTTTGCAGCAACCTCCCGGAATGTCACGCTGATCGGAATAGAGAGAAGTGAGTTATAGGAATTTTACTAAAAAGTTATGGTGATATCACTTATAGCCAAAGCAGCCTTGGACTAGGAGGTTTTTCGGCTCACTCGGAATTTGACAGTTTGGTTGTTTTACATTCGATTTTCATAATTTTTCGTAGCTAGAAAGCACAGTGCCTGTGCAGCAACCTCCCGAAATGTCACGCTGATCGGGGTAAAGAGAAGTGAGTTATAGGAATTTTACTAAAAAGTTATGGTGATATCACTTATAGCCAAAGCAGCCTTGGACTAGGAGGTGTTTCGGCTCACTCGGAATTTGACAGCTTGGTTGTTTTAGATTCGATTTTGATAATTTTTCGTGCCTAGAAAGCACAGTGCCTTTGCAGCAACCTCCCGAAATGTCACGCTGATCGGGGTAAAGAGAAGTGAGTTATAGGAATTTTACTAAAAAGTTATGGTGATATCATTTATAGCCAAAGCAGCCTTGGACTAGGAGGTTTTTCGGCTCACTCGGAATTTGACAGTTTGGTTGTTTTACATTCGATTTTCATAATTTTTCGTAGCTAGAAAGCACAGTGCCTGTGCAGCAACCTCCCGAAATGTCACGCTGATCGGAGTAAACAGAAGTGAGTTATAGGAATTTTACTAAAAAGTTATGGTGATATCACTTATAGCCAAAGCAGCCTTGCACTAGGAGGTTTTTCGGCTCACTCGGAATTTGACAGCTTGGTTGTTTTACATTCGATTTTGATAATTTTTCGTGCCTAGAAAGCACAGTGCCTTTGCAGCAACCTTCCGAAATTTCAGGCTGATCGGAATAGAGAGAAGTGAGTTATAGGAATTTTACTAAAAAGTTATGGTGATATCACTAATAGCCAAAGCAGCCTTGGACTAGGAGGTTTTTCGGCTCACTCGGAATTGACAGTTTGGTTGTTTTACATTCCATTTTCATAATTTTTCGTGCCTAGAAAGCACAATACCTTTCCAGCAACGTCCTGCAATTTCAGGCTGATCGGAGTAAAGAGAAGTGAGTTATAGGAATTTTTCCAAAAAAGTTATGGTGATATCACTTATAGCCAAAGCAGCCTTGGACTAGGAGGTTTTTCGGCTCACTCGGAATTTGACGGTTTGGTTGTTTTACTTTCGATTTTCATAATTTTTCGTGCCTAGAAAGCACAATACCTTTGCAGCAACCTCCCGAAATGTCACACTGATCGGAGTAAAGAGAAGTGAGTTATAGGAATTTTACTAAAAAGTTATGGTGATATCACTTATAGCCAAAGCAGCCTTGCACTAGGAGGTTTTTCGGCTCACTCGGAATTTGACAGCTTGGTTGTTTTACTTTCGATTTTCATAATTTTTCGTGCCTAGAAAGCACAGTGCCTTTGCAGCAACCTTCCGAAATTTCAGGCTGATCGGAATAGAGAGAAGTGAGTTATAGGAATTTTACTAAAAAGTTATGGTGATATCACTTATAGCCAAAGCAGCCTTGGACTAGGAGGTTTTTCGGCTCACTCGGAATTTGACAGTTTGGTTGTTTTGCTTTCGATTTTCATAATTGTTCTGCCTAGAAAGCACAATACCTTTGCAGCAACCTCCCGAAATGTCACGCTGATCGGAGTAAAGAGAAGTGAGTTATAGGAATTTTACTAAAAAGTTATGGTGATATCACTTATAGCCAAAGCAGCCTTGGACTAGGAGGTTTTTCGGCTCACTCGGAATTTGACAGTTTGTTTGTTTTGCTTTCGATTTTCATAATTGTTCGTGCCTAGAAAGCACAATACCTTTGCAGCAACCTCCCGCAATTTCAGGCTTATTGGAGTAAAGAGAAGTGAGTTATAGGAATTTTACTAAAAAGTTATGGTGATATCACTTATAGCCAAAGCAACCTTGGACTAGGAGGTTTTTCGGCTCACTCGGAATTTGACAGTTTGGTTGTTTTACATTCGATTTTCATAATTTTTCGTGCCTAGAAAGCACAATGCCTTTGCAGCTACCTCCTGTAATTTCACGCTGATCGGAGTAAAGAGAAGTGAGTTATAGAAATTTTACTAAAAAGTTATGGTGATATCACTTATAGCCAAAGCAGCCTTGGACCAGGAGGTTTTTCGGCTCACTCGGAATTTGACAGTTTGGTTGTTTTACTTTCGATTTTCATAATTTTTCGTGCCTAGAAAGCACAGTGCCTTTGCAGCAACGTCCTGCAATTTCAGGCT
Source organism: Anastrepha ludens (assembly GCF_028408465.1). Taxonomy (NCBI): domain Eukaryota; kingdom Metazoa; phylum Arthropoda; class Insecta; order Diptera; family Tephritidae; genus Anastrepha; species Anastrepha ludens. Next base: position 84,149 of record NC_071504.1, read on the forward strand.
GATCGGAATAGAGAGAAGTGAGTTATAGGAATTTTACTAAAAAGTTATGGTGATATCACTTATAGCCAAAGCAGCCTTGGACTAGGAGGTTTTTCGGCTCACTCGGAATTTGACAGTTTGGTTGTTTTGCTTTCGATTTTCATAATTGTTCGTGCCTAGAAAGCACAATACCTTTGCAGCAACCTCCCGAAATGTCACGCTGATCGGAGTAAAGAGAAGTGAGGTATAGGAATTTTACTAAAAAGTTATGGTGATATCACTTATAGCCAAAGCAGCCTTGGACTAGGAGGTTTTTCGGCTCACTCGGAATTTGACAGTTTGGTTGTTTTGCTTTCGATTTTCATAATTGTTCTGCCTAGAAAGCACAATACCTTTGCAGCAACCTCCCGAAATTTCAGGCTGATCGGAGTAAAGAGAAGTGAGTTATAGGAATTTTACTAAAAAGTTATGGTGATATCATTTATAGCCAAAGCAGCCTTGGACTAGGAGGTTTTTCGACTCACTCGGAATTTGACAGTTTGGTTGTTTTGCATTCGATTTCCATAATTGTTCGTGCCTAGAAAGCACAATACCTTTGCAGCAACCTCCCGAAATGTCACGCTGATCGGAATAGAGAGAAGTGAGTTATAGGAATTTTACTAAAAAGTTATGGTGATATCACTTATAGCCAAAGCAGCCTTGGACTAGGAGGTTTTTCGGCTCACTCGGAATTTGACAGTTTGGTTGTTTTACATTCGATTTTCATAATTTTTCGTAGCTAGAAAGCACAGTGCCTGTGCAGCAACCTCCCGAAATCTCACGCTGATCGGGGTAAAGAGAAGTGAGTTATAGGAATTTTACTAAAAAGTTATGGTGATATCACTTATAGCCAAAGCAGCCTTGGACTAGGAGGTGTTTCGGCTCACTCGGAATTTGACAGCTTGGTTGTTTTAGATTCGATTTTGATAATTTTTCGTGCCTAGAAAGCACAGTGCCTTTGCAGCAACCTCCCGAAATGTCACGCTGATCGGGGTAAAGAGAAGTGAGTTATAGGAATTTTACTAAAAAGTTATGGTGATATCACTTATAGCCAAAGCAGCCTTGCACTAGGAGGTTTTTCGGCTCACTCGGAATTTGACAGCTTGGTTGTTTTACTTTCGATTTTCATAATTTTTCGTGCCTAGAAAGCACAGTGCCTTTGCAGCAACCTTCCGAAATTTCAGGCTGATCGGAATAGAGAGAAGTGAGTTATAGGAATTTTACTAAAAAGTTATGGTGATATCACTTATAGCCAAAGCAGCCTTGGACTAGGAGGTTTTTCGGCTCACTCGGAATTGACAGTTTGGTTGTTTTACATTCCATTTTCATAATTTTTCGTGCCTAGAAAGCACAATACCTTTGCAGCAACCTCCCGAAATTTCACGCTTATTGGAGTAAAGAGAAGTGAGTTATAGGAATTTTACTAAAAAGTTATGGTGATATCACTTATAGCCAAAGCAGCCTTGGACTAGGAGGTTTTTCGGCTCACTCGGAATTTGACAGTTTGGTTGTTTTACATTCGATTTTCACAATTGTTCGTGCCTAGAAAGCACAATACCTTTGCAGCAACCTCCCGCAATTTCAGGCTTATTGGAGTAAAGAGAAGTGAGTTATAGGAATTTTACTAAAAAGTTATGGTGATATCACTTATAGCCAAAGCAGCCTTGGACTAGGAGGTTTTTCGGCTCACTCGGAATTTGACAGTTTGGTTGTTTTGCTTTCGATTTTCATAATTGTCCGTGCCTAGAAAGCACAATACCTTTGCAGCAACCTCCCGAAATGTCACGCTGATCGGAGTAAAGAGAAGTGAGTTATAGGAATTTTACTAAAAAGTTATGGTGATATCACTTATAGCCAAAGCAGCCTTGGACTAGGAGGTTTTTCGGCTCACTCGGAATTTGACAGTTTGGTTGTTTTGCTTTCGATTTTCATAATTGTTCGTGCCTAGAAAGCACAATACCTTTGCAGCAACCTCCCGCAATTTCAGGCTTATTGGAGTAAAGAGAAGTGAGTTATAGGAATTTTACTAAAAAGTTATGGTGATATCATTTATAGCCAAAGCAGCCTTGGACTAGGAGGTTTTTCGGCTCACTCGGAATTGACAGTTTGGTTGTTTTAGATTCGATTTTCATAATTTTTCGTGCCTAGAAAGCACAATACCTTTCCAGCAACCTCCCGGAATGTCACGCTGATCGGGGTAAAGAGAAGTGAGTTATAGGAATTTTACTAAAAAGTTATGGTGATATCACTTATAGCCAAAGCAGCCTTGGACTAGGAGGTTTTTCGGCTCACTCGGAATTTGACGGTTTGGTTGTTTTACATTCGATTTTCATAATTTTTCGTGCCTAGAAAGCACAATACCTTTGCAGCAACCTCCCGAAATTTCACGCTTATTGGAGTAAAGAGAAGTGAGTTATAGGAATTTTACTAAAAAGTTATGGTGATATCATTTATAGCCAAAGCAGCCTTGGACTAGGAGGTTTTTCGACTCACTCGGAATTTGACAGTTTGGTTGTTTTGCATTCGATTTCCATAATTGTTCGTGCCTAGAAATCACAATACCTTTGCAGCAACCTCCCGAAATGTCACGCTGATCGGAGTAAAGAGAAGTGAGTTATAGGAATTTTACTAAAAAGTTATGGTGATATCACTTATAGCCAAAGCAGCCTTGGACTAGGAGGTTTTTCGACTCACTCGGAATTTGACAGCTTGGTTGTTTTAGATTCGATTTTCATAATTTTTCGTGCCTAGAAAGCACAGCGCCTTTGCAGCAACCTTCCGAAATTTCAGGCTGATCGGAATAGAGAGAAGTGAGTTATAGGAATTTTACTAAAAAGTTATGGTGATATCACTTATAGCCAAAGCAGCCTTGGACTAGGAGGTTTTTCGGCTCACTCGGAATTTGACAGTTTGGTTGTTTTGCTTTCGATTTTCATAATTGTTCTGCCTAGAAAGCACAATACCTTTGCAGCAACCTCCCGAAATGTCACGCTGATCGGAGTAAAGAGAAGTGAGTTATAGGAATTTTACTAAAAAGTTATGGTGATATCACTTATAGCCAAAGCAGCCTTGGACTAGGAGGTTTTTCGGCTCACTCGGAATTTGACAGTTTGTTTGTTTTGCTTTCGATTTTCATAATTGTTCGTGCCTAGAAAGCACAATACCTTTGCAGCAACCTCCCGCAATTTCAGGCTTATTGGAGTAAAGAGAAGTGAGTTATAGGAATTTTACTAAAAAGTTATGGTGATATCACTTATAGCCAAAGCAACCTTGGACTAGGAGGTTTTTCGGCTCACTCGGAATTTGACAGTTTGGTTGTTTTACATTCGATTTTCATAATTTTTCGTGCCTAGAAAGCACAATGCCTTTGCAGCTACCTCCTGTAATTTCACGCTGATCGGAGTAAAGAGAAGTGAGTTATAGAAATTTTACTAAAAAGTTATGGTGATATCACTTATAGCCAAAGCAGCCTTGGACCAGGAGGTTTTTCGGCTCACTCGGAATTTGACAGTTTGGTTGTTTTACTTTCGATTTTCATAATTTTTCGTGCCTAGAAAGCACAGTGCCTTTGCAGCAACGTCCTGCAATTTCAGGCTGATCGGAATAGAGAGAAGTGAGTTATAGGAATTTTACTAAAAAGTTATGGTGATATCACTTATAGCCAAAGCAGCCTTGGACTAGGAGGTTTTTCGGCTCACTCGGAATTTGACAGTTTGGTTGTTTTGCTTTCGATTTTCATAATTGTTCGTGCCTAGAAAGCACAATACCTTTGCAGCAACCTCCCGAAATGTCACGCTGATCGGAGTAAAGAGAAGTGAGGTATAGGAATTTTACTAAAAAGTTATGGTGATATCACTTATAGCCAAAGCAGCCTTGGACTAGGAGGTTTTTCGGCTCACTCGGAATTTGACAGTTTGGTTGTTTTACATTCGATTTTCATAATTGTTCGTGCCTAGAAAGCACAGTACCTTTGCAGCAACCTCCTGTAATTTCACGCTGATCGGAGTAAAGAGAAGTGAGTTATAGGAATTTTACTAAAAAGTTATGGTGATATCACTTATAGCCAAAGCAGCCTTGGACTAGGAGGTTTTTCGGCTCACTCGGAATTTGACAGTTTGGTTGTTTTGCTTTCGATTTTCATAATTGTTCGTGCCTAGAAAGCACAATACCTTTGCAGCAACCTCCCGCAATTTCAGGCTTATTGGAGTAAAGAGAAGTGAGTTATAGGAATTTTACTAAAAAGTTATGGTGATATCACTTATAGCCAAGGCAGCCTTGGACTAGGAGGTTTTTCGGCTCACTCGGAATTTGACAGTTTGGTTGTTTTGCTTTCGATTTTCATAATTGTTCGTGCCTAGAAAGCACAATACCTTTGCAGCAACCTCCCGAAATGTCACGCTGATCGGAGTAAAGAGAAGTGAGTTATAGGAATTTTACTAAAAAGTTATGGTGATATCACTTATAGCCAAAGCAGCCTTGGACTAGGAGGTTTTTCGGCTCACTCGGAATTTGACAGTTTGGTTGTTTTACATTCGATTTTCATAATTGTTCGTGCCTAGAAAGCACAGTACCTTTGCAGCAACCTCCTGTAATTTCACGCTGATCGGAGTAAAGAGAAGTGAGTTATAGGAATTTTACTAAAAAGTTATGGTGATATCACTTATAGCCAAAGCAGCCTTGGACTAGGAGGTTTTTCGGCTCACTCGGAATTTGACAGTTTGGTTGTTTTGCTTTCGATTTTCATAATTGTTCGTGCCTAGAAAGCACAATACCTTTGCAGCAACCTCCCGCAATTTCAGGCTTATTGGAGTAAAGAGAAGTGTGTTATAGGAATTTTACTAAAAAGTTATGGTGATATCACTTATAGCCAAAGCAACCTTGGACTAGGAGGTTTTTCGGCTCACTCGGAATTTGACAGTTTGGTTGTTTTACATTCGATTTCCATAATTTTTCGTGCCTAGAAAGCACAATGCCTTTGCAGCTACCTCCTGTAATTTCACGCTGATCGGAGTAAAGAGAAGTGAGTTATAGAAATTTTACTAAAAAGTTATGGTGATATCACTTATAGCCAAAGCAGCCTTGGACTAGTAGGTTTTTCGGCTCACTCGGAATTTGACAGTTTGGTTGTTTTACATTCGATTTTCATAATTTTTCGTGCCTAGAAAGCAGTATACCTTTGCAGCAACCTCCCGGAATGTCACGCTGATCGGAATAGAGAGAAGTGAGTTATAGGAATTTTACTAAAAAGTTATGGTGATATCACTTATAGCCAAAGCAGCCTTGGACTAGGAGGTTTTTCGGCTCACTCGGAATTTGACAGTTTGGTTGTTTTACATTCGATTTTCATAATTTTTCGTAGCTAGAAAGCACAGTGCCTGTGCAGCAACCTCCCGAAATGTCACGCTGATCGGGGTAAAGAGAAGTGAGTTATAGGAATTTTACTAAAAAGTTATGGTGATATCACTTATAGCCAAAGCAGCCTTGGACTAGGAGGTGTTTCGGCTCACTCGGAATTTGACAGCTTGGTTGTTTTAGATTCGATTTTGATAATTTTTCGTGCCTAGAAAGCACAGTGCCTTTGCAGCAACCTCCCGAAATGTCACGCTGATCGGGGTAAAGAGAAGTGAGTTATAGGAATTTTACTAAAAAGTTATGGTGATATCATTTATAGCCAAAGCAGCCTTGGACTAGGAGGTTTTTCGGCTCACTCGGAATTTGACAGTTTGGTTGTTTTACATTCGATTTTCATAATTTTTCGTAGCTAGAAAGCACAGTGCCTGTGCAGCAACCTCCCGAAATGTCACGCTGATCGGAGTAAACAGAAGTGAGTTATAGGAATTTTACTAAAAAGTTATGGTGATATCACTTATAGCCAAAGCAGCCTTGCACTAGGAGGTTTTTCGGCTCACTCGGAATTTGACAGCTTGGTTGTTTTACATTCGATTTTGATAATTTTTCGTGCCTAGAAAGCACAGTGCCTTTGCAGCAACCTTCCGAAATTTCAGGCTGATCGGAATAGAGAGAAGTGAGTTATAGGAATTTTACTAAAAAGTTATGGTGATATCACTAATAGCCAAAGCAGCCTTGGACTAGGAGGTTTTTCGGCTCACTCGGAATTGACAGTTTGGTTGTTTTACATTCCATTTTCATAATTTTTCGTGCCTAGAAAGCACAATACCTTTCCAGCAACGTCCTGCAATTTCAGGCTGATCGGAGTAAAGAGAAGTGAGTTATAGGAATTTTTCCAAAAAAGTTATGGTGATATCACTTATAGCCAAAGCAGCCTTGGACTAGGAGGTTTTTCGGCTCACTCGGAATTTGACGGTTTGGTTGTTTTACTTTCGATTTTCATAATTTTTCGTGCCTAGAAAGCACAATACCTTTGCAGCAACCTCCCGAAATGTCACACTGATCGGAGTAAAGAGAAGTGAGTTATAGGAATTTTACTAAAAAGTTATGGTGATATCACTTATAGCCAAAGCAGCCTTGCACTAGGAGGTTTTTCGGCTCACTCGGAATTTGACAGCTTGGTTGTTTTACTTTCGATTTTCATAATTTTTCGTGCCTAGAAAGCACAGTGCCTTTGCAGCAACCTTCCGAAATTTCAGGCTGATCGGAATAGAGAGAAGTGAGTTATAGGAATTTTACTAAAAAGTTATGGTGATATCACTAATAGCCAAAGCAGCCTTGGAATAGGAGGTTTTTCGGCTCACTCGGAATTGACAGTTTGGTTGTTTTACATTCCATTTTCATAATTTTTCGTGCCTAGAAAGCACAATACCTTTCCAGCAACGTCCTGCAATTTCAGGCTGATCGGAGTAAAGAGAAGTGAGTTATAGGAATTTTTCCAAGAAAGTTATGGTGATATCACTTATAGCCAAAGCAGCCTTGGACTAGGAGGTTTTTCGGCTCACTCGGAATTTGACGGTTTGGTTGTTTTAATTTCGATTTTCATAATTTTTCGTGCCTAGAAAGCACAATACCTTTGCAGCAACCTTCCGAAATTTCACGCTTATTCGAGTAAAGAGAAGTGAGTTATAGGAATTTTACTAAAAAGTTATGGTGATATCATTTATAGCCAAAGCAGCCTTGGACTAGGAGGTTTTTCGACTCACTCGGAATTTGACAGTTTGGTTGTTTTGCATTCGATTTCCATAATTGTTCGTGCCTAGAAAGCACAATACCTTTGCAGCAACCTCCCGAAATTTCACGCTTATTGGAGTAAAGAGAAGTGAGTTATAGGAATTTTACTAAAAAGTTATGGTGATATCATTTATAGCCAAAGCAGCCTTGGACTAGGAGGTTTTTCGACTCACTCGGAATTTGACAGTTTGGTTGTTTTGCATTCGATTTCCATAATTGTTCGTGCCTAGAAAGCACAATACCTTTGCAGCAACCTCCCGAAATGTCACGCTGATCGGAGTAAACAGAAGTGAGTTATAGGAATTTTACTAAAAAGTTATGGTGATATCACTTATAGCCAAAGCAGCCTTGCACTAGGAGGTTTTTCGGCTCACTCGGAATTTGACAGCTTGGTTGTTTTACTTTCGATTTTCATAATTTTTCGTGCCTAGAAAGCACAGTGCCTTTGCAGCAACGTCCTGCAATTTCAGGCTGATCGGAATAGAGAGAAGTGAGTTATAGGAATTTTACTAAAAAGTTATGGTGATATCACTTATAGCCAAAGCAGCCTTGGACTAGGAGGTTTTTCGGCTCACTCGGAATTTGACAGTTTGGTTGTTTTGCTTTCGATTTTCATAATTGTTCGTGCCTAGAAAGCACAATACCTTTGCAGCAACCTCCCGAAATGTCACGCTGATCGGAGTAAAGAGAAGTGAGTTATAGGAATTTTACTAAAAAGTTATGGTGATATCACTTATAGCCAAAGCAGCCTTGGACTAGGAGGTTTTTCGGCTCACTCGGAATTTGACAGTTTGGTTGTTTTGCTTTCGATTTTCATAATTGTTCGTGCCTAGAAAGCACAATACCTTTGCAGCAACCTCCTGTAATTTCACGCTGATCGGAGTAAAGAGAAGTGAGTTATAGGAATTTTACTAAAAAGTTATGGTGATATCACTTATAGCCAAAGCAGCCTTGGACTAGGAGGTTTTTCGGCTCACTCGGAATTTGACAGTTTGGTTGTTTTGCTTTCGATTTTCATAATTGTTCGTGCCTAGAAAGCACAGTACCTTTGCAGCAACCTCCCGCAATTTCAGGCTTATTGGAGTAAAGAGAAGTGAGTTATAGGAATTTTACTAAAACGTTATGGTGATATCACTTATAGCCAAAGCAACCTTGGACTAGGAGGTTTTTCGGCTCACTCGGAATTTGACAGTTTGGTTGTTTTACATTCGATTTTGATAATTTTTCGTGCCTAGAAAGCACAGTGCCTTTGCAGCAACCTTCCGAAATTTCAGGCTGATCGGAATAGAGAGAAGTGAGTTATAGGAATTTTACTAAAAAGTTATGGTGATATCACTAATAGCCAAAGCAGCCTTGGACTAGGAGGTTTTTCGGCTCACTCGGAATTGACAGTTTGGTTGTTTTACATTCCATTTTCATAATTTTTCGTGCCTAGAAAGCACAATACCTTTCCAGCAACGTCCTGCAATTTCAGGCTGATCGGAGTAAAGAGAAGTGAGTTATAGGAATTTTTCCAAAAAAGTTATGGTGATATCACTTATAGCCAAAGCAGCCTTGGACTAGGAGGTTTTTCGGCTCACTCGGAATTTGACGGTTTGGTTGTTTTACTTTCGATTTTCATAATTTTTCGTGCCTAGAAAGCACAATACCTTTGCAGCAACCTCCCGAAATGTCACACTGATCGGAGTAAAGAGAAGTGAGTTATAGGAATTTTACTAAAAAGTTATGGTGATATCACTTATAGCCAAAGCAGCCTTGCACTAGGAGGTTTTTCGGCTCACTCGGAATTTGACAGCTTGGTTGTTTTACTTTCGATTTTCATAATTTTTCGTGCCTAGAAAGCACAGTGCCTTTGCAGCAACCTTCCGAAATTTCAGGCTGATCGGAATAGAGAGAAGTGAGTTATAGGAGTTTTACTAAAAAGTTATGGTGATATCACTAATAGCCAAAGCAGCCTTGGAATAGGAGGTTTTTCGGCTCACTCGGAATTGACAGTTTGGTTGTTTTACATTCCATTTTCATAATTTTTCGTGCCTAGAAAGCACAATACCTTTCCAGCAACGTCCTGCAATTTCAGGCTGATCGGAGTAAAGAGCAGTGAGTTATAGGAATTTTTCCAAGAAAGTTATGGTGATATCACTTATAGCCAAAGCAGCCTTGGACTAGGAGGTTTTTCGGCTCACTCGGAATTTGACGGTTTGGTTGTTTTACTTTCGATTTTCATAATTTTTCGTGCCTAGAAAGCACAATACCTTTGCAGCAACCTTCCGAAATTTCACGCTTATTCGAGTAAAGAGAAGTGAGTTATAGGAATTTTACTAAAAAGTTATGGTGATATCATTTATAGCCAAAGCAGCCTTGGACTAGGAGGTTTTTCGACTCACTCGGAATTTGACAGTTTGGTTGTTTTGCATTCGATTTCCATAATTGTTCGTGCCTAGAAAGCACAATACCTTTGCAGCAACCTCCCGAAATTTCACGCTTATTGGAGTAAAGAGAAGTGAGTTATAGGAATTTTACTAAAAAGTTATGGTGATATCATTTATAGCCAAAGCAGCCTTGGACTAGGAGGTTTTTCGACTCACTCGGAATTTGACAGTTTGGTTGTTTTGCATTCGATTTCCATAATTGTTCGTGCCTAGAAAGCACAATACCTTTGCAGCAACCTCCCGAAATGTCACGCTGATCGGAGTAAACAGAAGTGAGTTATAGGAATTTTACTAAAAAGTTATGGTGATATCACTTATAGCCAAAGCAGCCTTGCACTAGGAGGTTTTTCGGCTCACTCGGAATTTGACAGCTTGGTTGTTTTACTTTCGATTTTCATAATTTTTCGTGCCTAGAAAGCACAGTGCCTTTGCAGCAACGTCCTGCAATTTCAGGCTGATCGGAATAGAGAGAAGTGAGTTATAGGAATTTTACTAAAAAGTTATGGTGATATCACTTATAGCCAAAGCAGCCTTGGACTAGGAGGTTTTTCGGCTCACTCGGAATTTGACAGTTTGGTTGTTTTGCTTTCGATTTTCATAATTGTTCGTGCCTAGAAAGCACAATACCTTTGCAGCAACCTCCCGAAATGTCACGCTGATCGGAGTAAAGAGAAGTGAGTTATAGGAATTTTACTAAAAAGTTATGGTGATATCACTTATAGCCAAAGCAGCCTTGGACTAGGAGGTTTTTCGGCTCACTCGGAATTTGACAGTTTGGTTGTTTTGCTTTCGATTTTCATAATTGTTCGTGCCTAGAAAGCACAATACCTTTGCAGCAACCTCCTGTAATTTCACGCTGATCGGAGTAAAGAGAAGTGAGTTATAGGAATTTTACTAAAAAGTTATGGTGATATCACTTATAGCCAAAGCAGCCTTGGACTAGGAGGTTTTTCGGCTCACTCGGAATTTGACAGTTTGGTTGTTTTGCTTTCGATTTTCATAATTGTTCGTGCCTAGAAAGCACAGTACCTTTGCAGCAACCTCCCGCAATTTCAGGCTTATTGGAGTAAAGAGAAGTGAGTTATAGGAATTTTACTAAAACGTTATGGTGATATCACTTATAGCCAAAGCAACCTTGGACTAGGAGGTTTTTCGGCTCACTCGGAATTTGACAGTTTGGTTGTTTTACATTCGATTTTCATAATTTTTCGTGCCTAGAAAGCACAATGCCTTTGCAGCTACCTCCTGAAATTTCACGCTGATCGGAGTAAAGAGAAGTGAGTTATAGAAATTTTACTAAAAAGTTATGGTGATATCACTTATAGCCAAAGCAGCCTTGGACTAGTAGGTTTTTCGGCTCACTCGGAATTTGACAGTTTGGTTGTTTTACTTTCGATTTTCATAATTTTTCGTGCCTAGAAAGCACAATACCTTTGCAGCAACCTCCCGGAATGTCACGCTGGTCGGAATAGAGAGAAGTGAGTTATAGGAATTTTACTAAAAAGTTATGGTGATATCACTTATAGCCAAAGCAGCCTTGGACTAGGAGGTTTTTCGGCTCACTCGGAATTTGACAGTTTGGTTGTTTTACATTCGATTTTCATAATTTTTCGTAGCTAGAAAGCACAGTGCCTGTGCAGCAACCTCCCGAAATGTCACGCTGATCGGGGTAAAGAGAAGTGAGTTATAGGAATTTTACTAAAAAGTTATGGTGATATCACTTATAGCCAAAGCAGCCTTGGACTAGGAGGTGTTTCGGCTCACTCGGAATTTGACAGCTTGGTTGTTTTAGATTCGATTTTGATAATTTTTCGTGCCTAGAAAGCGCAGTGCCTTTGCAGCAACCTCCCGAAATTTCACGCTTATTGGAGTAAAGAGAAGTGAGTTATAGGAATTTTACTAAAAAGTTATGGTGATATCATTTATAGCCAAAGCAGCCTTGGACTAGGAGGTTTTTCGGCTCACTCGGAATTTGACAGTTTGGTTGTTTTACATTCGATTTTCATAATTTTTCGTAGCTAGAAAGCACAGTGCCTGTGCAGCAACCTCCCGAAATCTCACGCTGATCGGAGTAAACAGAAGTGAGTTATAGGAATTTTACTAAAAAGTTATGGTGATATCACTTATAGCCAAAGCAGCCTTGGACTAGGAGGTTTTTCGGCTCACTCGGAATTTGACAGATTGGTTGTTTTGCTTTCGATTTTCATAATTGTTCGTGCCTAGAAAGCACAATACCTTTGCAGCAACCTCCCGCAATTTCAGGCTTATTGGAGTAAAGAGAAGTGAGTTATAGGAATTTTACTAAAAAGTTATGGTGATATCATTTATAGCCAAAGCAGCCTTGGACTAGGAGGTTTTTCGGCTCACTCGGAATTGACAGTTTGGTTGTTTTAGATTCGATTTTCATAATTTTTCGTGCCTAGAAAGCACAATACCTTTCCAGCAACCTCCCGGAATGTCACGCTGATCGGGGTAAAGAGAAGTGAGTTATAGGAATTTTACTAAAAAGTTATGGTGATATCACTTATAGCCAAAGCAGCCTTGGACTAGGAGGTTTTTCGGCTCACTCGGAATTTGACGGTTTGGTTGTTTTACATTCGATTTTCATAATTTTTCGTGCCTAGAAAGCACAATACCTTTGCAGCAACCTCCCGAAATTTCACGCTTATTGGAGTAAAGAGAAGTGAGTTATAGGAATTTTACTAAAAAGTTATGGTGATATCATTTATAGCCAAAGCAGCCTTGGACTAGGAGGTTTTTCGACTCACTCGGAATTTGACAGTTTGGTTGTTTTGCATTCGATTTCCATAATTGTTCGTGCCTAGAAAGCACAATACCTTTGCAGCAACCTCCCGAAATGTCACGCTGATCGGAGTAAAGAGAAGTGAGTTATAGGAATTTTACTAAAAAGTTATGGTGATATCACTTATAGCCAAAGCAGCCTTGGACTAGGAGGTTTTTCGACTCACTCGGAATTTGACAGCTTGGTTGTTTTAGATTCGATTTTCATAATTTTTCGTGCCTAGAAAGCACAGCGCCTTTGCAGCAACCTTCCGAAATTTCAGGCTGATCGGAATAGAGAGAAGTGAGTTATAGGAATTTTACTAAAAAGTTATGGTGATATCACTTATAGCCAAAGCAGCCTTGGACTAGGAGGTTTTTCGGCTCACTCGGAATTTGACAGTTTGGTTGTTTTGCTTTCGATTTTCATAATTGTTCTGCCTAGAAAGCACAATACCTTTGCAGCAACCTCCCGAAATGTCACGCTGATCGGAGTAAAGAGAAGTGAGTTATAGGAATTTTACTAAAAAGTTATGGTGATATCACTTATAGCCAAAGCAGCCTTGGACTAGGAGGTTTTTCGGCTCACTCGGAATTTGACAGTTTGGTTGTTTTGCTTTCGATTTTCATAATTGTTCGTGCCTAGAAAGCACAATACCTTTGCAGCAACCTCCCGCAATTTCAGGCTTATTGGAGTAAAGAGAAGTGAGTTATAGGAATTTTATTAAAAAGTTATGGTGATATCACTTATAGCCAAAGCAACCTTGGACTAGGAGGTTTTTCGGCTCACTCGGAATTTGACAGTTTGGTTGTTTTACATTCGATTTTCATAATTTTTCGTGCCTAGAAAGCACAATGCCTTTGCAGCTACCTCCTGTAATTTCACGCTGATCGGAGTAAAGAGAAGTGAGTTATAGAAATTTTACTAAAAAGTTATGGTGATATCACTTATAGCCAAAGCAGCCTTGGACTAGGAGGTTTTTCGGCTCACTCGGAATTGACAGTTTGGTTGTTTTACATTCGATTTTCATAATTTTGAGTAGCTTCAAAGCACAGTGCCTTTGCAGCAACCTTCCGAAATTTCAGGCTTATCCGAGTAAAGAGAAGTGAGTTATAGGAATTTTACTAAAAAGTTATGGTGATATCACTTATAGCCAAAGCAACCTTGGACTAGGAGGTTTTTCGGCTCACTCGGAATTTGACAGTTTGGTTGTTTTACATTCGATTTTCATAATTGTTCGTGCCTAGAAAGCACAGTGCCTTTGCAGCAACCTCCCGCAATTTCAGGCTTATTGGAGTAAAGAGAAGTGAGTTATAGGAATTTTATTAAAAAGTTATGGTGATATCACTTATAGCCAAAGCAACCTTGGACTAGGAGGTTTTTCGGCTCACTCGGAATTTGACAGTTTGGTTGTTTTACATTCGATTTTCATAATTTTTCGTGCCTAGAAAGCACAATGCCTTTGCAGCTACCTCCTGTAATTTGACGCTGATCGGAGTAAAGAGAAGTGAGTTATAGAAATTTTACTAAAAAGTTATGGTGATATCACTTATAGCCAAAGCAGCCTTGGACTAGGAGGTTTTTCGGCTCACTCGGAATTTGACAGTTTGGTTGTTTTACATTCGATTTTCATAATTTTTCGTGCCTAGAAAGCACAGTGCCTTTGCAGCAACCTCCCGGGATGTCACGCTGATCGGGGTAAAGAGAAGTGAGTTATAGGAATTTTACTAAAAAGTTATGGTGATATCACTTATAGCCAAAGCAGCCTTGGACTAGGAGGTGTTTCGGCTCACTCGGAATTTGACAGCTTGGTTGTTTTAGATTCGATTTTGATAATTTTTCGTGCCTAGAAAGCACAATGCCTTTGCAGCAACCTCCCGAAATTTCACACTTATTGGAGTAAAGAGAAGTGAGTTATAGGAATTTTACTAAAAAGTTATGGTGATATCATTTATAGCCAAAGCAGCCTTGGACTAGGAGGTTTTTCGGCTCACTCGGAATTGACAGTTTGGTTGTTTTACATTCCATTTTCATAATTTTTCGTGCCTAGAAAGCACAATACCTTTCCAGCAACGTCCTGCAATTTCAGGCTGATCGGAGTAAAGAGAAGTGAGTTATAGGAATTTTTCCAAAAAAGTTATGGTGATATCACTTATAGCCAAAGCAGCCTTGGACTAGGAGGTTTTTCGACTCACTCGGAATTTGACAGTTTGGTTGTTTTGCATTCGATTTCCATAATTGTTCGTGCCTAGAAAGCACAATACCTTTGCAGCAACCTCCCGAAATGTCACGCTGATCGGAGTAAACAGAAGTGAGTTATAGGAATTTTACTAAAAAGTTATGGTGATATCACTTATAGCCAAAGCAGCCTTGGACTAGGAGGTTTTTCGGCTCACTCGGAATTGACAGTTTGGTTGTTTTACATTCCATTTTCATAATTTTTCGTGCCTAGAAAGCACAATACCTTTCCAGCAACGTCCTGCAATTTCAGGCTGATCGGAGTAAAGAGAAGTGAGTTATAGGAATTTTTCCAAAAAAGTTATGGTGATATCACTTATAGCCAAAGCAGCCTTGGACTAGGAGGTTTTTCGACTCACTCGGAATTTGACAGTTTGGTTGTTTTGCATTCGATTTCCATAATTGTTCGTGCCTAGAAAGCACAATACCTTTGCAGCAACCTCCCGAAATGTCACGCTGATCGGAGTAAACAGAAGTGAGTTATAGGAATTTTACTAAAAAGTTATGGTGATATCACTTATAGCCAAAGCAGCCTTGGACTAGGAGGTTTTTCGGCTCACTCGGAATTCGACGGTTTGGTTGTTTTACTTTCGATTTTCATAATTTTTCGTGCCTAGAAAGCACAATACCTTTGCAGCAACCTCCCGAAATGTCACGCTGATCGGAGTAAAGAGAAGTGAGTTATAGGAATTTTACTAAAAAGTTATGGTGATATCACTTATAGCCAAAGCAGCCTTGCACTAGGAGGTTTTTCGGCTCACTCGGAATTTGACAGCTTGGTTGTTTTACCTTCGATTTTCATAATTTTTCGTGCCTAGAAAGCACAGTGCCTTTGCAGCAAACTTCCGAAATTTCAATCTGATCGGAATAGAGAGAAGTGAGTTATAGGAATTTTACCAAAAAGTTATGGTGATATCACTAATAGCCAAAGCAGCCTTGGACTAGGAGGTTTTTCGGCTCACTCGGAATTGACAGTTTGGTTGTTTTACATTCCATTTTCATAATTTTTCGTGCCTAGAAAGCACAATACCTTTCCAGCAACGTCCTGCAATTTCAGGCTGATCGGAGTAAAGAGAAGTGAGTTATAGGAATTTTTCCAAAAAAGTTATGGTGATATCACTTATAGCCAAAGCAGCCTTGGACTAGGAGGTTTTTCGGCTCACTCGGAATTTGACGGTTTGGTTGTTTTATTTTCGATTTTCATAATTTTTCGTGCCTAGAAAGCACAATACCTTTGCAGCAACCTCCCGAAATTTCACGCTTATTGGAGTAAAGAGAAGTGAGTTATAGGAATTTTACTAAAAAGTTATGGTGATATCATTTATAGCCAAAGCAGCCTTGGACTAGGAGGTTTTTCGACTCACTCGGAATTTGACAGTTTGGTTGTTTTGCATTCGATTTCCATAATTGTTCGTGCCTAGAAAGCACAATACCTTTGCAGCAACCTCCCGAAATTTCACGCTTATTGGAGTAAAGAGAAGTGAGTTATAGGAATTTTACTAAAAAGTTATGGTGATATCATTTATAGCCAAAGCAGCCTTGGACTAGGAGGTTTTTCGACTCACTCGGAATTTGACAGTTTGGTTGTTTTGCATTCGATTTCCATAATTGTTCGTGCCTAGAAAGCACAATACCTTTGCAGCAACCTCCCGAAATGTCACGCTGATCGGAGTAAACAGAAGTGAGTTATAGGAATTTTACTAAAAAGTTATGGTGATATCACTTATAGCCAAAGCAGCCTTGCACTAGGAGGTTTTTCGGCTCACTCGGAATTTGACAGCTTGGTTGTTTTACTTTCGATTTTCATAATTTTTCGTGCCTAGAAAGCACAGTGCCTTTGCAGCAACGTCCTGCAATTTCAGGCTGATCGGAATAGAGAGAAGTGAGTTATAGGAATTTTACTAAAAAGTTATGGTGATATCACTTATAGCCAAAGCAGCCTTGGACTAGGAGGTTTTTCGGCTCACTCGGAATTTGACAGTTTGGTTGTTTTGCTTTCGATTTTCATAATTGTTCGTGCCTAGAAAGCACAATACCTTTGCAGCAACCTCCCGAAATGTCACGCTGATCGGAGTAAAGAGAAGTGAGTTATAGGAATTTTACTAAAAAGTTATGGTGATATCACTTATAGCCAAAGCAGCCTTGGACTAGGAGGTTTTTCGGCTCACTCGGAATTTGACAGTTTGGTTGTTTTGCTTTCGATTTTCATAATTGTTCGTGCCTAGAAAGCACAATACCTTTGCAGCAACCTCCTGTAATTTCACGCTGATCGGAGTAAAGAGAAGTGAGTTATAGGAATTTTACTAAAAAGTTATGGTGATATCACTTATAGCCAAAGCAGCCTTGGACTAGGAGGTTTTTCGGCTCACTCGGAATTTGACAGTTTGGTTGTTTTGCTTTCGATTTTCATAATTGTTCGTGCCTAGAAAGCACAATACCTTTGCAGCAACCTCCCGCAATTTCAGGCTTATTGGAGTAAAGAGAAGTGAGTTATAGGAATTTTACTAAAAAGTTATGGTGATATCACTTATAGCCAAAGCAACCTTGGACTAGGAGGTTTTTTGCTCACTCGGAATTTGACAGTTTGGTTGTTTTACATTCGATTTTCATAATTTTTCGTGCCTAGAAAGCACAATGCCTTTGCAGCTACCTCCTGTAATTTCACGCTGATCGGAGTAAAGAGAAGTGAGTTATAGAAATTTTACTAAAAAGTTATGGTGATATCACTTATAGCCAAAGCAGCCTTGGACTAGTAGGTTTTTCGGCTCACTCGGAATTTGACGGTTTGGTTGTTTTACATTCGATTTTCATAATTTTTCGTGCCTAGAAAGCACAATACCTTTGCAGCAACCTCCCGGAATGTCACGCTGATCGGAATAGAGAGAAGTGAGTTATAGGAATTTTACTAAAAAGTTATGGTGATATCACTTATAGCCAAAGCAGCCTTGGACTAGGAGGTTTTTCGGCTCACTCGGAATTTGACAGTTTGGTTGTTTTACATTCGATTTTCATAATTTTTCGTAGCTAGAAAGCACAGTGCCTGTGCAGCAACCTCCCGAAATGTCACGCTGATCGGGGTAAAGAGAAGTGAGTTATAGGAATTTTACTAAAAAGTTATGGTGATATCACTTATAGCCAAAGCAGCCTTGGACTAGGAGGTGTTTCGGCTCACTCGGAATTTGACAGCTTGGTTGTTTTAGATTCGATTTTGATAATTTTTCGTGCCTAGAAAGCACAGTGCCTTTGCAGCAACCTCCCGAAATGTCACGCTGATCGGGGTAAAGAGAAGTGAGTTATAGGAATTTTACTAAAAAGTTATGGTGATATCATTTATAGCCAAAGCAGCCTTGGACTAGGAGGTTTTTCGGCTCACTCGGAATTTGACAGTTTGGTTGTTTTACTTTCGATTTTCATAATTTTTCGTAGCTAGAAAGCACAGTGCCTGTGCAGCAACCTCCCGAAATGTCACGCTGATCGGAGTAAAGAGAAGTGAGTTATAGGAATTTTACTAAAAAGTTATGGTGATATCACTTATAGCCAAAGCAGCCTTGCACTAGGAGGTTTTTCGGCTCACTCGGAATTTGACAGCTTGGTTGTTTTACTTTCGATTTTCATAATTTTTCGTGCCTAGAAAGCACAGTGCCTTTGCAGCAACCTTCCGAAATTTCAGGCTGATCGGAGTAGAGAGAAGTGAGTTAAAGGAATTTTACTAAAAAGTTATGGTGATATCACTAATAGCCAAAGCAGCCTTGGACTAGGAGGTTTTTCGGCTCACTCGGAATTGACAGTTTGGTTGTTTTACATTCCATTTTCATAATTTTTCGTGCCTAGAAAGCACAATACCTTTCCAGCAACGTAATGTAATTTCAGGCTGATCGGAGTAAAGAGAAGTGAGTTATAGGAATTTTTCCAAAAAAGTTATGGTGATATCACTTATAGCCAAAGCAGCCTTGGACTAGGAGGTTTTTCGGCTCACTCGGAATTCGACGGTTTGGTTGTTTTACTTTCGATTTTCATAATTTTTCGTGCCTAGAAAGCACAATACCTTTGCCGCAACCTCCCGAAATGTCACGCTGATCGGAGTAAAGAGAAGTGAGTTATAGGAATTTTACTAAAAAGTTATGGTGATATCACTTATAGCCAAAGCAGCCTTGCACTAGGAGGTTTTTCGGCTCACTCGGAATTTGACAGCTTGGTTGTTTTACATTCGATTTTCATAATTTTTCGTGCCTAGAAAGCACAGTGCCTTTGCAGCAACGTCCTGCAATTTCAGGCTGATCGGAGTAAAGAGAAGTGAGTTATAGGAATTTTTCCAAAAAGTTATGGTGATATCACTAATAGCCAAAGCAGCCTTGGACTAGGAGGTTTTTCGGCTCACTCGGAATTTGACAGTTTGGTTGTTTTGCATTCGATTTCCATAATTGTTCGTGCCTAGAAAGCACAATACCTTTGCAGCAACCTCCCGAAATGTCACGCTGATCGGAGTAAACAGAAGTGAGTTATAGGAATTTTACTAAAAAGTTATGGTGATATCACTTATAGCCAAAGCAGCCTTGCACTAGGAGGTTTTTCGGCTCACTCGGAATTTGACAGCTTGGTTGTTTTACTTTCGATTTTCATAATTTTTCGTGCCTAGAAAGCACAGTGCCTTTGCAGCAACGTCCTGCAATTTCAGGCTGATCGGAATAGAGAGAAGTGAGTTATAGGAATTTTACTAAAAAGTTATGGTGATATCACTTATAGCCAAAGCAGCCTTGGACTAGGAGGTTTTTCGGCTCACTCGGAATTTGACAGTTTGGTTGTTTTGCTTTCGATTTTCATAATTGTTCGTGCCTAGAAAGCACAATACCTTTGCAGCAACCTCCCGAAATGTCACGCTGATCGGAGTAAACAGAAGTGAGTTATAGGAATTTTACTAAAAAGTTATGGTGATATCACTTATAGCCAAAGCAGCCTTGCACTAGGAGGTTTTTCGGCTCACTCAGAATTTGACAGCTTGGTTGTTTTACTTTCGATTTTCATAATTTTTCGTGCCTAGAAAGCACAGTGCCTTTGCAGCAACGTCCTGCAATTTCAGGCTGATCGGAATAGAGAGAAGTGAGTTATAGGAATTTTACTAAAAAGTTATGGTGATATCACTTATAGCCAAAGCAGCCTTGGACTAGGAGGTTTTTCGGCTCACTCGGAATTTGACAGTTTGGTTGTTTTGCTTTCGATTTTCATAATTGTTCGTGCCTAGAAAGCACAATACCTTTGCAGCAACCTCCCGAAATGTCACGCTGATCGGAGTAAAGAGAAGTGAGTTATAGGAATTTTACTAAAAAGTTATGGTGATATCACTTATAGCCAAAGCAGCCTTGGACTAGGAGGTTTTTCGGCTCACTCGGAATTTGACAGTTTGGTTGTTTTGCTTTCGATTTTCATAATTGTTCGTGCCTAGAAAGCACAATACCTTTGCAGCAACCTCCTGTAATTTCACGCTGATCGGAGTAAAGAGAAGTGAGTTATAGGAATTTTACTAAAAAGTTATGGTGATATCACTTATAGCCAAAGCAGCCTTGGACTAGGAGGTTTTTCGGCTCACTCGGAATTTGACAGTTTGGTTGTTTTGCTTTCGATTTTCATAATTGTTCGTGCCTAGAAAGCACAATACCTTTGCAGCAACCTCCCGCAATTTCAGGCTTATTGGAGTAAAGAGAAGTGAGTTATAGGAATTTTACTAAAAAGTTATGGTGATATCACTTATAGCCAAAGCAACCTTGGACTAGGAGGTTTTTTGCTCACTCGGAATTTGACAGTTTGGTTGTTTTACATTCGATTTTCATAATTTTTCGTGCCTAGAAAGCACAATGCCTTTGCAGCTACTTCCTGTAATTTCACGCTGATCGGAGTAAAGAGAAGTGAGTTATAGAAATTTTACTAAAAAGTTATGGTGATATCACTTATAGCCAAAGCAGCCTTGGACTAGTAGGTTTTTCGGCTCACTCGGAATTTGACGGTTTGGTTGTTTTACATTCGATTTTCATAATTTTTCGTGCCTAGAAAGCACAATACCTTTGCAGCAACCTCCCGGAATGTCACGCTGATCGGAATAGAGAGAAGTGAGTTATAGGAATTTTACTAAAAAGTTATGGTGATATCACTTATAGCCAAAGCAACCTTGGACTAGGAGGTTTTTTGCTCACTCGGAATTTGACAGTTTGGTTGTTTTACATTCGATTTTCATAATTTTTCGTAGCTAGAAAGCACAGTGCCTGTGCAGCAACCTCCCGAAATGTCACGCTGATCGGGGTAAAGAGAAGTGAGTTATAGGAATTTTACTAAAAAGTTATGGTGATATCACTTATAGCCAAAGCAGCCTTGGACTAGGAGGTGTTTCGGCTCACTCGGAATTTGACAGCTTGGTTGTTTTAGATTCGATTTTGATAATTTTTCGTGCCTAGAAAGCACAGTGCCTTTGCAGCAACCTCCCGAAATGTCACGCTGATCGGGGTAAAGAGAAGTGAGTTATAGGAATTTTACTAAAAAGTTATGGTGATATCATTTATAGCCAAAGCAGCCTTGGACTAGGAGGTTTTTCGGCTCACTCGGAATTTGACAGTTTGGTTGTTTTACTTTCGATTTTCATAATTTTTCGTAGCTAGAAAGCACAGTGCCTGTGCAGCAACCTCCCGAAATGTCACGCTGATCGGAGTAAAGAGAAGTGAGTTATAGGAATTTTACTAAAAAGTTATGGTGATATCACTTATAGCCAAAGCAGCCTTGCACTAGGAGGTTTTTCGGCTCACTCGGAATTTGACAGCTTGGTTGTTTTACATTCGATTTTCATAATTTTTCGTGCCTAGAAAGCACAGTGCCTTTGCAGCAACCTTCCGAAATTTCAGGCTGATCGGAATAGAGAGAAGTGAGTTATAGGAATTTTACTAAAAAGTTATGGTGATATCACTAATAGCCAAAGCAGCCTTGGACTAGGAGGTTTTTCGGCTCACTCGGAATTGACAGTTTGGTTGTTTTACATTCCATTTTCATAATTTTTCGTGCCTAGAAAGCACAATACCTTTCCAGCAACGTCCTGCAATTTCAGGCTGATCGGAGTAAAGAGAAGTGAGTTATAGGAATTTTTCCAAAAAAGTTATGGTGATATCACTTATAGCCAAAGCAGCCTTGGACTAGGAGGTTTTTCGGCTCACTCGGAATTCGACGGTTTGGTTGTTTTACTTTCGATTTTCATAATTTTTCGTGCCTAGAAAGCACAATACCTTTGCCGCAACCTCCCGAAATGTCACGCTTATTCTAGTAAAGAGAAGTGAGTTATAGGAATTTTACTAAAAAGTTATGGTGATATCACTTATAGCCAAAGCAGCCTTGCACTAGGAGGTTTTTCGGCTCACTCGGAATTTGACAGCTTGGTTGTTTTACATTCGATTTTGATAATTTTTCGTGCCTAGAAAGCACAGTGCCTTTGCAGCAACCTTCCGAAATTTCAGGCTGATCGGAATAGAGAGAAGTGAGTTATAGGAATTTTACTAAAAAGTTATGGTGATATCACTAATAGCCAAAGCAGCCTTGGACTAGGAGGTTTTTCGGCTCACTCGGAATTGACAGTTTGGTTGTTTTACATTCCATTTTCATAATTTTTCGTGCCTAGAAAGCACAATACCTTTCCAGCAACGTCCTGCAATTTCAGGCTGATCGGAGTAAAGAGAAGTGAGTTATAGGAATTTTACTAAAAAGTTATGGTGATATCACTAATAGCCAAAGCAGCCTTGGACTAGGAGGTTTTTCGGCTCACTCGGAATTGACAGTTTGGTTGTTTTACATTCCATTTTCATAATTTTTCGTGCCTAGAAAGCACAATACCTTTCCAGCAACGTCCTGCAATTTCAGGCTGATCGGAGTAAAGAGAAGTGAGTTATAGGAATTTTTCCAAAAAAGTTATGGTGATATCACTTATAGCCAAAGCAGCCTTGGACTAGGAGGTTTTTCGGCTCACTCGGAATTCGACGGTTTGGTTGTTTTACTTTCGATTTTCATAATTTTTCGTGCCTAGAAAGCACAATACCTTTGCCGCAACCTCCCGAAATGTCACGCTGATCGGAGTAAAGAGAAGTGAGTTATAGGAATTTTACTAAAAAGTTATGGTGATATCACTTATAGCCAAAGCAGCCTTGCACTAGGAGGTTTTTCGGCTCACTCGGAATTTGACAGCTTGGTTGGTTTACCTTCGATTTTCATAATTTTTCGTGCCTAGAAAGCACAGTGCCTTTGCAGCAACCTTCCGAAATTTCAGGCTGATCGGAATAGAGAGAAGTGAGTTATAGGAATTTTACTAAAAAGTTATGGTGATATCACTAATAGCCAAAGCAGCCTTGGACTAGGAGGTTTTTCGGCTCACTCGGAATTGACAGTTTGGTTGTTTTACATTCCATTTTCATAATTTTTCGTGCCTAGAAAGCACAATACCTTTCCAGCAACGTCCTGCAATTTCAGGCTGATCGGAGTAAAGAGAAGTGAGTTATAGGAATTTTTCCAAAAAAGTTATGGTGATATCACTTACAGCCAAAGCAGCCTTGGACTAGGAGGTTTTTCGGCTCACTCGGAATTTGACGGTTTGGTTGTTTTACTTTCGATTTTCATAATTTTTCGTGCCTAGAAAGCACAATACCTTTGCAGCAACCTCCCGAAATTTCACGCTTATTCTAGTAAAGAGAAGTGAGTTATAGGAATTTTACTAAAAAGTTATGGTGATATCATTTATAGCCAAAGCAGCCTTGGACTAGGAGGTTTTTCGACTCACTCGGAATTTGACAGTTTGGTTGTTTTGCATTCGATTTCCATAATTGTTCGTGCCTAGAAAGCACAATACCTTTGCAGCAACCTCCCGAAATTTCACGCTTATTGGAGTAAAGAGAAGTGAGTTATAGGAATTTTACTAAAAAGTTATGGTGATATCATTTATAGCCAAAGCAGCCTTGGACTAGGAGGTTTTTCGACTCACTCGGAATTTGACAGTTTGGTTGTTTTACATTCGATTTTCATAATTTTTCGTGCCTAGAAAGCACAATACCTTTGCAGCAACCTCCCGGAATGTCACGCTGATCGGAATAGAGAGAAGTGAGTTATAGGAATTTTACTAAAAAGTTATGGTGATATCACTTATAGCCAAAGCAGCCTTGGACTAGGAGGTTTTTCGGCTCACTCGGAATTTGACAGTTTGGTTGTTTTGCATTCGATTTCCATAATTGTTCGTGCCTAGAAAGCACAATACCTTTGCAGCAACCTCCCGAAATTTCACGCTTATTGGAGTAAACAGAAGTGAGTTATAGGAATTTTACTAAAAAGTTATGGTGATATCACTTATAGCCAAAGCAGCCTTGCACTAGGAGGTTTTTCGGCTCACTCGGAATTTGACAGTTTGGTTGTTTTACTTTCGATTTTCATAATTTTTCGTGCCTAGAAAGCACAGTGCCTTTGCAGCAACGTCCTGCAATTTCAGGCTGATCGGAATAGAGAGAAGTGAGTTATAGGAATTTTACTAAAAAGTTATGGTGATATCACTTATAGCCAAAGCAGCCTTGGACTAGGAGGTTTTTCGGCTCACTCGGAATTTGACAGTTTGGTTGTTTTGCTTTCGATTTTCATAATTGTTATTGCCTAGAAAGCACAATACCTTTGCAGCAACCTCCCGAAATGTCACGCTGATCGGAGTAAAGAGAAGTGAGTTATAGGAATTTTACTAAAAAGTTATGGTGATATCACTTATAGCCAAAGCAGCCTTGGACTAGGAGGTTTTTCGGCTCACTCGGAATTTGACAGTTTGGTTGTTTTGCTTTCGATTTTCATAATTGTTCGTGCCTAGAAAGCACAATACCTTTGCAGCAACCTCCTGTAATTTCACGCTGATCGGAGTAAAGAGAAGTGAGTTATAGGAATTTTACTAAAAAGTTATGGTGATATCACTTACAGCCAAAGCAGCCTTGGACTAGGAGGTTTTTCGGCTCACTCGGAATTTGACAGTTTGGTTGTTTTACATTCCATTTTCATAATTGTTCGTGCCTAGAAAGCACAATACCTTTGCAGCAACCTCCCGCAATTTCAGGCTTATTGGAGTAAAGAGAAGTGAGTTATAGGAATTTTACTAAAAAGTTATGGTGATATCACTTATAGCCAAAGCAACCTTGGACTAGGAGGTTTTTCGGCTCACTCGGAATTTGACAGTTTGGTTGTTTTACATTCGATTTTCATAATTTTTCGTGCCTAGAAAGCACAATACCTTTGCAGCAACCTCCCGGAATGTCACGCTGATCGGAATAGAGAGAAGTGAGTTATAGGAATTTTACTAAAAAGTTATGGTGATATCACTTATAGCCAAAGCAGCCTTGGACTAGGAGGTTTTACGGCTCACTCGGAATTTGACAGTTTGGTTGTTTTACATTCGATTTTCATAATTTTTCGTAGCTAGAAAGCACAGTGCCTGTGCAGCAACCTCCCGAAATGTCACGCTGATCGGGGTAAAGAGAAGTGAGTTATAGGAATTTTACTAAAAAGTTATGGTGATATCACTTATAGCCAAAGCAGCCTTGGACTAGGAGGTGTTTCGGCTCACTCGGAATTTGACAGCTTGGTTGTTTTAGATTCGATTTTGATAATTTTTCGTGCCTAGAAAGCACAGTGCCTTTGCAGCAACCTCCCGAAATGTCACGCTGATCGGGGTAAAGAGAAGCGAGTTATAGGAATTTTACTAAAAAGTTATGGTGATATCATTTATAGCCAAAGCAGCCTTGGACTAGGAGGTTTTTCGGCTCACTCGGAATTTGACAGTTTGGTTGTTTTACATTCGATTTTCATAATTTTTCGTAGCTAGAAAGCACAGTGCCTGTGCAGCAACCTCCCGAAATGTCACGCTGATCGGAGTAAAGAGAAGTGAGTTATAGGAATTTTACTAAAAAGTTATGGTGATATCACTTATAGCCAAAGCAGCCTTGCACTAGGAGGTTTTTCGGCTCACTCGGAATTTGACAGCTTGGTTGTTTTACTTTCGATTTTCATAATTTTTCGTGCCTAGAAAGCACAGTGCCTTTGCAGCAACCTTCCGAAATTTCAGGCTGATCGGAATAGAGAGAAGTGAGTTATAGGAATTTTACTAAAAAGTTATGGTGATATCACTAATAGCCAAAGCAGCCTTGGACTAGGAGGTTTTTCGGCTCACTCGGAATTGACAGTTTGGTTGTTTTACATTCCATTTTCATAATTTTTCGTGCCTAGAAAGCACAATACCTTTCCACCAACGTCCTGCAATTTCAGGCTGATCGGAGTAAAGAGAAGTGAGTTATAGGAATTTTTCCAAAAAAGTTATGGTGATATCACTTATAGCCAAAGCAGCCTTGGACTAGGAGGTTTTTCGGCTCACTCGGAATTCGACGGTTTGGTTGTTTTACTTTCGATTTTCATAATTTTTCGTGCCTAGAAAGCACAGTGCCTTTGCAGCAACCTTCCGAAATTTCAGGCTGATCGGAATAGAGAGAAGTGAGTTATAGGAATTTTACTAAAAAGTTATGGTGATATCATTTATAGCCAAAGCAGCCTTGGACTAGGAGGTTTTTCGACTCACTCGGAATTTGACAGTTTGGTTGTTTTGCATTCGATTTCCATAATTGTTCGTGCCTAGAAAGCACAATACCTTTGCAGCAACCTCCCGAAATGTCACGCTGATCGGAATAGAGAGAAGTGAGTTATAGGAATTTTACTAAAAAGTTATGGTGATATCACTTATAGCCAAAGCAGCCTTGGACTAGGAGGTTTTTCGGCTCACTCGGAATTTGACAGTTTGGTTGTTTTACATTCGATTTTCATAATTTTTCGTAGCTAGAAAGCACAGTGCCTGTGCAGCAACCTCCCGAAATCTCACGCTGATCGGGGTAAAGAGAAGTGAGTTATAGGAATTTTACTAAAAAGTTATGGTGATATCACTTATAGCCAAAGCAGCCTTGGACTAGGAGGTGTTTCGGCTCACTCGGAATTTGACAGCTTGGTTGTTTTAGATTCGATTTTGATAATTTTTCGTGCCTAGAAAGCACAGTGCCTTTGCAGCAACCTTCCGAAATTTCAGGCTGATCGGAATAGAGAGAAGTGAGTTATAGGAATTTTACTAAAAAGTTATGGTGATATCACTAATAGCCAAAGCAGCCTTGGACTAGGAGGTTTTTCGGCTCACTCGGAATTGACAGTTTGGTTGTTTTACATTCCATTTTCATAATTTTTCGTGCCTAGAAAGCACAATACCTTTCCAGCAACGTCCTGCAATTTCAGGCTGATCGGAGTAAAGAGAAGTGAGTTATAGGAATTTTACTAAAAAGTTATGGTGATATCACTAATAGCCAAAGCAGCCTTGGACTAGGAGGTTTTTCGGCTCACTCGGAATTGACAGTTTGGTTGTTTTACATTCCATTTTCATAATTTTTCGTGCCTAGAAAGCACAATACCTTTCCAGCAACGTCCTGCAATTTCAGGCTGATCGGAGTAAAGAGAAGTGAGTTATAGGAATTTTTCCAAAAAAGTTATGGTGATATCACTTATAGCCAAAGCAGCCTTGGACTAGGAGGTTTTTCGGCTCACTCGGAATTCGACGGTTTGGTTGTTTTACTTTCGATTTTCATAATTTTTCGTGCCTAGAAAGCACAATACCTTTGCAGCAACCTCCCGAAATGTCACGCTGATCGGAGTAAAGAGAAGTGAGTTATAGGAATTTTACTAAAAAGTTATGGTGATATCACTTATAGCCAAAGCAGCCTTGCACTAGGAGGTTTTTCGGCTCACTCGGAATTTGACAGCTTGGTTGTTTTACCTTCGATTTTCATAATTTTTCGTGCCTAGAAAGCACAGTGCCTTTGCAGCAACCTTCCGAAATTTCAGGCTGATCGGAATAGAGAGAAGTGAGTTATAGGAATTTTACTAAAAAGTTATGGTGATATCACTAATAGCCAAAGCAGCCTTGGACTAGGAGGTTTTTCGGCTCACTCGGAATTGACAGTTTGGTTGTTTTACATTCCATTTTCATAATTTTTCGTGCCTAGAAAGCACAATACCTTTCCAGCAACGTCCTGCAATTTCACGCTGATCGGAGTAAAGAGAAGTGAGTTATAGGAATTTTTCCAAAAAAGTTATGGTGATATCACTTATAGCCAAAGCAGCCTTGGACTAGGAGGTTTTTCGGCTCACTCGGAATTTGACGGTTTGGTTGTTTTACTTTCGATTTTCATAATTTTTCGTGCCTAGAAAGCACAATACCTTTGCAGCAACCTCCCGAAATTTCACGCTTATTGGAGTAAAGAGAAGTGAGTTATAGGAATTTTACTAAAAAGTTATGGTGATATCATTTATAGCCAAAGCAGCCTTGGACTAGGAGGTTTTTCGACTCACTCGGAATTTGACAGTTTGGTTGTTTTGCATTCGATTTCCATAATTGTTCGTGCCTAGAAAGCACAATACCTTTGCAGCAACCTCCCGAAATGTCACGCTGATCGGAGTAAACAGAAGTGAGTTATAGGAATTTTACTAAAAAGTTATGGTGATATCACTTATAGCCAAAGCAGCCTTGCACTAGGAGGTTTTTCGGCTCACTCGGAATTTGACAGCTTGGTTGTTTTACTTTCGATTTTCATAATTTTTCGTGCCTGGAAAGCGCAGTGCCTTTGCAGCAACGTCCTGCAATTTCAGGCTGATCGGAATAGAGAGAAGTGAGTTATAGGAATTTTACTAAAAAGTTATGGTGATATCACTTATAGCCAAAGCAGCCTTGGACTAGGAGGTTTTTCGGCTCACTCGGAGTTTGACAGTTTGGTTGTTTTGCTTTCGATTTTCATAATTGTTCGTGCCTAGAAAGCACAATACCTTTGCAGCAACCTCCCGAAATGTCACGCTGATCGGAGTAAAGAGAAGTGAGTTATAGGAATTTTACTAAAAAGTTATGGTGATATCACTTATAGCCAAAGCAGCCTTGGACTAGGAGGTTTTTCGGCTCACTCGGAATTTGACAGTTTGGTTGTTTTGCTTTCGATTTTCATAATTGTTCGTGCCTAGAAAGCACAATACCTTTGCAGCAACCTCCTGTAATTTCACGCTGATCGGAGTAAAGAGAAGTGAGTTATAGGAATTTTACTAAAAAGTTATGGTGATATCACTTATAGCCAAAGCAGCCTTGGACTAGGAGGTTTTTCGGCTCACTCGGAATTTGACAGTTTGGTTGTTTTGCTTTCGATTTTCATAATTGTTCGTGCCTAGAAAGCACAATACCTTTGCAGCAACCTCCCGCAATTTCAGGCTTATTGGAGTAAAGAAAAGTGAGTTATAGGAATTTTACTAAAAAGTTATGGTGATATCACTTATAGCCAAAGCAACCTTGGACTAGGAGGTTTTTCGGCTCACTCGGAATTTGACAGTTTGGTTGTTTTACTTTCGATTTTCATAATTTTTCGTGCCTAGAAAGCACAATGCCTTTGCAGCTACCTCCTGTAATTTCACGCTGATCGGAGTAAAGAGAAGTGAGTTATAGAAATTTTACTAAAAAGTTATGGTGATATCACTTATAGCCAAAGCAGCCTTGGACTAGTAGGTTTTTCGGCTCACTCGGAATTTGACAGTTTGGTTGTTTTACATTCGATTTTCATAATTTTTCGTGCCTAGAAAGCACAATACCTTTGCAGCAACCTCCCGGAATGTCACGCTGATCGGAATAGAGAGAAGTGAGTTATAGGAATTTTACTAAAAAGTTATGGTGATATCACTTATAGCCAAA
This sequence comes from Anastrepha ludens, assembly GCF_028408465.1. Lineage (NCBI taxonomy): Eukaryota > Metazoa > Arthropoda > Insecta > Diptera > Tephritidae > Anastrepha > Anastrepha ludens. The sequence continues at coordinate 113,553 of NC_071504.1, forward strand.
GCAGCCTTGGACTAGGAGGTTTTTCGGCTCACTCGGAATTTGACAGTTTGGTTGTTTTACATTCGATTTTCATAATTTTTCGTAGCTAGAAAGCACAGTGCCTGTGCAGCAACCTCCCGAAATGTCACGCTGATCGGGGTAAAGAGAAGTGAGTTATAGGAATTTTACTAAAAAGTTATGGTGATATCACTTATAGCCAAAGCAGCCTTGGACCAGGAGGTTTTTCGGCTCACTCGGAATTTGACAGTTTGGTTGTTTTACATTCGATTTTCATAATTTTTCGTAGCTAGAAAGCACAGTGCCTGTGCAGCAACCTCCTGAAATGTCACGCTGATCGGAGTAAACAGAAGTGAGTTATAGGAATTTTACTAAAAAGTTATGGTGATATCACTTATAGCCAAAGCAGCCTTGCACTAGGAGGTTTTTCGGCTCACTCGGAATTTGACAGCTTGGTTGTTTTACTTTCGATTTTCATAATTTTTCGTGCCTAGAAAGCACAGTGCCTTTGCAGCAACCTTCCGAAATTTCAGGCTGATCGGAATAGAGAGAAGTGAGTTATAGGAATTTTACTAAAAAGTTATGGTGATATCACTAATAGCCAAAGCAGCCTTGGACTAGGAGGTTTTTCGGCTCACTCGGAATTGACAGTTTGGTTGTTTTACATTCCATTTTCATAATTTTTCGTGCCTAGAAAGCACAATACCTTTCCAGCAACGTCCTGCAATTTCAGGCTGATCGGAGTAAAGAGAAGTGAGTTATAGGAATTTTTCCAAAAAAGTTATGGTGATATCACTTATAGCCAAAGCAGCCTTGGACTAGGAGGTTTTTCGGCTCACTCGGAATTTGACGGTTTGGTTGTTTTACATTCGATTTTCATAATTTTTCGTGCCTAGAAAGCACAATACCTTTGCAGCAACCTCCCGAAATGTCACGCTGATCGGAGTAAAGAGAAGTGAGTTATAGGAATTTTACTAAAAAGTTATGGTGATATCACTTATAGCCAAAGCAGCCTTGCACTAGGAGGATTTTCGGCTCACTCGGAATTTGACAGCTTGGTTGTTTTACTTTCGATTTTCATAATTTTTCGTGCCTAGAAAGCACAGTGCCTTTGCAGCAACCTTCCGAAATTTCAGGCTGATCGGAATAGAGAGAAGTGAGTTATAGGAATTTTACTAAAAAGTTATGGAGATATCACTAATAGCCAAAGCAGCCTTGGACTAGGAGGTTTTTCGGCTCACTCGGAATTGACAGTTTGGTTGTTTTACATTCCATTTTCATAATTTTTCGTGCCTAGAAAGCACAATACCTTTCCAGCAACGTCCTGCAATTTCAGGCTGATCGGAGTAAAGAGAAGTGAGTTATAGGAATTTTTCCAAAAAAGTTATGGTGATATCACTTATAGCCAAAGCAGCCTTGGACTAGGAGGTTTTTCGGCTCACTCGGAATTTGACGGTTTGGTTGGTTTACTTTCGATTTTCATAATTTTTCGTGCCTAGAAAGCACAATACCTTTGCAGCAACCTCCCGAAATTTCACGCTTATTGGAGTAAAGAGAAGTGAGTTATAGGAATTTTACTAAAAAGTTATGGTGATATCATTTATAGCCAAAGCAGCCTTGGACTAGGAGGTTTTTCGACTCACTCGGAATTTGACAGTTTGGTTGTTTTGCATTCGATTTCCATAATTGTTCGTGCCTAGAAAGCACAATACCTTTGCAGCAACCTCCCGAAATTTCACGCTTATTGGAGTAAAGAGAAGTGAGTTATAGGAATTTTACTAAAAAGTTATGGTGATATCATTTATAGCCAAAGCAGCCTTGGACTAGGAGGTTTTTCGACTCACTCGGAATTTGACAGTTTGGTTGTTTTGCATTCGATTTCCATAATTGTTCGTGCCTAGAAAGCACAATACCTTTGCAGCAACCTCCCGAAATGTCACGCTGATCGGAGTAAACAGAAGTGAGTTATAGGAATTTTACTAAAAAGTTATGGTGATATCACTTATAGCCAAAGCAGCCTTGCACTAGGAGGTTTTTCGGCTCACTCGGAATTTGACAGCTTGGTTGTTTTACTTTCGATTTTCATAATTTTTCGTGCCTAGAAAGCACAGTGCCTGTGCAGCAACGTCCTGCAATTTCAGGCTGATCGGAATAGAGAGAAGTGAGTTATAGGAATTTTACTAAAAAGTTATGGTGATATCACTTATAGCCAAAGCAGCCTTGGACTAGGAGGTTTTTCGGCTCACTCGGAATTTGACAGTTTGGTTGTTTTGCTTTCGATTTTCATAATTGTTCGTGCCTAGAAAGCACAATACCTTTGCAGCAACCTCCCGAAATGTCACGCTGATCGGAGTAAAGAGAAGTGAGTTATAGGAATTTTACTAAAAAGTTATGGTGATATCACTTATAGCCAAAGCAGCCTTGGACTAGGAGGTTTTTCGGCTCACTCGGAATTTGACAGCTTGGTTGTTTTGCTTTCGATTTTCATAATTGTTCGTGCCTAGAAAGCACAATACCTTTGCAGCAACCTCCTGTAATTTCACGCTGATCGGAGTAAAGAGAAGTGAGTTATAGGAATTTTACTAAAAAGTTATGGTGATATCACTTATAGCCAAAGCAGCCTTGGACTAGGAGGTTTTTCGGCTCACTCGGAATTTGACAGTTTGGTTGTTTTGCTTTCGATTTTCATAATTGTTCGTGCCTAGAAAGCACAATACCTTTGCAGCAACCTCCCGCAATTTCAGGCTTATTGGAGTAAAGAGAAGTGAGTTATAGGAATTTTACTAAAAAGTTATGGTGATATCACTTATAGCCAAAGCAACCTTGGACTAGGAGGTTTTTCGGCTCACTCGGAATTTCACAGTTTGGTTGTTTTACATTCGATTTTCATAATTTTTCGTGCCTAGAAAGCACAATGCCTTTGCAGCTACCTCCTGTAATTTCACGCTGATCGGAGTAAAGAGAAGTGAGTTATAGAAATTTTACTAAAAAGTTATGGTGATATCACTTATAGCCAAAGCAGCCTTGGACTAGTAGGTTTTTCGGCTCACTCGGAATTTGACAGTTTGGTTGTTTTACATTCGATTTTCATAATTTTTCGTGCCTAGAAAGCACAATACCTTTGCAGCAACCTCCCGGAATGTCACGCTGATCGGAATAGAGAGAAGTGAGTTATAGGAATTTTACTAAAAAGTTATGGTGATATCACTTATAGCCAAAGCAGCCTTGGACTAGGAGGTTTTTCGGCTCACTCGGAATTTGACAGTTTGGTTGTTTTACATTCGATCTTCATAATTTTTCGTAGCTAGAAAGCACAGTGCCTGTGCAGCAACCTTCCGAAATTTCAGGCTGATCGGAATAGAGAGAAGTGAGTTATAGGAATTTTACTAAAAAGTTATGGTGATATCACTAATAGCCAAAGCAGCCTTGGACTAGGAGGTTTTTCGGCTCACTCGGAATTGACAGTTTGGTTGTTTTACATTCCATTTTCATAATTTTTCGTGCCTAGAAAGCACAATACCTTTCCAGCAACGTCCTGCAATTTCAGGCTGATCGGAGTAAAGAGAAGTGAGTTATAGGAATTTTACTAAAAAGTTATGGTGATATCACTAATAGCCAAAGCAGCCTTGGACTAGGAGGTTTTTCGGCTCACTCGGAATTGACAGTTTGGTTGTTTTACATTCCATTTTCATAATTTTTCGTGCCTAGAAAGCACAATACCTTTCCAGCAACGTCCTGCAATTTCAGGCTGATCGGAGTAAAGAGAAGTGAGTTATAGGAATTTTTCCAAAAAAGTTATGGTGATATCACTTATAGCCAAAGCAGCCTTGGACTAGGAGGTTTTTCGGCTCACTCGGAATTCGACGGTTTGGTTGTTTTTCTTTCGATTTTCATAATTTTTCGTGCCTAGAAAGCACAATACCTTTGCCGCAACCTCCCGAAATGTCACGCTGATCGGAGTAAAGAGAAGTGAGTTATAGGAATTTTACTAAAAAGTTATGGTGATATCACTTATAGCCAAAGCAGCCTTGCACTAGGAGGTTTTTCGGCTCACTCGGAATTTGACAGCTTGGTTGGTTTACCTTCGATTTTCATAATTTTTCGTGCCTAGAAAGCACAGTGCCTTTGCAGCAACCTTCCGAAATTTCAGGCTGATCGGAATAGAGAGAAGTGAGTTATAGGAATTTTACTAAAAAGTTATGGTGATATCACTAATAGCCAAAGCAGCCTTGGACTAGGAGGTTTTTCGGCTCACTCGGAATTGACAGTTTGGTTGTTTTACATTCCATTTTCATAATTTTTCGTGCCTAGAAAGCACAATACCTTTCCAGCAACGTCCTGCAATTTCAGGCTGATCGGAGTAAAGAGAAGTGAGTTATAGGAATTTTTCCAAAAAAGTTATGGTGATATCACTTACAGCCAAAGCAGCCTTGGACTAGGAGGTTTTTCGGCTCACTCGGAATTTGACGGTTTGGTTGTTTTACTTTCGATTTTCATAATTTTTCGTGCCTAGAAAGCACAATACCTTTGCAGCAACCTCCCGAAATTTCACGCTTATTCTAGTAAAGAGAAGTGAGTTATAGGAATTTTACTAAAAAGTTATGGTGATATCATTTATAGCCAAAGCAGCCTTGGACTAGGAGGTTTTTCGACTCACTCGGAATTTGACAGTTTGGTTGTTTTGCATTCGATTTCCATAATTGTTCGTGCCTAGAAAGCACAATACCTTTGCAGCAACCTCCCGAAATTTCACGCTTATTGGAGTAAAGAGAAGTGAGTTATAGGAATTTTACTAAAAAGTTATGGTGATATCATTTATAGCCAAAGCAGCCTTGGACTAGGAGGTTTTTCGACTCACTCGGAATTTGACAGTTTGGTTGTTTTACATTCGATTTTCATAATTTTTCGTGCCTAGAAAGCACAGTGCCTTTGCAGCAACGTCCTGCAATTTCAGGCTGATCGGAATAGAGAGAAGTGAGTTATAGGAATTTTACTAAAAAGTTATGGTGATATCACTTATAGCCAAAGCAGCCTTGGACTAGGAGGTTTTTCGGCTCACTCGGAATTTGACAGTTTGGTTGTTTTACATTCGATTTTCATAATTGTTCGTGCCTAGAAAGCACAATACCTTTGCAGCAACCTCCCGAAATGTCACGCTGATCGGAGTAAAGAGAAGTGAGTTATAGGAATTTTACTAAAAAGTTATGGTGATATCACTTATAGCCAAAGCAGCCTTGGACTAGGAGGTTTTTCGGCTCACTCGGAATTTGACAGTTTGGTTGTTTTGCATTCGATTTCCATAATTGTTCGTGCCTAGAAAGCACAATACCTTTGCAGCAACCTCCCGAAATTTCACGCTTATTGGAGTAAACAGAAGTGAGTTATAGGAATTTTACTAAAAAGTTATGGTGATATCACTTATAGCCAAAGCAGCCTTGCACTAGGAGGTTTTTCGGCTCACTCGGAATTTGACAGCTTGGTTGTTTTACTTTCGATTTTCATAATTTTTCGTGCCTAGAAAGCACAGTGCCTTTGCAGCAACGTCCTGCAATTTCAGGCTGATCGGAATAGAGAGAAGTGAGTTATAGGAATTTTACTAAAAAGTTATGGTGATATCACTTATAGCCAAAGCAGCCTTGGACTAGGAGGTTTTTCGACTCACTCGGAATTTGACAGTTTGGTTGTTTTACATTCGATTTTCATAATTTTTCGTGCCTAGAAAGCACAGTGCCTTTGCAGCAACGTCCTGCAATTTCAGGCTGATCGGAATAGAGAGAAGTGAGTTATAGGAATTTTACTAAAAAGTTATGGTGATATCACTTATAGCCAAAGCAGCCTTGGACTAGGAGGTTTTTCGGCTCACTCGGAATTTGACAGTTTGGTTGTTTTGCTTTCGATTTTCATAATTGTTCGTGCCTAGAAAGCACAATACCTTTGCAGCAACCTCCCGGAATGTCACGCTGATCGGAATAGAGAGAAGTGAGTTATAGGAATTTTACTAAAAAGTTATGGTGATATCACTTATAGCCAAAGCAGCCTTGGACTAGGAGGTTTTTCGGCTCACTCGGAATTTGACAGTTTGGTTGTTTTGCATTCGATTTCCATAATTGTTCGTGCCTAGAAAGCACAATACCTTTGCAGCAACCTCCCGAAATTTCACGCTTATTGGAGTAAACAGAAGTGAGTTATAGGAATTTTACTAAAAAGTTATGGTGATATCACTTATAGCCAAAGCAGCCTTGCACTAGGAGGTTTTTCGGCTCACTCGGAATTTGACAGCTTGGTTGTTTTACTTTCGATTTTCATAATTTTTCGTGCCTAGAAAGCACAGTGCCTTTGCAGCAACGTCCTGCAATTTCAGGCTGATCGGAATAGAGAGAAGTGAGTTATAGGAATTTTACTAAAAAGTTATGGTGATATCACTTATAGCCAAAGCAGCCTTGGACTAGGAGGTTTTTCGGCTCACTCGGAATTTGACAGTTTGGTTGTTTTGCTTTCGATTTTCATAATTGTTCGTGCCTAGAAAGCACAATACCTTTGCAGCAACCTCCCGAAATGTCACGCTGATCGGAGTAAAGAGAAGTGAGTTATAGGAATTTTACTAAAAAGTTATGGTGATATCACTTATAGCCAAAGCAGCCTTGGACTAGGAGGTTTTTCGGCTCACTCGGAATTTGACAGTTTGGTTGTTTTGCTTTCGATTTTCATAATTGTTCGTGCCTAGAAAGCACAATACCTTTGCAGCAACCTCCTGTAATTTCACGCTGATCGGAGTAAAGAGAAGTGAGTTATAGGAATTTTACTAAAAAGTTATGGTGATATCACTTATAGCCAAAGCAGCCTTGGACTAGGAGGTTTTTCGGCTCACTCGGAATTTGACAGTTTGGTTGTTTTACATTCCATTTTCATAATTGTTCGTGCCTAGAAAGCACAATACCTTTGCAGCAACCTCCCGCAATTTCAGGCTTATTGGAGTAAAGAGAAGTGAGTTATAGGAATTTTACTAAAAAGTTATGGTGATATCACTTATAGCCAAAGCAACCTTGGACTAGGAGGTTTTTCGGCTCACTCGGAATTTGACAGTTTGGTTGTTTTACATTCGATTTTCATAATTTTTCGTGCCTAGAAAGCACAATACCTTTGCAGCAACCTCCCGGAATGTCACGCTGATCGGAATAGAGAGAAGTGAGTTATAGGAATTTTACTAAAAAGTTATGGTGATATCACTTATAGCCAAAGCAGCCTTGGACTAGGAGGTTTTACGGCTCACTCGGAATTTGACAGTTTGGTTGTTTTACATTCGATTTTCATAATTTTTCGTAGCTAGAAAGCACAGTGCCTGTGCAGCAACCTCCCGAAATGTCACGCTGATCGGGGTAAAGAGAAGTGAGTTATAGGAATTTTACTAAAAAGTTATGGTGATATCACTTATAGCCAAAGCAGCCTTGGACTAGGAGGTGTTTCGGCTCACTCGGAATTTGACAGCTTGGTTGTTTTAGATTCGATTTTGATAATTTTTCGTGCCTAGAAAGCACAGTGCCTTTGCAGCAACCTCCCGAAATGTCACGCTGATCGGAGTAAACAGAAGTGAGTTATAGGAATTTTACTAAAAAGTTATGGTGATATCACTTATAGCCAAAGCTGCCTTGCACTAGGAGGTTTTTCGGCTCACTCGGAATTTGACAGCTTGGTTGTTTTACTTTCGATTTTCATAATTTTTCGTGCCTAGAAAGCACAGTGCCTTTGCAGCAACCTCCCGAAATGTCACGCTGATCGGGGTAAAGAGAAGTGAGTTATAGGAATTTTACTAAAAAGTTATGGTGATATCATTTATAGCCAAAGCAGCCTTGGACTAGGAGGTTTTTCGGCTCACTCGGAATTTGACAGTTTGGTTGTTTTACATTCGATTTTCATAATTTTTCGTAGCTAGAAAGCACAGTGCCTGTGCAGCAACCTCCCGAAATGTCACGCTGATCGGAGTAAAGAGAAGTGAGTTATAGGAATTTTACTAAAAAGTTATGGTGATATCACTTATAGCCAAAGCAGCCTTGCACTAGGAGGTTTTTCGGCTCACTCGGAATTTGACAGCTTGGTTGTTTTACTTTCGATTTTCATAATTTTTCGTGCCTAGAAAGCACAGTGCCTTTGCAGCAACCTTCCGAAATTTCAGGCTGATCGGAATAGAGAGAAGTGAGTTATAGGAATTTTACTAAAAAGTTATGGTGATATCACTAATAGCCAAAGCAGCCTTGGACTAGGAGGTTTTTCGGCTCACTCGGAATTGACAGTTTGGTTGTTTTACATTCCATTTTCATAATTTTTCGTGCCTAGAAAGCACAATACCTTTCCAGCAACGTCCTGCAATTTCAGGCTGATCGGAGTAAAGAGAAGTGAGTTATAGGAATTTTTCCAAAAAAGTTATGGTGATATCACTTATAGCCAAAGCAGCCTTGGACTAGGAGGTTTTTCGGCTCACTCGGAATTCGACGGTTTGGTTGTTTTACTTTCGATTTTCATAATTTTTCGTGCCTAGAAAGCACAATACCTTTGCAGCAACCTCCCGAAATGTCACGCTGATCGGAGTAAAGAGAAGTGAGTTATAGGAATTTTACTAAAAAGTTATGGTGATATCACTTATAGCCAAAGCAGCCTTGCACTAGGAGGTTTTTCGGCTCACTCGGAATTTGACAGCTTGGTTGTTTTACTTTCGATTTTCATAATTTTTCGTGCCTAGAAAGCACAGTGCCTTTGCAGCAACCTTCCGAAATTTCAGGCTGATCGGAATAGAGAGAAGTGAGTTATAGGAATTTTACTAAAAAGTTATGGTGATATCACTAATAGCCAAAGCAGCCTTGGACTAGGAGGTTTTTCGGCTCACTCGGAATTGACAGTTTGGTTGTTTTACATTCCATTTTCATAATTTTTCGTGCCTAGAAAGCACAATACCTTTCCAGCAACGTCCTGCAATTTCAGGCTTATCGGAGTAAAGAGAAGTGAGTTATAGGAATTTTACTAAAAAGTTATGGTGATATCACTAATAGCCAAAGCAGCCTTGGACTAGGAGGTTTTTCGGCTCACTCGGAATTGACAGTTTGGTTGTTTTACATTCCATTTTCATAATTTTTCGTGCCTAGAAAGCACAATACCTTTCCAGCAACGTCCTGCAATTTCAGGCTGATCGGAGTAAAGAGAAGTGAGTTATAGGAATTTTTCCAAAAAAGTTATGGTGATATCACTTATAGCCAAAGCAGCCTTGGACTAGGAGGTTTTTCGGCTCACTCGGAATTCGACGGTTTGGTTGTTTTACTTTCGATTTTCATAATTTTTCGTGCCTAGAAAGCACAATACCTTTGCAGCAACCTCCCGAAATGTCACGCTGATCGGAGTAAAGAGAAGTGAGTTATAGGAATTTTACTAAAAAGTTATGGTGATATCACTTATAGCCAAAGCAGCCTTGCACTAGGAGGTTTTTCGGCTCACTCGGAATTTGACAGCTTGGTTGTTTTACCTTCGATTTTCATAATTTTTCGTGCCTAGAAAGCACAATACCTTTCCAGCAACGTCCTGCAATTTCAGGCTGATCGGAGTAAAGAGAAGTGAGTTATAGGAATTTTTCCAAAAAAGTTATGGTGATATCACTTATAGCCAAAGCAGCCTTGGACTAGGAGGTTTTTCGGCTCACTCGGAATTTGACGGTTTGGTTGTTTTACTTTCGATTTTCATAATTTTTCGTGCCTAGAAAGCACAATACCTTTGCAGCAACCTCCCGAAATTTCACGCTTATTGGAGTAAAGAGAAGTGAGTTATAGGAATTTTTCCAAAAAAGTTATGGTGATATCATTTATAGCCAAAGCAGCCTTGCACTAGGAGGTTTTTCGGCTCACTCGGAATATGACAGCTTGGTTGCTTTACTTTCGATTTTCATAATTTTTCGTGCCTAGAAAGCGCAGTGCCTTTGCAGCAACGTCCTGCAATTTCAGGCTGATCGGAATAGAGAGAAGTGAGTTATAGGAGTTTTACTAAAAAGTTATGGTGATATCACTTATAGCCAAAGCAGCCTTGGACTAGGAGGTTTTTCGGCTCACTCGGAATTTGACAGTTTGGTTGTTTTACATTCCATTTTCATAATTGTTCGTGCCTAGAAAGCACAATACCTTTGCAGCAACCTCCCGAAATGTCACGCTGATCGGAGTAAAGAGAAGTGAGTTATAGGAATTTTACTAAAAAGTTATGGTGATATCACTTATAGCCAAAGCAGCCTTGGACTAGGAGGTTTTTCGGCTCACTCGGAATTTGACAGTTTGGTTGTTTTGCTTTCGATTTTCATAATTGTTCGTGCCTAGAAAGCACAATACCTTTGCAGCAACCTCCTGTAATTTCACGCTGATCGGAGTAAAGAGAAGTGAGTTATAGGAATTTTACTAAAAAGTTATGGTGATATCACTTATAGCCAAAGCAGCCTTGGACTAGGAGGTTTTTCGGCTCACTCGGAATTTGACAGTTTGGTTGTTTTGCTTTCGATTTTCATAATTGTTCGTGCCTAGAAAGCACAATACCTTTGCAGCAACCTCCTGTAATTTCACGCTGATCGGAGTAAAGAGAAGTGAGTTATAGGAATTTTACTAAAAAGTTATGGTGATATCACTTATAGCCAAAGCAGCCTTGGACTAGGAGGTTTTTCGGCTCACTCGGAATTTGACAGTTTGGTTGTTTTACATTCCATTTTCATAATTGTTCGTGCCTAGAAAGCACAATACCTTTGCAGCAACCTCCCGCAATTTCAGGCTTATTGGAGTAAAGAGAAGTGAGTTATAGGAATTTTACTAAAAAGTTATGGTGATATCACTTATAGCCAAAGCAGCCTTGGACTAGGAGGTTTTACGGCTCACTCGGAATTTGACAGTTTGGTTGTTTTACATTCGATTTTCATAATTTTTCGTAGCTAGAAAGCACAGTGCCTGTGCAGCAACTTCCCGAAATGTCACGCTGATCGGGGTAAAGAGAAGTGAGTTATAGGAATTTTACTAAAAAGTTATGGTGATATCACTTATAGCCAAAGCAGCCTTGGACTAGGAGGTGTTTCGGCTCACTCGGAATTTGACAGCTTGGTTGTTTTAGATTCGATTTTGATAATTTTTCGTGCCTAGAAAGCACAGTGCCTTTGCAGCAACCTCCCGAAATGTCACGCTGATCGGGGTAAAGAGAAGTGAGTTATAGGAATTTTACTAAAAAGTTATGGTGATATCATTTATAGCCAAAGCAGCCTTGGACTAGGAGGTTTTTCGGCTCACTCGGAATTTGACAGTTTGGTTGTTTTACATTCGATTTTCATAATTTTTCGTAGCTAGAAAGCACAGTGCCTGTGCAGCAACCTCCCGAAATGTCACGCTGATCGGAGTAAAGAGAAGTGAGTTATAGGAATTTTACTAAAAAGTTATGGTGATATCACTTATAGCCAAAGCAGCCTTGCACTAGGAGGTTTTTCGGCTCACTCGGAATTTGACAGCTTGGTTGTTTTACTTTCGATTTTCATAATTTTTCGTGCCTAGAAAGCACAGTGCCTTTGCAGCAACCTTCCGAAATTTCAGGCTGATCGGAATAGAGAGAAGTGAGTTATAGGAATTTTACTAAAAAGTTATGGTGATATCACTAATAGCCAAAGCAGCCTTGGACTAGGAGGTTTTTCGGCTCACTCGGAATTGACAGTTTGGTTGTTTTACATTCCATTTTCATAATTTTTCGTGCCTAGAAAGCACAATACCTTTCCAGCAACGTCCTGCAATTTCAGGCTGATCGGAGTAAAGAGAAGTGAGTTATAGGAATTTTTCCAAAAAAGTTATGGTGATATCACTTATAGCCAAAGCAGCCTTGGACTAGGAGGTTTTTCGGCTCACTCGGAATTCGACGGTTTGGTTGTTTTACTTTCGATTTTCATAATTTTTCGTGCCTAGAAAGCACAATACCTTTGCAGCAACCTCCCGAAATGTCACGCTGATCGGAGTAAAGAGAAGTGAGTTATAGGAATTTTACTAAAAAGTTATGGTGATATCACTTATAGCCAAAGCAGCCTTGCACTAGGAGGTTTTTCGGCTCACTCGGAATTTGACAGCTTGGTTGTTTTACCTTCGATTTTCATAATTTTTCGTGCCTAGAAAGCACAGTGCCTTTGCAGCAACCTTCCGAAATTTCAGGCTGATCGGAATAGAGAGAAGTGAGTTATAGGAATTTTACTAAAAAGTTATGGTGATATCACTAATAGCCAAAGCAGCCTTGGACTAGGAGGTTTTTCGGCTCACTCGGAGTTGACAGTTTGGTTGTTTTACATTCCATTTTCATAATTTTTCGTGCCTAGAAAGCACAATACCTTTCCAGCAACCTCCCGAAATGTCACGCTGATCGGAGTAAAGAGAAGTGAGTTATAGGAATTTTACTAAAAAGTTATGGTGATATCACTAATAGCCAAAGCAGCCTTGGACTAGGAGGTTTTTCGGCTCACTCGGAATTGACAGTTTGGTTGTTTTACATTCCATTTTCATAATTTTTCGTGCCTAGAAAGCACAATACCTTTCCAGCAACGTCCTGCAATTTCAGGCTGATCGGAGTAAAGAGAAGTGAGTTATAGGAATTTTTCCAAAAAAGTTATGGTGATATCACTTATAGCCAAAGCAGCCTTGGACTAGGAGGTTTTTCGGCTCACTCGGAATTCGACGGTTTGGTTGTTTTACTTTCGATTTTCATAATTTTTCGTGCCTAGAAAGCACAATACCTTTGCAGCAACCTCCCGAAATGTCACGCTGATCGGAGTAAAGAGAAGTGAGTTATAGGAATTTTACTAAAAAGTTATGGTGATATCACTTATAGCCAAAGCAGCCTTGCACTAGGAGGTTTTTCGGCTCACTCGGAATTTGACAGCTTGGTTGTTTTACCTTCGATTTTCATAATTTTTCGTGCCTAGAAAGCACAATACCTTTCCAGCAACGTCCTGCAATTTCAGGCTGATCGGAGTAAAGAGAAGTGAGTTATAGGAATTTTTCCAAAAAAGTTATGGTGATATCACTTATAGCCAAAGCAGCCTTGGACTAGGAGGTTTTTCGGCTCACTCGGAATTTGACGGTTTGGTTGTTTTACTTTCGATTTTCATAATTTTTCGTGCCTAGAAAGCACAATACCTTTGCAGCAACCTCCCGAAATTTCACGCTTATTGGAGTAAAGAGAAGTGAGTTATAGGAATTTTACTAAAAAGTTATGGTGATATCATTTATAGCCAAAGCAGCCTTGGACTAGGAGGTTTTTCGACTCACTCGGAATTTGACAGTTTGGTTGTTTTGCATTCGATTTCCATAATTGTTCGTGCCTAGAAAGCACAATACCTTTGCAGCAACCTCCCGAAATTTCACGCTTATTGGAGTAAAGAGAAGTGAGTTATAGGAATTTTACTAAAAAGTTATGGTGATATCACTAATAGCCAAAGCAGCCTTGGACTAGGAGGTTTTTCGGCTCACTCGGAATTGACAGTTTGGTTGTTTTACATTCCATTTTCATAATTTTTCGTGCCTAGAAAGCACAATACCTTTCCAGCAACGTCCTGCAATTTCAGGCTGATCGGAGTAAAGAGAAGTGAGTTATAGGAATTTTTCCAAAAAAGTTATGGTGATATCACTTATAGCCAAAGCAGCCTTGCACTAGGAGGTTTTTCGGCTCACTCGGAATATGACAGCTTGGTTGCTTTACTTTCGATTTTCATAATTTTTCGTGCCTAGAAAGCGCAGTGCCTTTGCAGCAACGTCCTGCAATTTCAGGCTGATCGGAATAGAGAGAAGTGAGTTATAGGAGTTTTACTAAAAAGTTATGGTGATATCACTTATAGCCAAAGCAGCCTTGGACTAGGAGGTTTTTCGGCTCACTCGGAATTTGACAGTTTGGTTGTTTTACATTCCATTTTCATAATTGTTCGTGCCTAGAAAGCACAATACCTTTGCAGCAACCTCCCGAAATGTCACGCTGATCGGAGTAAAGAGAAGTGAGTTATAGGAATTTTACTAAAAAGTTATGGTGATATCACTTATAGCCAAAGCAGCCTTGGACTAGGAGGTTTTTCGGCTCACTCGGAATTTGACAGTTTGGTTGTTTTGCTTTCGATTTTCATAATTGTTCGTGCCTAGAAAGCACAATACCTTTGCAGCAACCTCCTGTAATTTCACGCTGATCGGAGTAAAGAGAAGTGAGTTATAGGAATTTTACTAAAAAGTTATGGTGATATCACTTATAGCCAAAGCAGCCTTGGACTAGGAGGTTTTTCGGCTCACTCGGAATTTGACAGTTTGGTTGTTTTGCTTTCGATTTTCATAATTGTTCGTGCCTAGAAAGCACAATACCTTTGCAGCAACCTCCTGTAATTTCACGCTGATCGGAGTAAAGAGAAGTGAGTTATAGGAATTTTACTAAAAAGTTATGGTGATATCACTTATAGCCAAAGCAGCCTTGGACTAGGAGGTTTTTCGGCTCACTCGGAATTTGACAGTTTGGTTGTTTTACATTCCATTTTCATAATTGTTCGTGCCTAGAAAGCACAATACCTTTGCAGCAACCTCCCGCAATTTCAGGCTTATTGGAGTAAAGAGAAGTGAGTTATAGGAATTTTACTAAAAAGTTATGGTGATATCACTTATAGCCAAAGCAACCTTGGACTAGGAGGTTTTTCGGCTCACTCGGAATTTGACAGTTTGGTTGTTTTACATTCGATTTTCATAATTTTTCGTGCCTAGAAAGCACAATACCTTTGCAGCAACCTCCCGGAATGTCACGCTGATCGGAATAGAGAGAAGTGAGTTATAGGAATTTTACTAAAAAGTTATGGTGATATCACTTATAGCCAAAGCAGCCTTGGACTAGGAGGTTTTACGGCTCACTCGGAATTTGACAGTTTGGTTGTTTTACATTCGATTTTCATAATTTTTCGTAGCTAGAAAGCACAGTGCCTGTGCAGCAACCTCCCGAAATGTCACGCTGATCGGGGTAAAGAGAAGTGAGTTATAGGAATTTTACTAAAAAGTTATGGTGATATCACTTATAGCCAAAGCAGCCTTGGACTAGGAGGTGTTTCGGCTCACTCGGAATTTGACAGCTTGGTTGTTTTAGATTCGATTTTGATAATTTTTCGTGCCTAGAAAGCACAGTGCCTTTGCAGCAACCTCCCGAAATGTCACGCTGATCGGGGTAAAGAGAAGTGAGTTATAGGAATTTTACTAAAAAGTTATGGTGATATCATTTATAGCCAAAGCAGCCTTGGACTAGGAGGTTTTTCGGCTCACTCGGAATTTGACAGTTTGGTTGTTTTACATTCGATTTTCATAATTTTTCGTAGCTAGAAAGCACAGTGCCTGTGCAGCAACCTCCCGAAATGTCACGCTGATCGGAGTAAAGAGAAGTGAGTTATAGGAATTTTACTAAAAAGTTATGGTGATATCACTTATAGCCAAAGCAGCCTTGCACTAGGAGGTTTTTCGGCTCACTCGGAATTTGACAGCTTGGTTGTTTTACTTTCGATTTTCATAATTTTTCGTGCCTAGAAAGCACAGTGCCTTTGCAGCAACCTTCCGAAATTTCAGGCTGATCGGAATAGAGAGAAGTGAGTTATAGGAATTTTACTAAAAAGTTATGGTGATATCACTAATAGCCAAAGCAGCCTTGGACTAGGAGGTTTTTCGGCTCACTCGGAATTGACAGTTTGGTTGTTTTACATTCCATTTTCATAATTTTTCGTGCCTAGAAAGCACAATACCTTTCCAGCAACGTCCTGCAATTTCAGGCTGATCGGAGTAAAGAGAAGTGAGTTATAGGAATTTTTCCAAAAAAGTTATGGTGATATCACTTATAGCCAAAGCAGCCTTGGACTAGGAGGTTTTTCGGCTCACTCGGAATTCGACGGTTTGGTTGTTTTACTTTCGATTTTCATAATTTTTCGTGCCTAGAAAGCACAATACCTTTGCAGCAACCTCCCGAAATGTCACGCTGATCGGAGTAAAGAGAAGTGAGTTATAGGAATTTTACTAAAAAGTTATGGTGATATCACTTATAGCCAAAGCAGCCTTGCACTAGGAGGTTTTTCGGCTCACTCGGAATTTGACAGCTTGGTTGTTTTACCTTCGATTTTCATAATTTTTCGTGCCTAGAAAGCACAGTGCCTTTGCAGCAACCTCCCGAAATTTCAGGCTGATCGGAATAGAGAGAAGTGAGTTATAGGAATTTTACTAAAAAGTTATGGTGATATCACTAATAGCCAAAGCAGCCTTGGACTAGGAGGTTTTTCGGCTCACTCGGAATTGACAGTTTGGTTGTTTTACATTCCATTTTCATAATTTTTCGTGCCTAGAAAGCACAATACCTTTCCAGCAACCTCCCGAAATGTCACGCTGATCGGAGTAAAGAGAAGTGAGTTATAGGAATTTTACTAAAAAGTTATGGTGATATCACTAATAGCCAAAGCAGCCTTGGACTAGGAGGTTTTTCGGCTCACTCGGAATTGACAGTTTGGTTGTTTTACATTCCATTTTCATAATTTTTCGTGCCTAGAAAGCACAATACCTTTCCAGCAACGTCCTGCAATTTCAGGCTGATCGGAGTAAAGAGAAGTGAGTTATAGGAATTTTTCCAAAAAAGTTATGGTGATATCACTTATAGCCAAAGCAGCCTTGGACTAGGAGGTTTTTCGGCTCACTCGGAATTCGACGGTTTGGTTGTTTTACTTTCGATTTTCATAATTTTTCGTGCCTAGAAAGCACAATACCTTTGCAGCAACCTCCCGAAATGTCACGCTGATCGGAGTAAAGAGAAGTGAGTTATAGGAATTTTACTAAAAAGTTATGGTGATATCACTTATAGCCAAAGCAGCCTTGCACTAGGAGGTTTTTCGGCTCACTCGGAATTTGACAGCTTGGTTGTTTTACCTTCGATTTTCATAATTTTTCGTGCCTAGAAAGCACAATACCTTTCCAGCAACGTCCTGCAATTTCAGGCTGATCGGAGTAAAGAGAAGTGAGTTATAGGAATTTTTCCAAAAAAGTTATGGTGATATCACTTATAGCCAAAGCAGCCTTGGACTAGGAGGTTTTTCGGCTCACTCGGAATTTGACGGTTTGGTTGTTTTACTTTCGATTTTCATAATTTTTCGTGCCTAGAAAGCACAATACCTTTGCAGCAACCTCCCGAAATTTCACGCTTATTGGAGTAAAGAGAAGTGAGTTATAGGAATTTTACTAAAAAGTTATGGTGATATCATTTATAGCCAAAGCAGCCTTGGACTAGGAGGTTTTTCGACTCACTCGGAATTTGACAGTTTGGTTGTTTTGCATTCGATTTCCATAATTGTTCGTGCCTAGAAAGCACAATACCTTTGCAGCAACCTCCCGAAATTTCACGCTTATTGGAGTAAAGAGAAGTGAGTTATAGGAATTTTACTAAAAAGTTATGGTGATATCATTTATAGCCAAAGCAGCCTTGGACTAGGAGGTTTTTCGACTCACTCGGAATTTGACAGTTTGGTTGTTTTGCATTCGATTTCCATAATTGTTCGTGCCTAGAAAGCACAATACCTTTGCAGCAACCTCCCGAAATGTCACGCTGATCGGAGTAAACAGAAGTGAGTTATAGGAATTTTACTAAAAAGTTATGGTGATATCACTTATAGCCAAAGCAGCCTTGCACTAGGAGGTTTTTCGGCTCACTCGGAATTTGACAGCTTGGTTGTTTTACTTTCGATTTTCATAATTTTTCGTGCCTAGAAAGCGCAGTGCCTTTGCAGCAACGTCCTGCAATTTCAGGCTGATCGGAATAGAGAGAAGTGAGTTATAGGAGTTTTACTAAAAAGTTATGGTGATATCACTTATAGCCAAAGCAGCCTTGGACTAGGAGGTTTTTCGGCTCACTCGGAATTTGACAGTTTGGTTGTTTTGCTTTCGATTTTCATAATTGTTCGTGCCTAGAAAGCACAATACCTTTGCAGCAACCTCCCGAAATGTCACGCTGATCGGAGTAAAGAGAAGTGAGTTATAGGAATTTTACTAAAAAGTTATGGTGATATCACTTATAGCCAAAGCAGCCTTGGACTAGGAGGTTTTTCGGCTCACTCGGAATTTGACAGTTTGGTTGTTTTGCTTTCGATTTTCATAATTGTTCGTGCCTAGAAGGCACAATACCTTTGCAGCAACCTCCTGTAATTTCACGCTGATCGGAGTAAAGAGAAGTGAGTTATAGGAATTTTACTAAAAAGTTATGGTGATATCACTTATAGCCAAAGCAGCCTTGGACTAGGAGGTTTTTCGGCTCACTCGGAATTTGACAGTTTGGTTGTTTTGCTTTCGATTTTCATAATTGTTCGTGCCTAGAAAGCACAATACCTTTGCAGCAACCTCCCGCAATTTCAGGCTTATTGGAGTAAAGAAAAGTGAGTTATAGGAATTTTACTAAAAAGTTATGGTGATATCACTTATAGCCAAAGCAACCTTGGACTAGGAGGTTTTTCGGCTCACTCGGAATTTGACAGTTTGGTTGTTTTACTTTCGATTTTCATAATTTTTCGTGCCTAGAAAGCACAATGCCTTTGCAGCTACCTCCTGTAATTTCACGCTGATCGGAGTAAAGAGAAGTGAGTTATAGAAATTTTACTAAAAAGTTATGGTGATATCACTTATAGCCAAAGCAGCCTTGGACTAGTAGGTTTTTCGGCTCACTCGGAATTTGACAGCTTGGCTGTTTTACATTCGATTTTCATAATTTTTCGTGCCTAGAAAGCACAATACCTTTGCAGCAACCTCCCGGAATGTCACGCTGATCGGAATAGAGAGAAGTGAGTTATAGGAATTTTACTAAAAAGTTATGGTGATATCACTTATAGCCAAAGCAGCCTTGGACTAGGAGGTTTTTCGGCTCACTCGGAATTTGACAGTTTGGTTGTTTTACATTCGATTTTCATAATTTTTCGTAGCTAGAAAGCACAGTGCCTGTGCAGCAACCTCCCGAAATGTCACGCTGATCGGGGTAAAGAGAAGTGAGTTATAGGAATTTTACTAAAAAGTTATGGTGATATCACTTATAGCCAAAGCAGCCTTGGACTAGGAGGTGTTTCGGCTCACTCGGAATTTGACAGCTTGGTTGTTTTAGATTCGATTTTGATAATTTTTCGTTCCTAGAAAGCACAGTGCCTTTGCAGCAACCTCCCGAAATGTCACGCTGATCGGGGTAAAGAGAAGTGAGTTATAGGAATTTTACTAAAAAGTTATGGTGATATCATTTATAGCCAAAGCAGCCTTGGACTAGGAGGTTTTTCGGCTCACTCGGAATTTGACACTTTGGTTGTTTTACATTCGATTTTCATAATTTTTCGTAGCTAGAAAGCACAGTGCCTGTGCAGCAACCTCCTGAAATGTCACGCTGATCGGAGTAAACAGAAGTGAGTTATAGGAATTTTACTAAAAAGTTATGGTGATATCACTTATAGCCAAAGCAGCCTTGCACTAGGAGGTTTTTCGGCTCACTCGGAATTTGACAGCTTGGTTGTTTTACTTTCGATTTTCATAATTTTTCGTGCCTAGAAAGCACAGTGCCTTTGCAGCAACCTTCCGAAATTTCAGGCTGATCGGAATAGAGAGAAGTGAGTTATAGGAATTTTACTAAAAAGTTATGGTGATATCACTAATAGCCAAAGCAGCCTTGGACTAGGAGGTTTTTCGGCTCACTCGGAATTGACAGTTTGGTTGTTTTACATTCCATTTTCATAATTTTTCGTGCCTAGAAAGCACAATACCTTTCCAGCAACGTCCTGCAATTTCAGGCTGATCGGAGTAAAGAGAAGTGAGTTATAGGAATTTTTCCAAAAAAGTTATGGTGATATCACTTATAGCCAATAATTCGATTTTCATAATTTTTCGTGCCTAGAAAGCACAGTGCCTGTGCAGCAACGTCCTGCAATTTCAGGCTGATCGGAATAGAGAGAAGTGAGTTATAGGAATTTTACTAAAAAGTTATGGTGATATCACTTATAGCCAAAGCAGCCTTGGACTAGGAGGTTTTTCGGCTCACTCGGAATTTGACAGTTTGGTTGTTTTGCTTTCGATTTTCATAATTGTTCGTGCCTAGAAAGCACAATACCTTTGCAGCAACCTCCCGAAATGTCACGCTGATCGGAGTAAAGAGAAGTGAGTTATAGGAATTTTACTAAAAAGTTATGGTGATATCACTTATAGCCAAAGCAGCCTTGGACTAGGAGGTTTTTCGGCTCACTCGGAATTTGACAGCTTGGTTGTTTTGCTTTCGATTTTCATAATTGTTCGTGCCTAGAAAGCACAATACCTTTGCAGCAACCTCCTGTAATTTCACGCTGATCGGAGTAAAGAGAAGTGAGTTATAGGAATTTTACTAAAAAGTTATGGTGATATCACTTATAGCCAAAGCAGCCTTGGACTAGGAGGCTTTTCGGCTCACTCGGAATTTGACAGTTTGGTTGTTTTGCTTTCGATTTTCATAATTGTTCGTGCCTAGAAAGCACAATACCTTTGCAGCAACCTCCCGCAATTTCAGGCTTATTGGAGTAAAGAGAAGTGAGTTATAGGAATTTTACTAAAAAGTTATGGTGATATCACTTATAGCCAAAGCAACCTTGGACTAGGAGGTTTTTCGGCTCACTCGGAATTTGACAGTTTGGTTGTTTTACATTCGATTTTCATAATTTTTCGCGCCTAGAAAGCACAATGCCTTTGCAGCTACCTCCTGTAATTTCACGCTGATCGGAGTAAAGAGAAGTGAGTTATAGAAATTTTACTAAAAAGTTATGGTGATATCACTTATAGCCAAAGCAGCCTTGGACTAGTAGGTTTTTCGGCTCACTCGGAATTTGACAGTTTGGTTGTTTTACATTCGATTTTCATAATTTTTCGTGCCTAGAAAGCACAATACCTTTGCAGCAACCTCCCGGAATGTCACGCTGATCGGAATAGAGAGAAGTGAGTTATAGGAATTTTACTAAAAAGTTATGGTGATATCACTTATAGCCAAAGCAGCCTTGGACTAGGAGGTTTTTCGGCTCACTCGGAATTTGACAGTTTGGTTGTTTTACATTCGATCTTCATAATTTTTCGTAGCTAGAAAGCACAGTGCCTGTGCAGCAACCTCCCGAAATGTCACGCTGATCGGGGTAAAGAGAAGTGAGTTATAGGAATTTTACTAAAAAGTTATGGTGATATCACTTATAGCCAAAGCAGCCTTGGACTAGGAGGTGTTTCGGCTCACTCGGAATTTGACAGCTTGGTTGTTTTAGATTCGATTTTGATAATTTTTCGTGCCTAGAAAGCACAGTGCCTTTGCAGCAACCTCCCGAAATGTCACGCTGATCGGGGTAAAGAGAAGTGAATTATAGGAATTTTACTAAAAAGTTATGGTGATATCATTTATAGCCAAAGCAGCCTTGGACTAGGAGGTTTTTCGGCTCACTCGGAATTTGACAGTTTGGTTGCTTTACATTCAATTTTGATAATTTTTCGTAGCTAGAAAGCACAGCGCCTGTGCAGCAACCTCCCGAAATGTCACGCTGATCGGAGTAAACAGAAGTGAGTTATAGGAATTTTACTAAAAAGTTATGGTGATATCACTTATAGCCAAAGCAGCCTTGCACTAGGAGGTTTTTCGGCTCACTCGGAATTTGACAGCTTGGTTGTTTTACTTTCGATTTTCATAATTTTTCGTGCCTAGAAAGCACAGTGCCTTTGCAGCAACCTTCCGAAATTTCAGGCTGATCGGAATAGAGAGAAGTGAGTTATAGGAATTTTACTAAAAAGTTATGGTGATATCACTAATAGCCAAAGCAGCCTTGGACTAGGAGGTTTTTCGGCTCACTCGGAATTGACAGTTTGGTTGTTTTACATTCCATTTTCATAATTTTTCGTGCCTAGAAAGCACAATACCTTTCCAGCAACGTCCTGCAATTTCAGGCTGATCGGAGTAAAGAGAAGTGAGTTATAGGAATTTTTCCAAAAAAGTTATGGTGATATCACTTATAGCCAAAGCAGCCTTGGACTAGGAGGTTTTTCGGCTCACTCGGAATTTGACGGTTTGGTTGTTTTACTTTCGTTTTTCATAATTTTTCGTGCCTAGAAAGCACAATACCTTTGCAGCAACCTTCCGAAATTTCAGGCTTATCGGAGTAAAGAGAAGTGAGTTATAGGAATTTTACTAAAAAGTTATGGTGATATCACTTATAGCCAAAGCAGCCTTGGACTAGGAGGTTTTTCGGCTCACTCGGAATTTGACAGTTTGGTTGTTTTACATTCGATTTTCATAATTGTTCGTGCCTAGAAAGCACAATACCTTTGCAGCAACCTCCCGAAATGTCACGCGGATCGGAGTAAAGAGAAGTGAGTTATAGGAATTTTACTAAAAAGTTATGGTGATATCACTTATAGCCAAAGCAGCCTTGGACTAGGAGGTTTTTCGGCTCACTCGGAATTTGACAGTTTGGTTGTTTTGCTTTCGATTTTCATAATTGTTCGTGCCTAGAAAGCACAATACCTTTGCAGTAACCTCCTGTAATTTCACGCTGATCGGAGTAAAGAGAAGTGAGTTATAGGAATTTTACTAAAAAGTTATGGTGATATCACTTATAGCCAAAGCAGCCTTGGACTAGGAGGTTTTTCGGCTCACTCGGAATTTGACAGTTTGGTTGTTTTGCTTTCGATTTTCATAATTGTTCGTGCCTAGAAAGCACAATACCTGTGCAGCAACCTCCCGAAATGTCACGCTGATCGGGGTAAAGAGAAGTGAGTTATAGGAATTTTACTAAAAAGTTATGGTGATATCACTTATAGCCAAAGCAGCCTTGGACTAGGAGGTGTTTCGGCTCACTCGAAATTTGACAGCTTGGTTGTTTTAGATTCGATTTTGATAATTTTTCGTGCCTAGAAAGCACAGTGCCTTTGCAGCAACCTGCCGAAATGTCACGCTGATCGGGGTAAAGAGAAGTGAGTTATAGAAATTTTACTAAAAAGTTATGGTGATATCACTTATAGCCAAAGCAGCCTTGGACTAGTAGGTTTTTCGGCTCACTCGGAATTTGACAGTTTGGTTGTTTTACATTCGATTTTCATAATTTTTCGTGCCTAGAAAGCACAATACCTTTGCAGCAACCTCCCGGAATGTCACGCTGATCGGAATAGAGAGAAGTGAGTTATAGGAATTTTACTAAAAAGTTATGGTGATATCACTTATAGCCAAAGCAGCCTTGCACTAGGAGGTTTTTCGGCTCACTCGGAATTTGACAGTTTGGTTGTTTTACATTCGATTTTCATAATTTTTCGTGCCTAGAAAGCACAGTGCCTTTGCAGCAACCTTCCGAAATTTCAGGCTGATCGGAATAGAGAGAAGTGAGTTATAGGAATTTTACTAAAAAGTTATGGTGATATCATTTATAGCCAAAGCAGCCTTGGACTAGGAGGTTTTTCGGCTCACTCGGAATTTGACAGTTTGGTTGTTTTGCTTTCGATTTTCATAATTGTTCGTGCCTAGAAAGCACAATACCTTTGCAGCAACCTCCCGAAATGTCACGCTGATCGGAGTAAAGAGAAGTGAGTTATAGGAATTTTACTAAAAAGTTATGGTGATATCACTTATAGCCAAAGCAGCCTTGGACTAGGAGGTTTTTCGGCTCACTCGGAATTTGACAGTTTGGTTGTTTTGCTTTCGATTTTCATAATTGTTCGTGCCTAGAAAGCACAATACCTTTGCAGCAACCTCCTGTAATTTCACGCTGATCGGAGTAAAGAGAAGTGAGTTATAGGAATTTTACTAAAAAGTTATGGTGATATCACTTATAGCCAAAGCAGCCTTGGACTAGGAGGTTTTTCGGCTCACTCGGAATTTGACAGTTTGGTTGTTTTGCTTTCGATTTTCATAATTGTTCGTGCCTAGAAAGCACAATACCTTTGCAGCAACCTCCCGCAATTTCAGGCTTATTGGAGTAAAGAGAAGTGAGTTATAGGAATTTTACTAAAAAGTTATGGTGATATCACTTATAGCCAAAGCAACCTTGGACTAGGAGGTTTTTCGGCTCACTCGGAATTTGACAGTTTGGTTGTTTTACATTCGATTTTCATAATTTTTCGTGCCTAGAAAGCACAATGCCTTTGCAGCTACCTCCTGTAATTTCACGCTGATCGGAGTAAAGAGAAGTGAGTTATAGAAATTTTACTAAAAATTATGGTGATATCACTTATAGCCAAAGCAGCCTTGGACTAGTAGGTTTTTCGGCTCACTCGGAATTTGACAGCTTGGTTGTTTTAGATTCGATTTTGATAATTTTTCGTGCCTAGAAAGCACAGTGCCTTTGCAGCAACCTCCCGAAATGTCACGCTGATCGGGGTAAAGAGAAGTGAGTTATAGGAATTTTACTAAAAAGTTATGGTGATATCATTTATAGCCAAAGCAGCCTTGGACTAGGAGGTTTTTCGGCTCACTCGGAATTTGACAGTTTGGTTGCTTTACATTCGATTTTCATAATTTTTCGTAGCTAGAAAGCACAGTGCCTGTGCAGCAACCTTCCGAAATTTCAGGCTGATCGGAATAGAGAGAAGTGAGTTATAGGAATTTTACTAAAAAGTTATGGTGATATCACTAATAGCCAAAGCAGCCTTGGACTAGGAGGTTTTTCGGCTCACTCGGAATTGACAGTTTGGTTGTTTTACATTCCACTTTCATAATTTTTCGTGCCTAGAAAGCACAATACCTTTGCAGCAGCCTCCCGAAATGTCACGCTGATCGGAGTAAAGAGAAGTGAGTTATAGGAATTTTACTAAAAAGTTATGGTGATATCACTTATAGCCAAAGCAGCCTTGGACTAGGAGGTTTTTCGGCTCACTCGGAATTTGACAGTTTGGTTGTTTTGCTTTCGATTTTCATAATTGTTCGTGCCTAGAAAGCACAATACCTTTGCAGCAACCTCCTGTAATTTCACGCTGATCGGAGTAAAGAGAAGTGAGTTATAGGAATTTTACTAAAAAGTTATGGTGATATCACTTATAGCCAAAGCAGCCTTGGACTAGGAGGTTTTTCGGCTCACTCGGAATTTGACAGTTTGGTTGTTTTGCTTTCGATTTTCATAATTGTTCGTGCCTAGAAAGCACAATACCTTTGCAGCAACCTCCCGCAATTTCAGGCTTATTGGGGTAAAGAGAAGTGAGTTATAGGAATTTTACTAAAAAGTTATGGTGATATCACTTATAGCCAAAGCAACCTTGGACTAGGAGGTTTTTCGGCTCACTCGGAATTTGACAGTTTGGTTGTTTTACATTCGATTTTCATAATTTTTCGTGCCTAGAAAGCACAATGCCTTTGCAGCTACCTCCTGTAATTTCACGCTGATCGGAGTAAAGAGAAGTGAGTTATAGAAATTTTACTAAAAAGTTATGGTGATATCACTTATAGCCAAAGCAGCCTTGGACTAGTAGGTTTTTCGGCTCACTCGGAATTTGACAGTTTGGTTGTTTTACATTCGATTTTCATAATTTTTCGTGCCTAGAAAGCACAATACCTTTGCAGCAACCTCCCGGAATGTCACGCTGATCGGAATAGAGAGAAGTGAGTTATAGGAATTTTACTAAAAAGTTATGGTGATATCACTTATAGCCAAAGCAGCCTTGCACTAGGAGGTTTTTCGGCTCACTCGGAATTTGACAGTTTGGTTGTTTTACATTCGATTTTCATAATTTTTCGTAGCTAGAAAGCACAGTGCCTGTGCAGCAACCTCCCGAAATGTCACGCTGATCGGGGTAAAGAGAAGTGAGTTATAGGAATTTTACTAAAAAGTTATGGTGATATCACTTATAGCCAAAGCAGCCTTGGACTAGGAGGTGTTTCGGCTCACTCGGAATTTGACAGCTTGGTTGTTTTAGATTCGATTTTGATAATTTTTCGTGCCTAGAAAGCACAGTGCCTTTGCAGCAACCTCCCGAAATGTCACGCTGATCGGGGTAAAGAGAAGTGAGTTATAGGAATTTTACTAAAAAGTTATGGTGATATCATTTATAGCCAAAGCAGCCTTGGACTAGGAGGTTTTTCGGCTCACTCGGAATTTGACAGTTTGGTTGTTTTACATTCGATTTTCATAATTTTTCGTAGCCAGAAAGCACAGTGCCTGTGCAGCAACCTCCCGAAATGTCACGCTGATCGGAGTAAACAGAAGTGAGTTATAGGAATTTTACTAAAAAGTTATGGTGATATCACTAATAGCCAAAGCAGCCTTGGACTAGGAGGTTTTTCGGCTCACTCGGAATTGACAGTTTGGTTGTTTTACATTCCATTTTCATAATTTTTCGTGCCTAGAAAGCACAATACCTTTGCAGCAACCTTCCGAAATTTCAGGCTGATCGGAATAGAGAGAAGTGAGTTATAGGAATTTTACTAAAAAGTTATGGTGATATCACTAATAGCCAAAGCAGCCTTGGACTAGGAGGTTTTTCGGCTCACTCGGAATTGACAGTTTGGTTGTTTTACATTCCATTTTCATAATTTTTCGTGCCTAGAAAGCACAATACCTTTCCAGCAACGTCCTGCAATTTCAGGCTGATCGGAGTAAAGAGAAGTGAGTTATAGGAATTTTTCCAAAAAAGGTATGGTGATATCACTTATAGCCAAAGCAGCCTTGGACTAGGAGGTTTTTCGGCTCACTCGGAATTTGACGGTTTGGTTGTTTTACTTTCGATTTTCATAATTTTTCGTGCCTAGAAAGCACAATACCTTTGCAGCAACCTCCCGAAATTTCACGCTTATTGGAGTAAAGAGAAGTGAGTTATAGGAATTTTACTAAAAAGTTATGGTGATATCACTTATAGCCAAAGCAGCCTTGGACTAGGAGGTTTTTCGACTCACTCGGAATTTGACAGTTTGGTTGTTTTACATTCGATTTTCATAATTTTTCGTAGCTACAAAGCACAGTGCCTTTGCAGCAACCTTCCGAAATTTCAGGCTTATCGGAGTAAAGAGAAGTGAGTTATAGGAATTTTACTAAAAAGTTATGGTGATATCACTAATAGCCAAAGCAGCCTTGGACTAGGAGGTTTTTCGGCTCACTCGGAATTTGACAGTTTGGTTGTTTTACATTCGATTTTCATAATTGTTCGTGCCTAGAAAGCACAATACCTTTGCAGCAACCTCCCGAAATGTCACGCTGATCGGAGTAAAGAGAAGTGAGTTATAGGAATTTTACTAAAAAGTTATGGTGATATCACTTATAGCCAAAGCAGCCTTGACCTAGGAGGTTTTTCGGCTCACTCGGAATTTGACAGTTTGGTTGTTTTGCTTTCGATTTTCATAATTGTTCGTGCCTAGAAAGCACAATGCCTTTGCAGCTACCTCCTGTAATTTCACGCTGATCGGAGTAAAGAGAAGTGAGTTATAGGAATTTTACTAAAAAGTTATGGTGATATCACTTATAGCCAAAGCAGCCTTGGACTAGGAGGTTTTTCGGCTCACTCGGAATTTGACAGTTTGGTTGTTTTGCTTTCGATTTTCATAATTGTTCGTGCCTAGAAAGCACAATACCTTTGCAGCAACCTCCCGCAATTTCAGGCTTATTGGAGTAAAGAGAAGTGAGTTATAGGAATTTTACTAAAAAGTTATGGTGATATCATTTATAGCCAAAGCAGCCTTGGACTAGGAGGTTTTTCGGCTCACTCGGAATTGACAGTTTGGTTGTTTTAGATTCGATTTTCATAATTTTTCGTGCCTAGAAAGCCAATACCTTTCCAGCAACCTCCCGGAATGTCACGCTGATCGGGGTAAAGAGAAGTGAGTTATAGGAATTTTACTAAAAAGTTATGGTGATATCACTTATAGCCAAAGCAGCCTTGGACTAGGAGGTTTTTCGGCTCACTCGGAATTTGACGGTTTGGTTGTTTTACATTCGATTTTCATAATTTTTCGTGCCTAGAAAGCACAATACCTTTGCAGCAACCTCCCGAAATTTCACGCTTATTGGAGTAAAGAGAAGTGAGTTATAGGAATTTTACTAAAAAGTTATGGTGATATCATTTATAGCCAAAGCAGCCTTGGACTAGGAGGTTTTTCGACTCACTCGGAATTTGACAGTTTGGTTGTTTTGCATTCGATTTCCATAATTGTTCGTGCCTAGAAAGCACAATACCTTTGCAGCAACCTCCCGAAATGTCACGCTGATCGGAATAGAGAGAAGTGAGTTATAGGAATTTTACTAAAAGGTTATGGTGATATCACTTATAGCCAAAGCAGCCTTGGACTAGGAGGTTTTTCGGCTCACTCGGAGTTTGACAGTTTGGTTGTTTTACATTCGATTTTCATAATTTTTCGTAGCTAGAAAGCACAGTGCCTGTGCAGCAACCTCCCGAAATGTCACGCTGATCGGGGTAAAGAGAAGTGAGTTATAGGAATTTTACTAAAAAGTTATGGTGATATCACTTATAGCCAAAGCAGCCTTGGACTAGGAGGTGTTTCGGCTCACTCGGAGTTTGACAGTTTGGTTGTTTTAGATTCGATTTTGATAATTTTTCGTGCCTAGAAAGCACAGTGCCTTTGCAGCAACCTCCCGAAATGTCACGCTGATCGGTGTAAAGAGAAGTGAGTTATAGGAATTTTACTAAAAAGTTATGGTGATATCATTTATAGCCAAAGCAGCCTTGGACTAGGAGGTTTTTCGGCTCACTCGGAATTTGACAGTTTGGTTGTTTTACATTCGATTTTCATAATTTTTCGTAGCTAGAAAGCACAGTGCCTGTGCAGCAACCTCCCGAAATGTCACGCTGATCGGAGTAAACAGAAGTGAGTTATAGGAATTTTACTAAAAAGTTATGGTGATATCACTTATAGCCAAAGCAGCCTTGGACTAGGAGGTTTTTCGGCTCACTCGGAATTGACAGTTTGGTTGTTTTACATTCCATTTTCATAATTTTTCGTACCTAGAAAGCACAATACCTTTGCAGCAACCTCCCGAAATTTCACGCTTATTGGAGTAAAGAGAAGTGAGTTATAGGAATTTTACTAAAAAGTTATGGTGATATCACTTATAGCCAAAGCAGCCTTGGACTAGGAGGTTTTTCGACTCACTCGGAATTTGACAGTTTGGTTGTTTTACATTCGATTTTCATAATTTTTCGTAGCTACAAAGCACAGTGCCTTTGCAGCAACCTCCCGAAATTTCAGGCTTATCGGAGTAAAGAGAAGTGAGTTATAGGAATTTTACTAAAAAGTTATGGTGATATCACTAATAGCCAAAGCAGCCTTGGACTAGGAGGTTTTTCGGCTCACTCGGAATTGACAGTTTGGTTGTTTTACATTCCATTTTCATAATTTTTCGTGCCTAGAAAGCACAATACCTTTGCAGCAACCTCACGCAATTTCAGGCTTATTGGAGTAAAGAGAAGTGAGTTATAGGAATTTTACTAAAAAGTTAGGGTGATATCATTTATAGCCAAAGCAGCCTTGGACTAGGAGGTTTTTCGGCTCACTCGGAATTGGCAGTTTGGTTGTTTTACATTCGATTTTCATAATTTTTCGTGCCTAGAAAGCACAGTACCTTTCCAGCAACCTCCCGGAATGTCACGCTGATCGGGGTAAAGAGAAGTGAGTTATAGGAATTTTACTAAAAAGTTATGGTGATATCACTTATAGCCAAAGCAACCTTGGACTAGGAGGTTTTTCGGCTCACTCGGAATTTGAGAGTTTGGTTGTTTTACATTCGATTTTCATAATTTTTCGTGCCTAGAAAGCACAATGCCTTTGCAGCTACCTTCTGTAATTTCACGCTGATCGGAGTAAAGAGAAGTGAGTTATAGAAATTTTACTAAAAAGTTATGGTGATATCACTTATAGCCAAAGCAGCCTTGGACAAGGAGGTTTTTCGGCTCACTCGGAATTTGACAGTTTGGTTGTTTTACATTCGATTTTCATAATTTTTCGTGCCTAGAAAGCACAGTGCCTTTGCAGCAACCTCCCGGGATGTCACGCTGATCGGGGTAAAGAGAAGTGAGTTATAGGAATTTTACTAAAAAGTTATGGTGATATCACTTATAGCCAAAGCAGCCTTGGACTAGGAGGTTTTTCGGCTCACTCGGAATTTGACAGTTTGGTTGTTTTACATTCGATTTTCATAATTTTTCGTAGCTAGAAAGCACAGTGCCTGTGCAGCAACCTCCCGAAATGTCACGCTGATCGGAGTAAAGAGAAGTGAGTTATAGGAATTTTACTAAAAAGTTATGGTGATATCACTAATAGCCAAAGCAGCCTTGGACAAGGAGGTTTTTCGGCTCACTCGGAATTTGACAGTTTGGTTGTTTTGCTTTCGATTTTCATAATTGTTCGTGCCTAGAAAGCACAATACCTTTGCAGCAACCTCCTGTAATTTCACGCTGATCGGAGTAAAGAGAAGTGAGTTATAGGAATTTTACTAAAAAGTTATGGTGATATCACTTATAGCCAAAGCAGCCTTGGACTAGGAGGTTTTTCGGCTCACTCGGAATTTGACAGTTTGGTTGTTTTGCTTTCGATTTTCATAATTGTTCGTGCCTAGAAAGCACAATACCTTTGCAGCAACCTCCCGCAATTTCAGGCTTATTGGAGTAAAGAGAAGTGAGTTATAGGAATTTTACTAAAAAGTTATGGTGATATCACTTATAGCCAAAGCAACCTTGGACTAGGAGGTTTTTCGGCTCACTCGGAATTTGACAGTTTGGTTGTTTTACATTCGATTTTCATAATTTTTCGTGCCTAGAAAGCACAATGCCTTTGCAGCTACCTCCTGTAATTTCACGCTGATCGGAGTAAAGAGAAGTGAGTTATAGAAATTTTACTAAAAAGTTATGGTGATATCACTTATAGCCAAAGCAGCCTTGGACTAGTAGGTTTTTCGGCTCACTCGGAATTTGACAGTTTGGTTGTTTTACATTCGATTTTCATAATTTTTCGTGCCTAGAAAGCACAATACCTTTGCAGCAACCTCCCGAAATGTCACGCTGATCGGGGTAAAGAGAAGTGAGTTATAGGAATTTTACTAAAAAGTTATGGTGATATCACTTATAGCCAAAGCAGCCTTGGACTAGGAGGTGTTTCGGCTCACTCGGAATTTGACAGCTTGGTTGTTTTAGATTCGATTTTGATAATTTTTCGTGCCTAGAAAGCACAGTGCCTTTGCAGCAACCTCCCGAAATGCCACGCTGATCGGGGTAAAGAGAAGTGAGTTATAGGAATTTTACTAAAAAGTTATGGTGATATCATTTATAGCCAAAGCAGCCTTGGACTAGGAGGTTTTTCGGCTCACTCGGAATTTGACAGTTTGGTTGTTTTACATTCGATTTTCATAATTTTTCGTAGCTAGAAAGCACAGTGCCTGTGCAGCAACCTCCCGAAATGTCACGCTGATCGGAGTAAACAGAAGTGAGTTATAGGAATTTTACTAAAAAGTTATGGTGATATCACTTATAGCCAAAGCAGCCTTGCACTAGGAGGTTTTTCGGCTCACTCGGAATTTGACAGCTTGGTTGTTTTACTTTCGATTTTCATAATTTTTCGTGCCTAGAAAGCACAGTGCCTTTGCAGCAACCTTCCGAAATTTCAGGCTGATCGGAATAGAGAGAAGTGAGTTATAGGAATTTTACTAAAAAGTTATGGTGATATCACTAATAGCCAAAGCAGCCTTGGACTAGGAGGTTTTTCGGCTCACTCGGAATTGACAGTTTGGTTGTTTTACATTCCATTTTCATAATTTTTCGTGCCTAGAAAGCACAATACCTTTGCAGCAACCTCCCGAAATTTCAGGCTTATCGGAGTAAAGAGAAGTGAGTTATAGGAATTTTACTAAAAAGTTATGGTGATATCACTAATAGCCAAAGCAGCCTTGGACTAGGAGGTTTTTCGGCTCACTCGGAATTGACAGTTTGGTTGTTTTACATTCCATTTTCATAATTTTTCGTGCCTAGAAAGCACAATACCTTTGCAGCAACCTCACGCAATTTCAGGCTTATTGGAGTAAAGAGAAGTGAGTTATAGGAATTTTACTAAAAAGTTAGGGTGATATCATTTATAGCCAAAGCAGCCTTGGACTAGGAGGTTTTTCGGCTCACTCGGAATTGACAGTTTGGTTGTTTTACATTCGATTTTCATAATTTTTCGTGCCTAGAAAGCACAGTACCTTTCCAGCAACCTCCCGGAATGTCACGCTGATCGGGGTAAAGAGAAGTGAGTTATAGGAATTTTACTAAAAAGTTATGGTGATATCACTTATAGCCAAAGCAACCTTGGACTAGGAGGTTTTTCGGCTCACTCGGAATTTGAGAGTTTGGTTGTTTTACATTCGATTTTCATAATTTTTCGTGCCTAGAAAGCACAATGCCTTTGCAGCTACCTTCTGTAATTTCACGCTGATCGGAGTAAAGAGAAGTGAGTTATAGAAATTTTACTAAAAAGTTATGGTGATATCACTTATAGCCAAAGCAGCCTTGGACAAGGAGGTTTTTCGGCTCACTCGGAATTTGACAGTTTGGTTGTTTTACATTCGATTTTCATAATTTTTCGTGCCTAGAAAGCACAGTGCCTTTGCAGCAACCTCCCGGGATGTCACGCTGATCGGGGTAAAGAGAAGTGAGTTATAGGAATTTTACTAAAAAGTTATGGTGATATCACTTATAGCCAAAGCAGCCTTGGACTAGGAGGTTTTTCGGCTCACTCGGAATTTGACAGTTTGGTTGTTTTACATTCGATTTTCATAATTTTTCGTAGCTAGAAAGCACAGTGCCTGTGCAGCAACCTCCCGAAATGTCACGCTGATCGGAGTAAAGAGAAGTGAGTTATAGGAATTTTACTAAAAAGTTATGGTGATATCACTAATAGCCAAAGCAGCCTTGGACAAGGAGGTTTTTCGGCTCACTCGGAATTTGACAGTTTGGTTGTTTTGCTTTCGATTTTCATAATTGTTCGTGCCTAGAAAGCACAATACCTTTGCAGCAACCTCCTGTAATTTCACGCTGATCGGAGTAAAGAGAAGTGAGTTATAGGAATTTTACTAAAAAGTTATGGTGATATCACTTATAGCCAAAGCAGCCTTGGACTAGGAGGTTTTTCGGCTCACTCGGAATTTGACAGTTTGGTTGTTTTGCTTTCGATTTTCATAATTGTTCGTGCCTAGAAAGCACAATACCTTTGCAGCAACCTCCCGCAATTTCAGGCTTATTGGAGTAAAGAGAAGTGAGTTATAGGAATTTTACTAAAAAGTTATGGTGATATCACTTATAGCCAAAGCAACCTTGGACTAGGAGGTTTTTCGGCTCACTCGGAATTTGACAGTTTGGTTGTTTTACATTCGATTTTCATAATTTTTCGTGCCTAGAAAGCACAATGCCTTTGCAGCTACCTCCTGTAATTTCACGCTGATCGGAGTAAAGAGAAGTGAGTTATAGAAATTTTACTAAAAAGTTATGGTGATATCACTTATAGCCAAAGCAGCCTTGGACTAGTAGGTTTTTCGGCTCACTCGGAATTTGACAGTTTGGTTGTTTTACATTCGATTTTCATAATTTTTCGTGCCTAGAAAGCACAATACCTTTGCAGCAACCTCCCGGAATGTCACGCTGATCGGAATAGAGAGAAGTGAGTTATAGGAATTTTACTAAAAAGTTATGGTGATATCACTTATAGCCAAAGCAGCCTTGGACTAGGAGGTTTTTCGGCTCACTCGGAATTTGACAGTTTGGTTGTTTTACATTCGATTTTCATAATTTTTCGTAGCTAGAAAGCACAGTGCCTGTGCAGCAACCTCCCGAAATGTCACGCTGATCGGGGTAAAGAGAAGTGAGTTATAGGAATTTTACTAAAAAGTTATGGTGATATCACTTATAGCCAAAGCAGCCTTGGACTAGGAGGTGTTTCGGCTCACTCGGAATTTGACAGCTTGGTTGTTTTAGATTCGATTTTGATAATTTTTCGTGCCTAGAAAGCACAGTGCCTTTGCAGCAACCTCCCGAAATGCCACGCTGATCGGGGTAAAGAGAAGTGAGTTATAGGAATTTTACTAAAAAGTTATGGTGATATCATTTATAGCCAAAGCAGCCTTGGACTAGGAGGTTTTTCGGCTCACTCGGAATTTGACAGTTTGGTTGTTTTGCTTTCGATTTTCATAATTTTTCGTAGCTAGAAAGCACAGTGCCTGTGCAGCAACCTCCCGAAATGTCACGCTGATCGGAGTAAACAGAAGTGAGTTATAGGAATTTTACTAAAAAGTTATGGTGATATCACTTATAGCCAAAGCAGCCTTGCACTAGGAGGTTTTTCGGCTCACTCGGAATTTGACAGCTTGGTTGTTTTACTTTCGATTTTCATAATTTTTCGTGCCTAGAAAGCACAGTGCCTTTGCAGCAACCTTCCGAAATTTCAGGCTGATCGGAATAGAGAGAAGTGAGTTATAGGAATTTTACTAAAAAGTTATGGTGATATCACTAATAGCCAAAGCAGCCTTGGACTAGGAGGTTTTTCGGCTCACTCGGAATTGACAGTTTGGTTGTTTTACATTCCATTTTCATAATTTTTCGTGCCTAGAAAGCACAATACCTTTCCAGCAACGTCCTGCAATTTCAGGCTGATCGGAGTAAAGAGAAGTGAGTTATAGGAATTTTTCCAAAAAAGTTATGGTGATATCACTTATAGCCAAAGCAGCCTTGGACTAGGAGGTTTTTCGGCTCACTCGGAATTTGACGGTTTGGTTGTTTTACATTCGATTTTCATAATTTTTCGTGCCTAGAAAGCACAATACCTTTGCAGCAACCTCCCGAAATTTCACGCTTATTGGAGTAAAGAGAAGTGAGTTATAGGAATTTTACTAAAAAGTTATGGTGATATCACTTATAGCCAAAGCAGCCTTGGACTAGGAGGTTTTTCGACTCACTCGGAATTTGACAGTTTGGTTGTTTTACATTCGATTTTCATAATTTTTCGTAGCTACAAAGCACAGTGCCTTTGCAGCAACGTCCTGCAATTTCAGGCTTATCGGAGTAAAGAGAAGTGAGTTATAGGAATTTTACTAAAAAGTTATGGTGATATCACTAATAGCCAAAGCAGCCTTGGACTAGGAGGTTTTTCGGCTCACTCGGAATTTGACAGTTTGGTTGTTTTACATTCGATTTTCATAATTGCTCGTGCCTGGAAAGCACAATACCTTTGCAGCAACCTCCCGAAATGTCACGCTGATCGGAGTAAAGAGAAGTGAGTTATAGGAATTTTACTAAAAAGTTATGGTGATATCACTTATAGCCAAAGCAGCCTTGACCTAGGAGGTTTTTCGGCTCACTCGGAATTTGACAGTTTGGTTGTTTTGCTTTCGATTTTCATAATTGTTCGTGCCTAGAAAGCACAATGCCTTTGCAGCTACCTCCTGTAATTTCACGCTGATCGGAGTAAAGAGAAGTGAGTTATAGGAATTTTACTAAAAAGTTATGGTGATATCACTTATAGCCAAAGCAGCCTTGGACTAGGAGGTTTTTCGGCTCACTCGGAATTTGACAGTTTGGTTGTTTTGCTTTCGATTTTCATAATTGTTCGTGCCTAGAAAGCACAATACCTTTGCAGCAACCTCCCGCAATTTCAGGCTTATTGGAGTAAAGAGAAGTGAGTTATAGGAATTTTACTAAAAAGTTATGGTGATATCATTTATAGCCAAAGCAGCCTTGGACTAGGAGGTTTTTCGGCTCACTCGGAATTGACAGTTTGGTTGTTTTAGATTCGATTTTCATAATTTTTCGTGCCTAGAAAGCCAATACCTTTCCAGCAACCTCCCGGAATGTCACGCTGATCGGGGTAAAGAGAAGTGAGTTATAGGAATTTTACTAAAAAGTTATGGGGATATCACTTATAGCCAAAGCAGCCTTGGACTAGGAGGTTTTTCGGCTCACTCGGAATTTGACGGTTTGGTTGTTTTACATTCGATTTTCATAATTTTTCGTGCCTAGAAAGCACAATACCTTTGCAGCAACCTCCCGAAATTTCACGCTTATTGGAGTAAAGAGAAGTGAGTTATAGGAATTTTACTAAAAAGTTATGGTGATATCATTTATAGCCAAAGCAGCCTTGGACTAGGAGGTTTTTCGACTCACTCGGAATTTGACAGTTTGGTTGTTTTGCATTCGATTTCCATAATTGTTCGTGCCTAGAAAGCACAATACCTTTGCAGCAACCTCCCGAAATGTCACGCTGATCGGAATAGAGAGAAGTGAGTTATAGGAATTTTACTAAAAAGTTATGGTGATATCACTTATAGCCAAAGCAGCCTTGGACTAGGAGGTTTTTCGGCTCACTCGGAGTTTGACAGTTTGGTTGTTTTACATTCGATTTTCATAATTTTTCGTAGCTAGAAAGCACAGTGCCTGTGCAGCAACCTCCCGAAATGTCACGCTGATCGGGGTAAAGAGAAGTGAGTTATAGGAATTTTACTAAAAAGTTATGGTGATATCACTTATAGCCAAAGCAGCCTTGGACTAGGAGGTGTTTCGGCTCACTCGGAGTTTGACAGCTTGGTTGTTTTAGATTCGATTTTGATAATTTTTCGTGCCTAGAAAGCACAGTGCCTTTGCAGCACCCTCCCGAAATGTCACGCTGATCGGGGTAAAGAGAAGTGAGTTATAGGAATTTTACTAAAAAGTTATGGTGATATCATTTATAGCCAAAGCAGCCTTGGACTAGGAGGTTTTTCGGCTCACTCGGAATTTGACAGTTTGGTTGTTTTACATTCGATTTTCATAATTTTTCGTAGCTAGAAAGCACAGTGCCTGTGCAGCAACCTCCCGAAATGTCACGCTGATCGGGGTAAAGAGAAGTGAGTTATAGGAATTTTACTAAAAAGTTATGGTGATATCACTTATAGCCAAAGCAGCCTTGGACTAGGAGGTGTTTCGGCTCACTCGGAGTTTGACAGCTTGGTTGTTTTAGATTCGATTTTGATAATTTTTCGTGCCTAGAAAGCACAGTGCCTGTGCAGCAACCTCCCGAAATGTCACGCTGATCGGAGTAAACAGAAGTGAGTTATAGGAATTTTACTAAAAAGTTATGGTGATATCACTTATAGCCAAAGCAGCCTTGCACTAGGAGGTTTTTCGGCTCACTCGGAATTTGACAGCTTGGTTGTTTTACATTCGATTTTCATAATTTTTCGTGCCTAGAAAGCACAGTGCCTTTGCAGCAACCTTCCGAAATTTCAGGCTGATCGGAATAGAGAGAAGTGAGTTATAGGAATTTTACTAAAAAGTTATGGTGATATCACTAATAGCCAAAGCAGCCTTGGACTAGGAGGTTTTTCGGCTCACTCGGAATTGACAGTTTGGTTGTTTTACATTCCATTTTCATAATTTTTCGTGCCTAGAAAGCACAATACCTTTCCAGCAACGTCCTGCAATTTCAGGCTGATCGGAGTAAAGAGAAGTGAGTTATAGGACTTTTTCCAAAAAAGTTATGGTGATATCACTTATAGCCAAAGCAGCCTTGGACTAGGAGGTTTTTCGGCTCACTCGGAATTTGACGGTTTGGTTGTTTTACATTCGATTTTCATAATTTTTCGTGCCTAGAAAGCACAATACCTTTGCAGCAACCTCCCGAAATTTCACGCTTATTGGAGTAAAGAGAAGTGAGTTATAGGAATTTTACTAAAAAGTTATGGTGATATCACTTATAGCCAAAGCAACCTTGGACTAGGAGGTTTTTCGACTCACTCGGAATTTGACAGTTTGGTTGTTTTACATTCGATTTTCATAATTTTTCGTAGCTACAAAGCACAGTGCCTTTGCAGCAACGTCCTGCAATTTCAGGCTTATCGGAGTAAAGAGAAGTGAGTTATAGGAATTTTACTAAAAAGTTATGGTGATATCACTAATAGCCAAAGCAGCCTTGGACTAGGAGGTTTTTCGGCTCACTCGGAATTTGACAGTTTGGTTGTTTTACATTCGATTTTCATAATTTTTCGTGCCTAGAAAGCACAGTGCCTTTGCAGCAACCTCCCGGGATGTCACGCTGATCGGGGTAAAGAGAAGTGAGTTATAGGAATTTTACTAAAAAGTTATGGTGATATCACTTATAGCCAAAGCAGCCTTGGACTAGGAGGTTTTTCGGCTCACTCGGAATTTGACAGTTTGGTTGTTTTGCTTTCGATTTTCATAATTGTTCGTGCCTAGAAAGCACAATGCCTTTGCATCTACCTCCTGTAATTTCACGCTGATCGGAGTAAAGAGAAGTGAGTTATAGGAATTTTACTAAAAAGTTATGGTGATATCACTTATAGCCAAAGCAGCCTTGGACTAGGAGGTTTTTCGGCTCACTCGGAATTTGACAGTTTGGTTGTTTTGCTTTCGATTTTCATAATTGTTCGTGCCTAGAAAGCACAATACCTTTGCAGCAACCTCCCGCAATTTCAGGCTTATTGGAGTAAAGAGAAGTGAGTTATAGGAATTTTACTAAAAAGTTATGGTGATATCACTTATAGCCAAAGCAGCCTTGGACTAGGAGGTTTTTCGGCTCACTCGGAATTTGACAGTTTGGTTGTTTTGCTTTCGATTTTCATAATTGTTCGTGCCTAGAAAGCACAATACCTTTGCAGCAACCTCCCGCAATTTCAGGCTTATTGGAGTAAAGAGAAGTGAGTTATAGGAATTTTACTAAAAAGTTATGGTGATATCATTTATAGCCAAAGCAGCCTTGGACTAGGAGGTTTTTCGGCTCACTCGGAATTGACAGTTTGGTTGTTTTAGATTCGATTTTCATAATTTTTCGTGCCTAGAAAGCACAATACCTTTCCAGCAACCTCCCGGAATGTCACGCTGATCGGGGTAAAGAGAAGTGAGTTATAGGAATTTTACTAAAAAGTTATGGGGATATCACTTATAGCCAAAGCAGCCTTGGACTAGGAGGTTTTTCGGCTCACTCGGAATTTGACGGTTTGGTTGTTTTACATTCGATTTTCATAATTTTTCGTGCCTAGAAAGCACAATACCTTTGCAGCAACCTCCCGAAATTTCACGCTTATTGGAGTAAAGAGAAGTGAGTTATAGGAATTTTACTAAAAAGTTATGGTGATATCATTTATAGCCAAAGCAGCCTTGGACTAGGAGGTTTTTCGACTCACTCGGGATTTGACAGTTTGGTTGTTTTGCATTCGAT
This sequence comes from Anastrepha ludens, assembly GCF_028408465.1. Classification (NCBI taxonomy): domain Eukaryota; kingdom Metazoa; phylum Arthropoda; class Insecta; order Diptera; family Tephritidae; genus Anastrepha; species Anastrepha ludens. The sequence goes on from NC_071504.1 coordinate 152,742, forward strand.
TTCCATAATTGTTCGTGCCTAGAAAGCACAATACCTGTGCAGCAACCTCCCGAAATGTCACGCTGATCGGGGTAAAGAGAAGTGAGTTATAGGAATTTTACTAAAAAGTTATGGTGATATCACTTATAGCCAAAGCAGCCTTGGACTAGGAGGTGTTTCGGCTCACTCGGAGTTTGACAGCTTGGTTGTTTTAGATTCGATTTTGATAATTTTTCGTGCCTAGAAAGCACAGTGCCTTTGCAGCACCCTCCCGAAATGTCACGCTGATCGGGGTAAAGAGAAGTGAGTTATAGGAATTTTACTAAAAAGTTATGGTGATATCATTTATAGCCAAAGCAGCCTTGGACTAGGAGGTTTTTCGGCTCACTCGGAATTTGACAGTTTGGTTGTTTTACATTCGATTTTCATAATTTTTCGTAGCTAGAAAGCACAGTGCCTGTGCAGCAACCTCCCGAAATGTCACGCTGATCGGAGTAAACAGAAGTGAGTTATAGGAATTTTACTAAAAAGTTATGGTGATATCACTTATAGCCAAAGCAGCCTTGGACTAGGAGGTTTTTCGGCTCACTCGGAATTGACAGTTTGGTTGTTTTACATTCCATTTTCATAATTTTTCGTACCTAGAAAGCACAATACCTTTGCAGTAACCTCCCGAAATTTCACGCTTATTGGAGTAAAGAGAAGTGAGTTATAGGAATTTTACTAAAAAGTTATGGTGATATCACTTATAGCCAAAGCAGCCTTGGACTAGGAGGTTTTTCGACTCACTCGGAATTTGACAGTTTGGTTGTTTTACATTCGATTTTCATAATTTTTCGTAGCTACAAAGCACAGTGCCTTTGCAGCAACCTCCCGAAATGTCACGCTGATCGGAGTAAAGAGAAGTGAGTTATAGGAATTTTACTAAAAAGTTATGGTGATATCACTTATAGCCAAAGCAGCCTTGGACTAGGAGGTTTTTCGGCTCACTCGGAATTGACAGTTTGGTTGTTTTACATTCCATTTTCATAATTTTTCGTGCCTAGAAAGCACAATACCTTTCCAGCAACGTCCTGCAATTTCAGGCTGATCGGAGTAAAGAGAAGTGAGTTATAGGAATTTTTCCAAAAAAGTTATGGTGATATCACTTATAGCCAAAGCAGCCTTGGACTAGGAGGTTTTCGGCTCACTCGGAATTTGACGGTTTGGTTGTTTTACATTCGATTTTCATAATTTTTCGTGCCTAGAAAGCACAATATCTTTGCAGCAACCTCCCGAAATTTCACGCTTATTGGAGTAAAGAGAAGTGAGTTATAGGAATTTTACTAAAAAGTTATGGTGATATCACTTATAGCCAAAGCAGCCTTGGACTAGGAGGTTTTTCGACTCACTCGGAATTTGACAGTTTGGTTGTTTTACATTCGATTTTCATAATTTTTCGTAGCTACAAAGCACAGTGCCTTTGCAGCAACCTTCCGAAATTTCAGGCTTATCGGAGTAAAGAGAAGTGAGTTATAGGAATTTTACTAAAAAGTTATGGTGATATCACTAATAGCCAAAGCAGCCTTGGACTAGGAGGTTTTTCGGCTCACTCGGAATTTGACAGTTTGGTTGTTTTACATTCGATTTTCATAATTGTTCGTGCCTGGAAAGCACAATACCTTTGCAGCAACCTCCCGAAATGTCACGCTGATCGGAGTAAAGAGAAGTGAGTTATAGGAATTTTACTAAAAAGTTATGGTGATATCACTTATAGCCAAAGCAGCCTTGACCTAGGAGGTTTTTCGGCTCACTCGGAATTTGACAGTTTGGTTGTTTTGCTTTCGATTTTCATAATTGTTCGTGCCTAGAAAGCACAATGCCTTTGCAGCTACCTCCTGTAATTTCACGCTGATCGGAGTAAAGAGAAGTGAGTTATAGGAATTTTACTAAAAAGTTATGGTGATATCACTTATAGCCAAAGCAGCCTTGGACTAGGAGGTTTTTCGGCTCACTCGGAATTTGACAGTTTGGTTGTTTTGCTTTCGATTTTCATAATTGTTCGTGCCTAGAAAGCACAATACCTTTGCAGCAACCTCCCGCAATTTCAGGCTTATTGGAGTAAAGAGAAGTGAGTTATAGGAATTTTACTAAAAAGTTATGGTGATATCATTTATAGCCAAAGCAGTCTTGGACTAGGAGGTTTTTCGGCTCACTCGGAATTGACAGTTTGGTTGTTTTAGATTCGATTTTCATAATTTTTCGTGCCTAGAAAGCCAATACCTTTCCAGCAACCTCCCGGAATGTCACGCTGATCGGGGTAAAGAGAAGTGAGTTATAGGAATTTTACTAAAAAGTTATGGTGATATCACTTATAGCCAAAGCAGCCTTGGACTAGGAGGTTTTTCGGCTCACTCGGAATTTGACGGTTTGGTTGTTTTACATTCGATTTTCATAATTTTTCGTGCCTAGAAAGCACAATACCTTTGCAGCAACCTCCCGAAATTTCACGCTTATTGGAGTAAAGAGAAGTGAGTTATAGGAATTTTACTAAAAAGTTATGGTGATATCATTTATAGCCAAAGCAGCCTTGGACTAGGAGGTTTTTCGACTCACTCGGAATTTGACAGTTTGGTTGTTTTGCATTCGATTTCCATAATTGTTCGTGCCTAGAAAGCACAATACCTTTGCAGCAACCTCCCGAAATGTCACGCTGATCGGAATAGAGAGAAGTGAGTTATAGGAATTTTACTAAAAAGTTATGGTGATATCACTTATAGCCAAAGCAGCCTTGGACTAGGAGGTTTTTCGGCTCACTCGGAGTTTGACAGTTTGGTTGTTTTACATTCGATTTTCATAATTTTTCGTAGCTAGAAAGCACAGTGCCTGTGCAGCAACCTCCCGAAATGTCACGCTGATCGGGGTAAAGAGAAGTGAGTTATAGGAATTTTACTAAAAAGTTATGGTGATATCACTTATAGCCAAAGCAGCCTTGGACTAGGAGGTGTTTCGGCTCACTCGGAGTTTGACAGCTTGGTTATTTTAGATTCGATTTTGATAATTTTTCGTGCCTAGAAAGCACAGTGCCTTTGCAGCAACCTCCCGAAATGTCACGCTGATCGGGGTAAAGAGAAGTGAGTTATAGGAATTTTACTAAAAAGTTATGGTGATATCATTTATAGCCAAAGCAGCCTTGGACTAGGAGGTTTTTCGGCTCACTCGGAATTTGACAGTTTGGTTGTTTTACATTCGATTTTCATAATTTTTCGTAGCTAGAAAGCACAGTGCCTGTGCAGCAACCTCCCGAAATGTCACGCTGATCGGAGTAAACAGAAGTGAGTTATAGGAATTTTACTAAAAAGTTATGGTGATATCACTTATAGCCAAAGCAGCCTTGACCTAGGAGGTTTTTCGGCTCACTCGGAATTTGACAGTTTGGTTGTTTTGCTTTCGATTTTCATAATTGTTCGTGCCTAGAAAGCACAATGCCTTTGCAGCTACCTCCTGTAATTTCACGCTGATCGGAGTAAAGAGAAGTGAGTTATAGGAATTTTACTAAAAAGTTATGGTGATATCACTTATAGCCAAAGCAGCCTTGGACTAGGAGGTTTTTCGGCTCACTCGGAATTTGACAGTTTGGTTGTTTTGCTTTCGATTTTCATAATTGTTCGTGCCTAGAAAGCACAATACCTTTGCAGCAACGTCCTGCAATTTCAGGCTGATCGGAGTAAAGAGAAGTGAGTTATAGGAATTTTTCCAAAAAAGTTATGGTGATATCACTTATAGCCAAAGCAGCCTTGGACTAGGAGGTTTTTCGGCTCACTCGGAATTTGACAGTTTGGTTGTTTTGCTTTCGATTTTCATAATTGTTCGTGCCTAGAAAGCACAATACCTTTGCAGCAACGTCCTGCAATTTCAGGCTGATCGGAGTAAAGAGAAGTGAGTTATAGGAATTTTTCCAAAAAAGTTATGGTGATATCACTTATAGCCAAAGCAGCCTTGGACTAGGAGGTTTTTCGGCTCACTCGGAATTTGACGGTTTGGTTGTTTTACATTCGATTTTCATAATTTTTCGTGCCTAGAAAGCACAATACCTTTGCAGCAACCTCCCGAAATTTCACGCTTATTGGAGTAAAGAGAAGTGAGTTATAGGAATTTTACTAAAAAGTTATGGTGATATCACTTATAGCCAAAGCAGCCTTGGACTAGGAGGTTTTTCGACTCACTCGGAATTTGACAGTTTGGTTGTTTTACATTCGATTTTCATAATTTTTCGTAGCTACAAAGCACAGTGCCTTTGCAGCAACCTTCCGAAATTTCAGGCTTATCGGAGTAAAGAGAAGTGAGTTATAGGAATTTTACTAAAAAGTTATGGTGATATCACTAATAGCCAAAGCAGCCTTGGACTAGGAGGTTTTTCGGCTCACTCGGAATTTGACAGTTTGGTTGTTTTACATTCGATTTTCATAATTGCTCGTGCCTGGAAAGCACAATACCTTTGCAGCAACCTCCCGAAATGTCACGCTGATCGGAGTAAAGAGAAGTGAGTTATAGGAATTTTACTAAAAAGTTATGGTGATATCACTTATAGCCAAAGCAGCCTTGACCTAGGAGGTTTTTCGGCTCACTCGGAATTTGACAGTTTGGTTGTTTTGCTTTCGATTTTCATAATTGTTCGTGCCTAGAAAGCACAATGCCTTTGCAGCTACCTCCTGTAATTTCACGCTGATCGGAGTAAAGAGAAGTGAGTTATAGGAATTTTACTAAAAAGTTATGGTGATATCACTTATAGCCAAAGCAGCCTTGGACTAGGAGGTTTTTCGGCTCACTCGGAATTTGACAGTTTGGTTGTTTTGCTTTCGATTTTCATAATTGTTCGTGCCTAGAAAGCACAATACCTTTGCAGCAACCTCCCGCAATTTCAGGCTTATTGGAGTAAAGAGAAGTGAGTTATAGGAATTTTACTAAAAAGTTATGGTGATATCATTTATAGCCAAAGCAGCCTTGGACTAGGAGGTTTTTCGGCTCACTCGGAATTGACAGTTTGGTTGTTTTAGATTCGATTTTCATAATTTTTCGTGCCTAGAAAGCCAATACCTTTCCAGCAACCTCCCGGAATGTCACGCTGATCGGGGTAAAGAGAAGTGAGTTATAGGAATTTTACTAAAAAGTTATGGGGATATCACTTATAGCCAAAGCAGCCTTGGACTAGGAGGTTTTTCGGCTCACTCGGAATTTGACGGTTTGGTTGTTTTACATTCGATTTTCATAATTTTTCGTGCCTAGAAAGCACAATACCTTTGCAGCAACCTCCCGAAATTTCACGCTTATTGGAGTAAAGAGAAGTGAGTTATAGGAATTTTACTAAAAAGTTATGGTGATATCATTTATAGCCAAAGCAGCCTTGGACTAGGAGGTTTTTCGACTCACTCGGAATTTGACAGTTTGGTTGTTTTGCATTCGATTTCCATAATTGTTCGTGCCTAGAAAGCACAATACCTTTGCAGCAACCTCCCGAAATGTCACGCTGATCGGAATAGAGAGAAGTGAGTTATAGGAATTTTACTAAAAAGTTATGGTGATATCACTTATAGCCAAAGCAGCCTTGGACTAGGAGGTTTTTCGGCTCACTCGGAGTTTGACAGTTTGGTTGTTTTACATTCGATTTTCATAATTTTTCGTAGCTAGAAAGCACAGTGCCTGTGCAGCAACCTCCCGAAATGTCACGCTGATCGGGGTAAAGAGAAGTGAGTTATAGGAATTTTACTAAAAAGTTATGGTGATATCACTTATAGCCAAAGCAGCCTTGGACTAGGAGGTGTTTCGGCTCACTCGGAGTTTGACAGCTTGGTTGTTTTAGATTCGATTTTGATAATTTTTCGTGCCTAGAAAGCACAGTGCCTTTGCAGCACCCTCCCGAAATGTCACGCTGATCGGGGTAAAGAGAAGTGAGTTATAGGAATTTTACTAAAAAGTTATGGTGATATCATTTATAGCCAAAGCAGCCTTGGACTAGGAGGTTTTTCGGCTCACTCGGAATTTGACAGTTTGGTTGTTTTACATTCGATTTTCATAATTTTTCGTAGCTAGAAAGCACAGTGCCTGTGCAGCAACCTCCCGAAATGTCACGCTGATCGGGGTAAAGAGAAGTGAGTTATAGGAATTTTACTAAAAAGTTATGGTGATATCACTTATAGCCAAAGCAGCCTTGGACTAGGAGGTGTTTCGGCTCACTCGGAGTTTGACAGCTTGGTTGTTTTAGATTCGATTTTGATAATTTTTCGTGCCTAGAAAGCACAGTGCCTGTGCAGCAACCTCCCGAAATGTCACGCTGATCGGAGTAAACAGAAGTGAGTTATAGGAATTTTACTAAAAAGTTATGGTGATATCACTTATAGCCAAAGCAGCCTTGCACTAGGAGGTTTTTCGGCTCACTCGGAATTTGACAGCTTGGTTGTTTTACATTCGATTTTCATAATTTTTCGTGCCTAGAAAGCACAGTGCCTTTGCAGCAACCTTCCGAAATTTCAGGCTGATCGGAATAGAGAGAAGTGAGTTATAGGAATTTTACTAAAAAGTTATGGTGATATCACTAATAGCCAAAGCAGCCTTGGACTAGGAGGTTTTTCGGCTCACTCGGAATTGACAGTTTGGTTGTTTTACATTCCATTTTCATAATTTTTCGTGCCTAGAAAGCACAATACCTTTCCAGCAACGTCCTGCAATTTCAGGCTGATCGGAGTAAAGAGAAGTGAGTTATAGGACTTTTTCCAAAAAAGTTATGGTGATATCACTTATAGCCAAAGCAGCCTTGGACTAGGAGGTTTTTCGGCTCACTCGGAATTTGACGGTTTGGTTGTTTTACATTCGATTTTCATAATTTTTCGTGCCTAGAAAGCACAATACCTTTGCAGCAACCTCCCGAAATTTCACGCTTATTGGAGTAAAGAGAAGTGAGTTATAGGAATTTTACTAAAAAGTTATGGTGATATCACTTATAGCCAAAGCAACCTTGGACTAGGAGGTTTTTCGACTCACTCGGAATTTGACAGTTTGGTTGTTTTACATTCGATTTTCATAATTTTTCGTAGCTACAAAGCACAGTGCCTTTGCAGCAACGTCCTGCAATTTCAGGCTTATCGGAGTAAAGAGAAGTGAGTTATAGGAATTTTACTAAAAAGTTATGGTGATATCACTAATAGCCAAAGCAGCCTTGGACTAGGAGGTTTTTCGGCTCACTCGGAATTTGACAGTTTGGTTGTTTTACATTCGATTTTCATAATTTTTCGTGCCTAGAAAGCACAGTGCCTTTGCAGCAACCTCCCGGGATGTCACGCTGATCGGGGTAAAGAGAAGTGAGTTATAGGAATTTTACTAAAAAGTTATGGTGATATCACTTATAGCCAAAGCAGCCTTGGACTAGGAGGTTTTTCGGCTCACTCGGAATTTGACAGTTTGGTTGTTTTGCTTTCGATTTTCATAATTGTTCGTGCCTAGAAAGCACAATGCCTTTGCATCTACCTCCTGTAATTTCACGCTGATCGGAGTAAAGAGAAGTGAGTTATAGGAATTTTACTAAAAAGTTATGGTGATATCACTTATAGCCAAAGCAGCCTTGGACTAGGAGGTTTTTCGGCTCACTCGGAATTTGACAGTTTGGTTGTTTTGCTTTCGATTTTCATAATTGTTCGTGCCTAGAAAGCACAATACCTTTGCAGCAACCTCCCGCAATTTCAGGCTTATTGGAGTAAAGAGAAGTGAGTTATAGGAATTTTACTAAAAAGTTATGGTGATATCACTTATAGCCAAAGCAGCCTTGGACTAGGAGGTTTTTCGGCTCACTCGGAATTTGACAGTTTGGTTGTTTTGCTTTCGATTTTCATAATTGTTCGTGCCTAGAAAGCACAATACCTTTGCAGCAACCTCCCGCAATTTCAGGCTTATTGGAGTAAAGAGAAGTGAGTTATAGGAATTTTACTAAAAAGTTATGGTGATATCATTTATAGCCAAAGCAGCCTTGGACTAGGAGGTTTTTCGGCTCACTCGGAATTGACAGTTTGGTTGTTTTAGATTCGATTTTCATAATTTTTCGTGCCTAGAAAGCACAATACCTTTCCAGCAACCTCCCGGAATGTCACGCTGATCGGGGTAAAGAGAAGTGAGTTATAGGAATTTTACTAAAAAGTTATGGGGATATCACTTATAGCCAAAGCAGCCTTGGACTAGGAGGTTTTTCGGCTCACTCGGAATTTGACGGTTTGGTTGTTTTACATTCGATTTTCATAATTTTTCGTGCCTAGAAAGCACAATACCTTTGCAGCAACCTCCCGAAATTTCACGCTTATTGGAGTAAAGAGAAGTGAGTTATAGGAATTTTACTAAAAAGTTATGGTGATATCATTTATAGCCAAAGCAGCCTTGGACTAGGAGGTTTTTCGACTCACTCGGGATTTGACAGTTTGGTTGTTTTGCATTCGATTTCCATAATTGTTCGTGCCTAGAAAGCACAATACCTGTGCAGCAACCTCCCGAAATGTCACGCTGATCGGGGTAAAGAGAAGTGAGTTATAGGAATTTTACTAAAAAGTTATGGTGATATCACTTATAGCCAAAGCAGCCTTGGACTAGGAGGTGTTTCGGCTCACTCGGAGTTTGACAGCTTGGTTGTTTTAGATTCGATTTTGATAATTTTTCGTGCCTAGAAAGCACAGTGCCTTTGCAGCACCCTCCCGAAATGTCACGCTGATCGGGGTAAAGAGAAGTGAGTTATAGGAATTTTACTAAAAAGTTATGGTGATATCATTTATAGCCAAAGCAGCCTTGGACTAGGAGGTTTTTCGGCTCACTCGGAATTTGACAGTTTGGTTGTTTTACATTCGATTTTCATAATTTTTCGTAGCTAGAAAGCACAGTGCCTGTGCAGCAACCTCCCGAAATGTCACGCTGATCGGAGTAAACAGAAGTGAGTTATAGGAATTTTACTAAAAAGTTATGGTGATATCACTTATAGCCAAAGCAGCCTTGGACTAGGAGGTTTTTCGGCTCACTCGGAATTGACAGTTTGGTTGTTTTACATTCCATTTTCATAATTTTTCGTACCTAGAAAGCACAATACCTTTGCAGTAACCTCCCGAAATTTCACGCTTATTGGAGTAAAGAGAAGTGAGTTATAGGAATTTTACTAAAAAGTTATGGTGATATCACTTATAGCCAAAGCAGCCTTGGACTAGGAGGTTTTTCGACTCACTCGGAATTTGACAGTTTGGTTGTTTTACATTCGATTTTCATAATTTTTCGTAGCTACAAAGCACAGTGCCTTTGCAGCAACCTCCCGAAATGTCACGCTGATCGGAGTAAAGAGAAGTGAGTTATAGGAATTTTACTAAAAAGTTATGGTGATATCACTTATAGCCAAAGCAGCCTTGGACTAGGAGGTTTTTCGGCTCACTCGGAATTGACAGTTTGGTTGTTTTACATTCCATTTTCATAATTTTTCGTGCCCAGAAAGCACAATACCTTTCCAGCAACGTCCTGCAATTTCAGGCTGATCGGAGTAAAGAGAAGTGAGTTATAGGAATTTTTCCAAAAAAGTTATGGTGATATCACTTATAGCCAAAGCAGCCTTGGACTAGGAGGTTTTCGGCTCACTCGGAATTTGACGGTTTGGTTGTTTTACATTCGATTTTCATAATTTTTCGTGCCTAGAAAGCACAATATCTTTGCAGCAACCTCCCGAAATTTCACGCTTATTGGAGTAAAGAGAAGTGAGTTATAGGAATTTTACTAAAAAGTTATGGTGATATCACTTATAGCCAAAGCAGCCTTGGACTAGGAGGTTTTTCGACTCACTCGGAATTTGACAGTTTGGTTGTTTTACATTCGATTTTCATAATTTTTCGTAGCTACAAAGCACAGTGCCTTTGCAGCAACCTTCCGAAATTTCAGGCTTATCGGAGTAAAGAGAAGTGAGTTATAGGAATTTTACTAAAAAGTTATGGTGATATCACTAATAGCCAAAGCAGCCTTGGACTAGGAGGTTTTTCGGCTCACTCGGAATTTGACAGTTTGGTTGTTTTACATTCGATTTTCATAATTGTTCGTGCCTGGAAAGCACAATACCTTTGCAGCAACCTCCCGAAATGTCACGCTGATCGGAGTAAAGAGAAGTGAGTTATAGGAATTTTACTAAAAAGTTATGGTGATATCACTTATAGCCAAAGCAGCCTTGACCTAGGAGGTTTTTCGGCTCACTCGGAATTTGACAGTTTGGTTGTTTTGCTTTCGATTTTCATAATTGTTCGTGCCTAGAAAGCACAATGCCTTTGCAGCTACCTCCTGTAATTTCACGCTGATCGGAGTAAAGAGAAGTGAGTTATAGGAATTTTACTAAAAAGTTATGGTGATATCACTTATAGCCAAAGCAGCCTTGGACTAGGAGGTTTTTCGGCTCACTCGGAATTTGACAGTTTGGTTGTTTTGCTTTCGATTTTCATAATTGTTCGTGCCTAGAAAGCACAATACCTTTGCAGCAACCTCCCGCAATTTCAGGCTTATTGGAGTAAAGAGAAGTGAGTTATAGGAATTTTACTAAAAAGTTATGGTGATATCATTTATAGCCAAAGCAGTCTTGGACTAGGAGGTTTTTCGGCTCACTCGGAATTGACAGTTTGGTTGTTTTAGATTCGATTTTCATAATTTTTCGTGCCTAGAAAGCCAATACCTTTCCAGCAACCTCCCGGAATGTCACGCTGATCGGGGTAAAGAGAAGTGAGTTATAGGAATTTTACTAAAAAGTTATGGTGATATCACTTATAGCCAAAGCAGCCTTGGACTAGGAGGTTTTTCGGCTCACTCGGAATTTGACGGTTTGGTTGTTTTACATTCGATTTTCATAATTTTTCGTGCCTAGAAAGCACAATACCTTTGCAGCAACCTCCCGAAATTTCACGCTTATTGGAGTAAAGAGAAGTGAGTTATAGGAATTTTACTAAAAAGTTATGGTGATATCATTTATAGCCAAAGCAGCCTTGGACTAGGAGGTTTTTCGACTCACTCGGAATTTGACAGTTTGGTTGTTTTGCATTCGATTTCCATAATTGTTCGTGCCTAGAAAGCACAATACCTTTGCAGCAACCTCCCGAAATGTCACGCTGATCGGAATAGAGAGAAGTGAGTTATAGGAATTTTACTAAAAAGTTATGGTGATATCACTTATAGCCAAAGCAGCCTTGGACTAGGAGGTTTTTCGGCTCACTCGGAGTTTGACAGTTTGGTTGTTTTACATTCGATTTTCATAATTTTTCGTAGCTAGAAAGCACAGTGCCTGTGCAGCAACCTCCCGAAATGTCACGCTGATCGGGGTAAAGAGAAGTGAGTTATAGGAATTTTACTAAAAAGTTATGGTGATATCACTTATAGCCAAAGCAGCCTTGGACTAGGAGGTGTTTCGGCTCACTCGGAGTTTGACAGCTTGGTTATTTTAGATTCGATTTTGATAATTTTTCGTGCCTAGAAAGCACAGTGCCTTTGCAGCAACCTCCCGAAATGTCACGCTGATCGGGGTAAAGAGAAGTGAGTTATAGGAATTTTACTAAAAAGTTATGGTGATATCATTTATAGCCAAAGCAGCCTTGGACTAGGAGGTTTTTCGGCTCACTCGGAATTTGACAGTTTGGTTGTTTTACATTCGATTTTCATAATTTTTCGTAGCTAGAAAGCACAGTGCCTGTGCAGCAACCTCCCGAAATGTCACGCTGATCGGAGTAAACAGAAGTGAGTTATAGGAATTTTACTAAAAAGTTATGGTGATATCACTTATAGCCAAAGCAGCCTTGGACTAGGAGGTTTTTCGGCTCACTCGGAATTGACAGTTTGGTTGTTTTACATTCCATTTTCATAATTTTTCGTGCCTAGAAAGCACAATACCTTTGCAGCAACCTCCCGAAATTTCACGCTTATTGGAGTAAAGAGAAGTGAGTTATAGGAATTTTACTAAAAAGTTATGGTGATATCACTTATAGCCAAAGCAGCCTTGGACTAGGAGGTTTTTCGACTCACTCGGAATTTGACAGTTTGGTTGTTTTACATTCGATTTTCATAATTTTTCGTAGCTACAAAGCACAGTGCCTTTGCAGCAACCTCCCGAAATTTCAGGCTTATCGGAGTAAAGGGAAGTGAGTTATAGGAATTTTACTAAAAAGTTATGGTGATATCACTAATAGCCAAAGCAGCCTTGGACTAGGAGGTTTTTCGGCTCACTCGGAATTGACAGTTTGGTTGTTTTACATTCCATTTTCATAATTTTTCGTGCCTAGAAAGCACAATACCTTTGCAGCAACCTCACGCAATTTCAGGCTTATTGGAGTAAAGAGAAGTGAGTTATAGGAATTTTACTAAAAAGTTATGGTGATATCATTTATAGCCAAAGCAGCCTTGGACTAGGAGGTTTTTCGGCTCACTCGGAATTGACAGTTTGGTTGTTTTAGATTCGATTTTCATAATTTTTCGTGCCTAGAAAGCACAATACCTTTCCAGCAACCTCCCGGAATGTCACGCTGATCGGGGTAAAGAGAAGTGAGTTATAGGAATTTTACTAAAAAGTTATGGTGATATCACTTATAGCCAAAGCAACCTTGGACTAGGAGGTTTTTCGGCTCACTCGGAATTTGACAGTTTGGTTGTTTTAGATTCGATTTTCATAATTTTTCGTGCCTAGAAAGCACAATGCCTTTGCAGCTACCTCCTGTAATTTCACGCTGATCGGAGTAAAGAGAAGTGAGTTATAGAAATTTTACTAAAAAGTTATGGTGATATCACTTATAGCCAAAGCAGCCTTGGACAAGGAGGTTTTTCGGCTCACTCGGAATTTGACAGTTTGGTTGTTTTACATTCGATTTTCATAATTTTTCGTGCCTAGAAAGCACAGTGCCTTTGCAGCAACCTCCCGGGATGTCACGCTGATCGGGGTAAAGAGAAGTGAGTTATAGGAATTTTACTAAAAAGTTATGGTGATATCACTTATAGCCAAAGCAGCCTTGGACTAGGAGGTTTTTCGGCTCACTCGGAATTTGGCAGTTTGGTTGTTTTACATTCGATTTTCATAATTTTTCGTAGCTAGAAAGCACAGTGCCTGTGCAGCAACCTCCCGAAATGTCACGCTGATCGGGGTAAAGAGAAGTGAGTTATAGGAATTTTACTAAAAAGTTATGGTGATATCACTTATAGCCAAAGCAGCCTTGGACTAGGAGGTGTTTCGGCTCACTCGGAATTTGACAGTTTGGTTGTTTTAGATTCGATTTTGGTAATTTTTCGTGCCTAGAAAGCATAATGCCTTTGCAGAAATCTCCTGAAATTTCACGCTGATCGGAGTAAAGAGAAGTGAGTTATAGGAATTTTACTAAAAAGTTATGGTGATATCACTTATAGCCAAAGCAGCCTTGGACTAGGAGGTGTTTCGGCTCACTCGGAATTTGACAGCTTGGTTGTTTTAGATTCGATTTTGATAATTTTTCGTGCCTAGAAAGCACAATACCTTTGCAGCAACCTCCTGAAATTTCAGGCTTATCGGAAGAAAGCGAAGCGAGTTATAGGAATTTTACTAAAAAGTTATGGTGATATCACTAATAGCCAATGCAGCCTTGGACTAGGAGGTTTTTCGGCTCACTCGGAATTTGACAGTTTGGTTGTTTTACATTCGATTTTCATAATTTTTCGTAGCTACAAAGCACAGTGCCTTTGCAGCAACCTCCCGAAATTTCACGCTTATCGGAAGAAAGCGAAGCGAGTTATAGGAATTTTACTAAAAAGTTATGGTGATATCACTAATAGCCAATGCAGCCTTGGACTAGGAGGTTTTTCGGCTCACTCGGAATTTGACAGCTTGGTTGTTTTACATTCGATTTTCATAATTTTTCGTGCCTAGAAAGCACAATACCTTTGCAGCAACCTCCCGAAATTTTACGCTGATCGGAGTAAAGAGAAGTGAGTTATAGGAATTTTACTAAAAAGTTATGGTGATATCACTTATAGCCAAAGCAGCCTTGGACTAGGAGGTTTTTCGGCTCACTCGGAATTTGACAGTTTGGTTGTTTTATATTCGATTTTCATAATTTTTCGTGCCTAGAAAGCACAATACCTTTGCAGCAACCTCCCGAAATGTCACGCTGATCGGAGTAAAGAGAAGTGAGTTATAGGAATTTTACTAAAAAGTTATGGTGATATCACTTATAGCCAAAGCAGCCTTGGACTAGGAGGTTTTTCGGCTCACTCGGAATTTGACAGTTTGGTTGTTTTACATTCGATTTTCATAATTTTTCGTGCCTAGAAAGCACAATGCCTTTGCAGCTACCTCCTGTAATTTCACGCTGATCGGAGTAAAGAGAAGTGAGTTATAGAAATTTTACTAAAAAGTTATGGTGATATCACTTATAGCCAAAGCAGCCTTGGACTAGTAGGTTTTTCGGCTCACTCGGAATTTGACAGTTTGGTTGTTTTACATTCCATTTTCATAATTTTTCGTGCCTAGAAACCACAATACCTTTGCAGCAACCTCACGCAATTTCAGGCTTATTGGAGTAAAGAGAAGTGAGTTATAGGAATTTTACTAAAAAGTTATGGTGATATCATTTATAGCCAAAGCAGCCTTGGACTAGGAGGTGTTTCGACTCACTCGGAATTTGACAGTTTGGTTGTTTTACATTCGATTTTCATAATTTTTCGTAGCTACAAAGCACAGTGCCTTTGCAGCAACCTCCCGAAATTTCAGGCTTATCGGAGTAAAGAGAAGTGAGTTATAGGAATTTTACTAAAAAGTTATGGTGATATCACTAATAGCCAAAGCAGCCTTGGACTAGGAGGTTTTTCGGCTCACTCGGAATTGACAGTTTGGTTGTTTTACATTCCATTTTCATAATTTTTCGTGCCTAGAAAGCACAATACCTTTGCAGCAACCTCACGCAATTTCAGGCTTATTGGAGTAAAGAGAAGTGAGTTATAGGAATTTTACTAAAAAGTTATGGTGATATCATTTATAGCCAAAGCAGCCTTGGACTAGGAGGTGTTTCGGCTCACTCGGAATTTGACAGCTTGGTTGTTTTAGATTCGATTTTGATAATTTTTCGTGCCTAGAAAGCACAGTGCCTTTGCAGCAACCTCCCGAAATGTCACGCTGATCGGGGTAAAGAGAAGTGAGTTATAGGAATTTTACTAAAAAGTTATGGTGATATCACTTATAGCCAAAGCAGCCTTGGACTAGGAGGTTTTTCGGCTCACTCGGAATTTGACAGTTTGGTTGTTTTACATTCGATTTTCATAATTTTTCGTGCCTAGAAAGCACAATGCCTTTGCAGCTACCTCCTGTAATTTCACGCTGATCGGAGTAAAGAGAAGTGAGTTATAGAAATTTTACTAAAAAGTTATGGTGATATCACTAATAGCCAATGCAGCCTTGGACTAGGAGGTTTTTCGGCTCACTCGGAATTTGACAGCTTGGTTGTTTTACATTCGATTTTCATAATTTTTCGTAGCTAGAAAGCACAGTGCCTGTGCAGCAACCTCCCGAAATGTCACGCTGATCGGGGTAAAGAGAAGTGAGTTATAGGAATTTTACTAAAAAGTTATGGTGATATCACTTATAGCCAAAGCAGCCTTGGACTAGGAGGTGTTTCGGCAGCTTGGTTGTTTTAGATTCGATTTTGATAATTTTTCGTGTCTAGAAAGCACAATGTCTTTGCAGCAACCTCCTGAAATTTTCCGCTGATCGGAGTAAACAGAAGTGAGTTATAGGAATTTTACTAAAAAGTTATGGTGATATCACTTATAGCCAAAGCAGCCTTGCACTAGGAGGTTTTTCGACTCACTCGGAATTTGACAGTTTGGTTGTTTTAGATTCGATTTTGGTAATTTTTCGTGCCTAGAAAGCATAATGCCTTTGCAGAAATTTCCTGAAATTTCACGCTGATCGGAGTAAAGAGAAGCCAGTTATAGGAATTTTACTAAAAGTTATGGTGATATCACTAATAGCCAATGCAGCCTTGGACTAGGAGGTTTTTCGGCTCACTCGGAATTTGACAGCTTGGTTGTTTTACATTCGATTTTCATAATTTTTCGTGCCTAGAAAGCACAATGCCTTTGCAGCTACCTCCTGTAATTTCACGCTGATCGGAGTAAAGAGAAGTGAGTTATAGAAATTTTACTAAAAAGTTATGGTGATATCACTTATAGCCAAAGCAGCCTTGGACTAGGAGGTTTTTCGGCTCACTCGGAATTTGACAGTTTGGTTGTTTTACATTCGATTTTCATAATTTTTCGTGCCTAGAAAGCACAGTGCCTTTGCAGCAACCTCCCGGGATGTCACGCTGATCGGGGTAAAGAGAAGTGAGTTATAGGAATTTTACTAAAAAGTTATGGTGATATCACTTATAGCCAAAGCAGCCTTGGACTAGGAAGTTTTTCGGCTCACTCGGAATTTGACAGTTTGGTTGTTTTACATTCGATTTTCATAATTTTTCGTAGCTAGAAAGCACAGTGCCTGTGCAGCAACCTCCCGAAATGTCACGCTGATCGGGGTAAAGAGAAGTGAGTTATAGGAATTTTACTAAAAAGTTATGGTGATATCACTTATAGCCAAAGCAGCCTTGGACTAGGAGGTGTTTCGGCAGCTTGGTTGTTTTAGATTCGATTTTGATAATTTTTCGTGCCTAGAAAGCACAATGCCTTTGCAGCAACCTCCTGAAATTTTCCGCTGATCGGAGTAAACAGAAGTGAGTTATAGGAATTTTACTAAAAAGTTATGGTGATATCACTTATAGCCAAAGCAGCCTTGGACTAGGAGGTTTTTCGGCTCACTCGGAATTTGACAGTTTGGTTGTTTTACATTCGATTTTCATAATTTTTCGTGCCTAGAAAGCACAGTGCCTTTGCAGCAACCTCCCGGGATGTCACGCTGATCGGGGTAAAGAGAAGTGAGTTATAGGAATTTTACTAAAAAGTTATGGTGATATCACTTATAGCCAAAGCAGCCTTGGACTAGGAGGTTTTTCGGCTCACTCGGAATTTGACGGTTTGGTTGTTTTACATTCGATTTTCATAATTTTTCGTGCCTAGAAAGCACAATACCT
Source organism: Anastrepha ludens (assembly GCF_028408465.1). Lineage (NCBI taxonomy): Eukaryota > Metazoa > Arthropoda > Insecta > Diptera > Tephritidae > Anastrepha > Anastrepha ludens. Next base: position 169,817 of record NC_071504.1, read on the forward strand.
TTGCAGCAACCTCCCGAAATTGCACGCTTATTGGAGTAAAGAGAAGTGAGTTATAGCAATTTTACTAAAAAGTTATGGTGATATCACTTATAGCCAAAGCAGCCTTGGACTAGGAGGTTTTTCGGCTCACTCGGAATTTGACAGTTTGGTTGTTTTACATTCGATTTTCATAATTTTTCGTGCCTAGAAAGCACAGTGCCTTTGCGGCAACCTCCCGGGATGTCACGCTGATCGGGGTAAAGAGAAGTGAGTTATAGGAATTTTACTAAAAAGTTATGGTGATATCACTTATAGCCAAAGCAGCCTTGGACTAGGAAGTTTTTCGGCTCACTCGGAATTTGACAGTTTGGTTGTTTTACATTCGATTTTCATAATTTTTCGTAGCTAGAAAGCACAGTGCCTGTGCAGCAACCTCCCGAAATGTCACGCTGATCGGGGTAAAGAGAAGTGAGTTATAGGAATTTTACTAAAAAGTTATGGTGATATCACTTATAGCCAAAGCAGCCTTGGACTAGGAGGTGTTTCGGCAGCTTGGTTGTTTTAGATTCGATTTTGATAATTTTTCGTGCCTAGAAAGCACAATGCCTTTGCAGCAACCTCCTGAAATTTTCCGCTGATCGGAGTAAACAGAAGTGAGTTATAGGAATTTTACTAAAAAGTTATGGTGATATCACTTATAGCCAAAGCAGCCTTGGACTAGGAGGTTTTTCGGCTCACTCGGAATTTGACAGTTTGGTTGTTTTACATTCGATTTTCATAATTTTTCGTGCCTAGAAAGCACAGTGCCTTTGCAGCAACCTCCCGGGATGTCACGCTGATCGGGGTAAAGAGAAGTGAGTTATAGGAATTTTACTAAAAAGTTATGGTGATATCACTTATAGCCAAAGCAGCCTTGGACTAGGAGGTTTTTCGGCTCACTCGGAATTTGACGGTTTGGTTGTTTTACATTCGATTTTCATAATTTTTCGTGCCTAGAAAGCACAATACCTTTGCAGGAACCTCCCGAAATTGCACGCTTATTGGAGTAAAGAGAAGTGAGTTATAGCAATTTTACTAAAAAGTTATGGTGATATCACTTATAGCCAAAGCAGCCTTGGACTAGGAGGTTTTTCGGCTCACTCGGAATTTGACAGTTTGGTTGTTTTACATTCGATTTTCATAATTTTTCGTGCCTAGAAAGCACAATGCCTTTGCAGCTACCTCCTGTAATTTCACGCTGATCGGAGTAAAGAGAAGTGAGTTATAGAAATTTTACTAAAAAGTTATGGTGATATCACTTATAGCCAAAGCAGCCTTGGACTAGTAGGTTTTTCGGCTCACTCGGAATTTGACAGTTTGGTTGTTTTACATTCCATTTTCATAATTTTTCGTGCCTAGAAACCACAATACCTTTGCAGCAACCTCACGCAATTTCAGGCTTATTGGAGTAAAGAGAAGTGAGTTATAGGAATTTTACTAAAAAGTTATGGTGATATCATTTATAGCCAAAGCAGCCTTGGACTAGGAGGTGTTTCGACTCACTCGGAATTTGACAGTTTGGTTGTTTTACATTCGATTTTCATAATTTTTCGTAGCTACAAAGCACAGTGCCTTTGCAGCAACCTCCCGAAATTTCAGGCTTATCGGAGTAAAGAGAAGTGAGTTATAGGAATTTTACTAAAAAGTTATGGTGATATCACTAATAGCCAAAGCAGCCTTGGACTAGGAGGTTTTTCGGCTCACTCGGAATTGACAGTTTGGTTGTTTTACATTCCATTTTCATAATTTTTCGTGCCTAGAAAGCACAATACCTTTGCAGCAACCTCACGCAATTTCAGGCTTATTGGAGTAAAGAGAAGTGAGTTATAGGAATTTTACTAAAAAGTTATGGTGATATCATTTATAGCCAAAGCAGCCTTGGACTAGGAGGTGTTTCGGCTCACTCGGAATTTGACAGCTTGGTTGTTTTAGATTCGATTTTGATAATTTTTCGTGCCTAGAAAGCACAGTGCCTTTGCAGCAACCTCCCGAAATGTCACGCTGATCGGGGTAAAGAGAAGTGAGTTATAGGAATTTTACTAAAAAGTTATGGTGATATCACTTATAGCCAAAGCAGCCTTGGACTAGGAGGTTTTTCGGCTCACTCGGAATTTGACAGTTTGGTTGTTTTACATTCGATTTTCATAATTTTTCGTGCCTAGAAAGCACAATGCCTTTGCAGCTACCTCCTGTAATTTCACGCTGATCGGAGTAAAGAGAAGTGAGTTATAGAAATTTTACTAAAAAGTTATGGTGATATCACTAATAGCCAATGCAGCCTTGGACTAGGAGGTTTTTCGGCTCACTCGGAATTTGACAGCTTGGTTGTTTTACATTCGATTTTCATAATTTTTCGTAGCTAGAAAGCACAGTGCCTGTGCAGCAACCTCCCGAAATGTCACGCTGATCGGGGTAAAGAGAAGTGAGTTATAGGAATTTTACTAAAAAGTTATGGTGATATCACTTATAGCCAAAGCAGCCTTGGACTAGGAGGTGTTTCGGCAGCTTGGTTGTTTTAGATTCGATTTTGATAATTTTTCGTGTCTAGAAAGCACAATGTCTTTGCAGCAACCTCCTGAAATTTTCCGCTGATCGGAGTAAACAGAAGTGAGTTATAGGAATTTTACTAAAAAGTTATGGTGATATCACTTATAGCCAAAGCAGCCTTGGACTAGGAGGTTTTTCGGCTCACTCGGAATTTGACAGTTTGGTTGTTTTACATTCGATTTTCATAATTTTTCGTGCCTAGAAAGCACAGTGCCTTTGCAGCAACCTCCCGGGATGTCACGCTGATCGGGGTAAAGAGAAGTGAGTTATAGGAATTTTACTAAAAAGTTATGGTGATATCACTTATAGCCAAAGCAGCCTTGGACTAGGAGGTTTTTCGGCTCACTCGGAATTTGACGGTTTGGTTGTTTTACATTCGATTTTCATAATTTTTCGTGCCTAGAAAGCACAATACCTTTGCAGCAACCTCCCGAAATTGCACGCTTATTGGAGTAAAGAGAAGTGAGTTATAGCAATTTTACTAAAAAGTTATGGTGATATCACTTATAGCCAAAGCAGCCTTGGACTAGGAGGTTTTTCGGCTCACTCGGAATTTGACAGTTTGGTTGTTTTACATTCGATTTTCATAATTTTTCGTGCCTAGAAAGCACAGTGCCTTTGCAGCAACCTTCCGAAATTTCAGGCTGATCGGAATAGAGAGAAGTGAGTTATAGGAATTTTACTAAAAAGTTATGGTGATATCATTTATAGCCAAAGCAGCCTTGGACTAGGAGGTTTTTCGGCTCACTCGGAATTTGACAGTTTGGTTGTTTTAGATTCGATTTTCATAATTTTTCGTAGCTAGAAAGCACAATGCCTTTGCAGCTACCTCCTGTAATATCACGCTGATCGGAGTAAAGAGAAGTGAGTTATAGGAATTTTACTAAAAAGTTATGGTGATATCACTTATAGCCAAAGCAGCCTTGGACTAGGAGGTTTTTCGGCTCACTCGGAATTAGACGGTTTGGTTGTTTTACATTCCATTTTCATAATTTTTCGTGCCTAGAAAGCACATTACCTTTGCAGCAACCTCCCGAAACTTCACGCTTATTGGAGTAAAGAGAAGTGAGTTATAGGAATTTTACTAAAAAGTTATGGTGATATCATTTATAGCCAAAGCAGCCTTGGACTAGGAGGTTTTTCGACTCACTCGGAATTTGACAGTTTGGTTGTTTTGCATTCGATTTCCATAATTGTTCGTGCCTAGAAAGCACAATACCTTTGCAGCAACCTCCCGAAATGTCACGCTGATCGGAGTAAAGAGAAGTGAGTTATAGGAATTTTACTAAAAAGTTATGGTGATATCACTTATAGCCAAAGCAGCCTTGGACTAGGAGGTTTTTCGGCTCACTCGGAATTTGACAGTTTGGTTGTTTTGCTTTCGATTTTCATAATTGTTCGTGCCTAGAAAGCACAATACCTTTGCAGCAACCTCCCGCAATTTCAGGCTTATTGGAGTAAAGAGAAGTGAGTTATAGGAATTTTACTAAAAAGTTATGGTGATATCACTTATAGCCAAAGCAACCTTGGACTAGGAGGTTTTTCGGCTCACTCGGAATTTGACAGTTTGGTTGTTTTACATTCGATTTTCATAATTTTTCGTGTCTAGAAAGCACAATACCTTTGCAGCAACCTCCCGAAATTGCACGCTTATTGGAGTAAAGAGAAGTGAGTTATAGGAATTTTACTAAAAAGTTATGGTGATATCATTTATAGCCAAAGCAGCCTTGGACTAGGAGGTTTTTCGGCTCACTCGGAATTTGACAGTTTGGTTGTTTTAGATTCGATTTTCATAATTTTTCGTAGCTAGAAAGCACAATGCCTTTGCAGCTACCTCCTGTAATATCACGCTGATCGGAGTAAAGAGAAGTGAGTTATAGGAATTTTACTAAAAAGTTATGGTGATATCACTTATAGCCAAAGCAGCCTTTCATAATTTTTCGTGCCTAGAAAGCACAATACCTTTCCAGCAACCTCCCGGAATGTCACGCTGATCGGGGTAAAGAGAAGTGAGTTATAGGAATTTTACTAAAAAGTTATGGTGATATCACTTATAGCCAAAGCAGCCTTGGACTAGGAGGTTTTTCGGCTCACTCGGAATTTGACGGTTTGGTTGTTTTACATTCGATTTTCATAATTTTTCGTGCCTAGAAAGCACAATACCTTTGCAGCAACCTCCCGGAATGTCACGCTTATTGGAGTAAAGAGAAGTGAGTTATAGGAATTTTACTAAAAAGTTATGGTGATATCATTTATAGCCAAAGCAGCCTTGGACTAGGAGGTTTTTCGACTCACTCGGAATTTGACAGTTTGGTTGTTTTGCTTTCGATTTCCATAAATGTTCGTGCCCAGAAAGCACAATACCTTTGCAGCAACCTCCCGAAATGTCACGCTGATCGGAGTAAAGAGAAGTGAGTTATAGGAATTTTACTAAAAAGTTATGGTGATATCATTTGTAGCCAAAGCAGCCTTGGACTAGGAGGTTTCTCGGCTCACTCGGAATTTGACAGTTTGGTTGTTTTACATTCGATTTTCATAATTTTTCGCGCCTAGAAAGCACAGCGCCTTTGCAGCAACCTTCCGAAATTTCAGGCTGATCGGAATAGAGAGAAGTGAGTTATAGGAATTTTACTAAAAAGTTATGGTGATATCACTTATAGCCAAAGCAGCCTTGGACTAGGAGGTTTTTCGGCTCACTCGGAATTTGACAGTTTGGTTGTTTTGCTTTCGATTTTCATAATTGTTCGTGCCTAGAAAGCACAATACCTTTGCAGCAACCTCCCGAAATGTCACGCTGATCGGAGTAAAGAGAAGTGAGTTATAGGAATTTTACTAAAAAGTTATGGTGATATCACTTATAGCCAAAGCAGCCTTGGACTAGGAGGTTTTTCGGCTCACTCGGAATTTGACAGTTTGGTTGTTTTGCTTTCGATTTTCATAATTGTTCGTGCCTAGAAAGCACAATACCTTTGCAGCAACCTCCCGCAATTTCAGGCTTATTGGAGTAAAGAGAAGTGAGTTATAGGAATTTTACTAAAAAGTTATGGTGATATCACTTATAGCCAAAGCAACCTTGGACTAGGAGGTTTTTCGGCTCACTCGGAATTTGACAGTTTGGTTGTTTTACATTCGATTTTCATAATTTTTCGTGCCTAGAAAGCACAATGCCTTTGCAGCTACCTCCTGTAATTTCACGCTGATCGGAGTAAAGAGAAGTGAGTTATAGAAATTTTACTAAAAAGTTATGGTGATATCACTTATAGCCAAAGCAGCCTTGGACTAGGAGGTTTTTCGGCTCACTCGGAATTTGACAGTTTGGTTGTTTTACATTCGATTTTCATAATTTTTCGTGCCTAGAAAGCACAGTGCCTTTGCAGCAACCTCCCGGGATGTCACGCTGATCGGGGTAAAGAGAAGTGAGTTATAGGAATTTTACTAAAAAGTTATGGTGATATCACTTATAGCCAAAGCAGCCTTGGACTAGGAGGTTTTTCGGCTCACTCGGAATTTGACAGTTTGGTTGTTTTACATTCGATTTTCATAATTTTTCGTAGCTAGAAAGCACAGTGCCTGTGCAGCAACCTCCCGAAATGTCACGCTGATCGGGGTAAAGAGAAGTGAGTTATAGGAATTTTACTAAAAAGTTATGGTGATATCACTTATAGCCAAAGCAGCCTTGGACTAGGAGGTGTTTCGGCTCACTCGGAATTTGACAGCTTGGTTGTTTTAGATTCGATTTTGATAATTTTTCGTGCCTAGAAAGCAGAATGCCTTTGCAGCAACCTCCTGAAATTTTCCGCTGATCGGAGTAAACAGAAGTGAGTTATAGGAATTTTACTAAAAAGTTATGGTGATATCACTTATAGCCAAAGCAGCCTTGCACTAGGAGGTTTTTCGACTCACCCGGAATTTGACAGTTTGGTTGTTTTAGATTCGATTTTGGTAATTTTTCGTGCCTAGAAAGCATAATGCCTTTGCAGAAATCTCCTGAAATTTCACGCTGATCGGAGTAAAGAGAAGTGAGTTATAGGAATTTTACTAAAAAGTTATGGTGATATCACTTATAGCCAAAGCAGCCTTGGACTAGGAGGTTTTTCGGCTCACTCGAAATTTGACAGTTTGGTTGTTTTACATTCCATTTTCATAATTTTTCGTGCCTAGAAAGCACAATACCTTTCCAGCAACGTCCTGCAATTTCACGCTGATCGGAGTAAAGAGAAGTGAGTTATAGGAATTTTACTAAAAAGTTATGGTGATATCACTTATAGCCAAAGCAGCCTTGGACTAGGAGGTTTTTCGGCTCACTCGGAATTGACAGTTTGGTTGTTTTACATTCCATTTTCATAATTTTTCGTGCCTAGAAAGCACAGTGCCTTTGCAGCAACGTTCCGAAATTTCAGGCTGATCGGAATAGAGAGAAGTAAGTTATAGGAATTTTACTAAAAAGTTATGGTGATATCACTAATAGCCAAAGCAGCCTTGGACTAGGAGGTTTTTCGGCTCACTCGGAATTGACAGTTTGGTTGTTTTACATTCCATTTTCATAATTTTTCGTGCCTAGAAAGCACAATACCTTTCCAGCAACGTCCTGCAATTTCAGGCTGATCGGAGTAAAGAGAAGTGAGTTATAGGAATTTTACTAAAAAGTTATGGTGATATCACTTATAGCCAAAGCAGCCTTGGACTAGTAGGTTTTTCGGCTCACTCGGAATTTGACAGTTTGGTTGTTTTACATTCCATTTTCATAATTTTTCGTGCCTAGAAACCACAATACCTTTGCAGCAACCTCACGCAATTTCAGGCTTATTGGAGTAAAGAGAAGTGAGTTATAGGAATTTTACTAAAAAGTTATGGTGATATCATTTATAGCCAAAGCAGCCTTGGACTAGGAGGTGTTTCGACTCACTCGGAATTTGACAGTTTGGTTGTTTTACATTCGATTTTCATAATTTTTCGTAGCTACAAAGCACAGTGCCTTTGCAGCAACCTCCCGAAATTTCAGGCTTATCGGAGTAAAGAGAAGTGAGTTATAGGAATTTTACTAAAAAGTTATGGTGATATCACTAATAGCCAAAGCAGCCTTGGACTAGGAGGTTTTTCGGCTCACTCGGAATTGACAGTTTGGTTGTTTTACATTCCATTTTCATAATTTTTCGTGCCTAGAAAGCACAATACCTTTGCAGCAACCTCACGCAATTTCAGGCTTATTGGAGTAAAGAGAAGTGAGTTATAGGAATTTTACTAAAAAGTTATGGTGATATCATTTATAGCCAAAGCAGCCTTGGACTAGGAGGTGTTTCGGCTCACTCGGAATTTGACAGCTTGGTTGTTTTAGATTCGATTTTGATAATTTTTCGTGCCTAGAAAGCACAGTGCCTTTGCAGCAACCTCCCGAAATGTCACGCTGATCGGGGTAAAGAGAAGTGAGTTATAGGAATTTTACTAAAAAGTTATGGTGATATCACTTATAGCCAAAGCAGCCTTGGACTAGGAGGTTTTTCGGCTCACTCGGAATTTGACAGTTTGGTTGTTTTACATTCGATTTTCATAATTTTTCGTGCCTAGAAAGCACAATGCCTTTGCAGCTACCTCCTGTAATTTCACGCTGATCGGAGTAAAGAGAAGTGAGTTATAGAAATTTTACTAAAAAGTTATGGTGATATCACTAATAGCCAATGCAGCCTTGGACTAGGAGGTTTTTCGGCTCACTCGGAATTTGACAGCTTGGTTGTTTTACATTCGATTTTCATAATTTTTCGTAGCTAGAAAGCACAGTGCCTGTGCAGCAACCTCCCGAAATGTCACGCTGATCGGGGTAAAGAGAAGTGAGTTATAGGAATTTTACTAAAAAGTTATGGTGATATCACTTATAGCCAAAGCAGCCTTGGACTAGGAGGTGTTTCGGCAGCTTGGTTGTTTTAGATTCGATTTTGATAATTTTTCGTGTCTAGAAAGCACAATGCCTTTGCAGCAACCTCCTGAAATTTTCCGCTGATCGGAGTAAACAGAAGTGAGTTATAGGAATTTTACTAAAAAGTTATGGTGATATCACTTATAGCCAAAGCAGCCTTGCACTAGGAGGTTTTTCGACTCACTCGGAATTTGACAGTTTGGTTGTTTTAGATTCGATTTTGGTAATTTTTCGTGCCTAGAAAGCATAATGCCTTTGCAGAAATTTCCTGAAATTTCACGCTAATCGGAGTAAAGAGAAGCCAGTTATAGGAATTTTACTAAAAGTTATGGTGATATCACTAATAGCCAATGCAGCCTTGGACTAGGAGGTTTTTCGGCTCACTCGGAATTTGACAGCTTGGTTGTTTTACATTCGATTTTCATAATTTTTCGTGCCTAGAAAGCACAATGCCTTTGCAGCTACCTCCTGTAATTTCACGCTGATCGGAGTAAAGAGAAGTGAGTTATAGAAATTTTACTAAAAAGTTATGGTGATATCACTTATAGCCAAAGCAGCCTTGGACTAGGAGGTTTTTCGGCTCACTCGGAATTTGACAGTTTGGTTGTTTTACATTCGATTTTCATAATTTTTCGTGCCTAGAAAGCACAGTGCCTTTGCAGCAACCTCCCGGGATGTCACGCTGATCGGGGTAAAGAGAAGTGAGTTATAGGAATTTTACTAAAAAGTTATGGTGATATCACTTATAGCCAAAGCAGCCTTGGACTAGGAGGTTTTTCGGCTCACTCGGAATTTGACAGTTTGGTTGTTTTACATTCGATTTTCATAATTTTTCGTAGCTAGAAAGCACAGTGCCTGTGCAGCAACCTCCCGAAATGTCACGCTGATCGGGGTAAAGAGAAGTGAGTTATAGGAATTTTACTAAAAAGTTATGGTGATATCACTTATAGCCAAAGCAGCCTTGGACTAGGAGGTGTTTCGGCAGCTTGGTTGTTTTAGATTCGATTTTGATAATTTTTCGTGCCTAGAAAGCACAATGCCTTTGCAGCAACCTCCTGAAATTTTCCGCCGATCGGAGTAAACAGAAGTGAGTTATAGGAATTTTACTAAAAAGTTATGGTGATATCACTTATAGCCAAAGCAGCCTTGGACTAGGAGGTTTTTCGGCTCACTCGGAATTTGACAGTTTGGTTGTTTTACATTCGATTTTCATAATTTTTCGTGCCTAGAAAGCACAGTGCCTTTGCAGCAACCTCCCGGGATGTCACGCTGATCGGGGTAAAGAGAAGTGAGTTATAGGAATTTTACTAAAAAGTTATGGTGATATCACTTATAGCCAAAGCAGCCTTGGACTAGGAGGTTTTTCGGCTCACTCGGAATTTGACGGTTTGGTTGTTTTACATTCGATTTTCATAATTTTTCGTGCCTAGAAAGCACAATACCTTTGCAGCAACCTCCCGAAATTGCACGCTTATTGGGGTAAAGAGAAGTGAGTTATAGCAATTTTACTAAAAAGTTATGGTGATATCACTTATAGCCAAAGCAGCCTTGGACTAGGAGGTTTTTCGACTCACTCGGAATTTGACAGTTTGGTTGTTTTACATTCGATTTTCATAATTTTTCGTAGCTACAAAGCACAGTGCCTTTGCAGCAACCTCCCGAAATTTCAGGCTTATCGGAGTAAAGAGAAGTGAGTTATAGGAATTTTACTAAAAAGTTATGGTGATATCATTTATAGCCAAAGCAGCCTTGGACTAGGAGGTTTTTCGGCTCACTCGGAATTTGACAGTTTGGTTGTTTTAGATTCGATTTTCATAATTTTTCGTAGCTAGAAAGCACAATGCCTTTGCAGCTACCTCCTGTAATATCACGCTGATCGGAGTAAAGAGAAGTGAGTTATAGGAATTTTACTAAAAAGTTATGGTGATATCACTTATAGCCAAAGCAGCCTTGGACTAGGAGGTTTTTCGGTTCACTCGGAATTGACAGTTTGGTTGTTTTAGATTCGATTTTCATAATTTTTCGTGCCTAGAAAGCACATTACCTTTGCAGCAACCTCCCGAAACTTCACGCTTATTGGAGTAAAGAGAAGTGAGTTATAGGAATTTTACTAAAAAGTTATGGTGATATCATTTATAGCCAAAGCAGCCTTGGACTAGGAGGTTTTTCGGCTCACTCGGAATTTGACAGTTTGGTTGTTTTAGATTCGATTTTCATAATTTTTCGTAGCTAGAAAGCACAATACCTTTCCAGCAACCTCCCGGAATGTCACGCTGATCGGAGTAAAGAGAAGTGAGTTATAGGAATTTTACTAAAAAGTTATGGTGATATCACTTATAGCCAAAGCAGCCTTGGACTAGGAGGTTTTTCGGCTCACTCGGAATTAGACGGTTTGGTTGTTTTACATTCCATTTTCATAATTTTTCGTGCCTAGAAAGCACATTACCTTTGCAGCAACCTCCCGAAACTTCACGCTTATTGGAGTAAAGAGAAGTGAGTTATAGGAATTTTACTAAAAAGTTATGGTGATATCATTTATAGCCAAAGCAGCCTTGGACTAGGAGGTTTTTCGACTCACTCGGAATTTGACAGTTTGGTTGTTTTGCATTCGATTTCGATAATTTTTCGTGCCTAGAAAGCACAATACCTTTGCAGCAACCTCCCGAAATGTCACGCTGATCGGAGTAAAGAGAAGTGAGTTATAGGAATTTTACTAAAAAGTTATGGTGATATCACTTATAGCCAAAGCAGCCTTGGACTAGGAGGTTTTTCGGCTCACTCGGAATTTGACAGTTTGGTTGTTTTGCTTTCGATTTTCATAATTGTTCGTGCCTAGAAAGCACAATACCTTTGCAGCAACCTCCCGCAATTTCAGGCTTATTGGAGTAAAGAGAAGTGAGTTATAGGAATTTTACTAAAAAGTTATGGTGATATCACTTATAGCCAAAGCAACCTTGGACTAGGAGGTTTTTCGGCTCACTCGGAATTTGACAGTTTGGTTGTTTTACATTCGATTTTCATAATTTTTCGTGTCTAGAAAGCACAATACCTTTGCAGCAACCTCCCGAAATTGCACGCTTATTGGAGTAAAGAGAAGTGAGTTATAGGAATTTTACTAAAAAGTTATGGTGATATCATTTATAGCCAAAGCAGCCTTGGACTAGGAGGTTTTTCGGCTCACTCGGAATTTGACAGTTTGGTTGTTTTACATTCGATTTTCATAATTTTTCGTAGCTAGAAAGCACAATGCCTTTGCAGCTACCTCCTGTAATATCACGCTGATCGGAGTAAAGAGAAGTGAGTTATAGGAATTTTACTAAAAAGTTATGGTGATATCACTTATAGCCAAAGCAGCCTTTCATAATTTTTCGTGCCTAGAAAGCACAATACCTTTCCAGCAACCTCCCGGAATGTCACGCTGATCGGGGTAAAGAGAAGTGAGTTATAGGAATTTTACTAAAAAGTTATGGTGATATCACTTATAGCCAAAGCAGCCTTGGACTAGGAGGTTTTTCGGCTCACTCGGAATTTGACGGTTTGGTTGTTTTACATTCGATTTCATAATTTTTCGTGCCTAGAAAGCACAATACCTTTGCAGCAACCTCCTGTAATATCACGCTGATCGGAGTAAAGAGAAGTGAGTTATAGGAATTTTACTAAAAAGTTATGGTGATATCATTTATAGCCAAAGCAGCCTTGGACTAGGAGGTTTTTCGACTCACTCGGAATTTGACAGTTTGGTTGTTTTGCATTCGATTTCCATAAATGTTCGTGCCTAGAAAGCACAATACCTTTGCAGCAACCTCCCGAAATGTCACGCTGATCGGAGTAAAGAGAAGTGAGTTATAGGAATTTTACTAAAAAGTTATGGTGATATCACTTATAGCCAAAGCAGCCTTGGACTAGGAGGTTTCTCGGCTCACTCGGAATTTGACAGTTTGGTTGTTTTACATTCGATTTTCATAATTTTTCGCGCCTAGAAAGCACAGCGCCTTTGCAGCAACCTTCCGAAATTTCAGGCTGATCGGAATAGAGAGAAGTGAGTTATAGGAATTTTACTAAAAAGTTATGGTGATATCACTTATAGCCAAAGCAGCCTTGGACTAGGAGGTTTTTCGGCTCACTCGGAATTTGACAGTTTGGTTGTTTTGCATTCGATTTTCATAATTGTTCGTGCCTAGAAAGCACAATACCTTTGCAGCAACCTCCCGAAATGTCACGCTGATCGGAGTAAAGAGAAGTGAGTTATAGGAATTTTACTAAAAAGTTATGGTGATATCACTTATAGCCAAAGCAGCCTTGGACTAGGAGGTTTTTCGGCTCACTCGGAATTTGACAGTTTGGTTGTTTTGCTTTCGATTTTCATAATTGTTCGTGCCTAGAAAGCACAATACCTTTGCAGCAACCTCCCGCAATTTCAGGCTTATTGGAGTAAAGAGAAGTGAGTTATAGGAATTTTACTAAAAAGTTATGGTGATATCACTTATAGCCAAAGCAACCTTGGACTAGGAGGTTTTTCGGCTCACTCGGAATTTGACAGTTTGGTTGTTTTACATTCGATTTTCATAATTTTTCGTGCCTAGAAAGCACAATGCCTTTGCAGCTACCTCCTGTAATTTCACGCTGATCGGAGTAAAGAGAAGTAAGTTATAGAAATTTTACTAAAAAGTTATGGTGATATCACTTATAGCCAAAGCAGCCTTGGACTAGGAGGTTTTTCGGCTCACTCGGAATTTGACAGTTTGGTTGTTTTAGATTCGATTTTCATAATTTTTCGTGCCTAGAAAGCACAGTGCCTTTGCAGCAACCTCCCGGGATGTCACGCTGATCGGGGTAAAGAGAAGTGAGTTATAGGAATTTTACTAAAAAGTTATGGTGATATCACTTATAGCCAAAGCAGCCTTGGACTAGGAGGTTTTTCGGCTCACTCGGAATTTGACAGTTTGGTTGTTTTACATTCGATTTTCATAATTTTTCGTAGCTAGAAAGCACAGTGCCTGTGCAGCAACCTCCCGAAATGTCACGCTGATCGGGGTAAAGAGAAGTGAGTTATAGGAATTTTACTAAAAAGTTATGGTGATATCACTTATAGCCAAAGCAGCCTTGGACTAGGAGGTGTTTCGGCTCACTCGGAATTTGACAGCTTGGTTGTTTTAGATTCGATTTTGATAATTTTTCGTGCCTAGAAAGCAGAATGCCTTTGCAGCAACCTCCTGAAATTTTCCGCTGATCGGAGTAAACAGAAGTGAGTTATAGGAATTTTCCTAAAAAGTTATGGTGATATCACTTATAGCCAAAGCAGCCTTGCACTAGGAGGTTTTTCGACTCACTCGGAATTTGACAGTTTGGTTCTTTCACATTCGATTTTCATAATTTTTCGTAGCTACAAAGCACAGTGCCTTTGCAGCTACCTCCTGTAATATCACGCTGATCGGAGTAAAGAGAAGTGAGTTATAGGAATTTTACTAAAAAGTTATGGTGATATCACTTATAGCCAAAGCAGCCTTGGACTAGGAGGTTTTTCGGTTCACTCGGAATTGACAGTTTGGTTGTTTTAGATTCGATTTTCATAATTTTTCGTGCCTAGAAAGCACAATACCTTTCCAGCAACCTCCCGGAATGTCACGCTGATCGGGGTAAAGAGAAGTGAGTTATAGGAATTTTACTAAAAAGTTATGGTGATATCACTTATAGCCAAAGCAGCCTTGGACTAGGAGGTTTTTCGGCTCACTCGGAATTAGACGGTTTGGTTGTTTTACATTCCATTTTCATAATTTTTCGTGCCTAGAAAGCACATTACCTTTGCAGCAACCTCCCGAAACTTCACGCTTATTGGAGTAAAGAGAAGTGAGTTATAGGAATTTTACTAAAAAGTTATGGTGATATCATTTATAGCCAAAGCAGCCTTGGACTAGGAGGTTTTTCGACTCACTCGGAATTTGACAGTTTGGTTGTTTTGCATTCGATTTCCATAATTGTTCGTGCCTAGAAAGCACAATACCTTTGCAGCAACCTCCCGAAATGTCACGCTGATCGGAGTAAAGAGAAGTGAGTTATAGGAATTTTACTAAAAAGTTATGGTGATATCACTTATAGCCAAAGCAGCCTTGGACTAGGAGGTTTTTCGGCTCACTCGGAATTTGACAGTTTGGTTGTTTTGCTTTCGATTTTCATAATTGTTCGTACCTAGAAAGCACAATACCTTTGCAGCAACCTCCCGCAATTTCAGGCTTATTGGAGTAAAGAGAAGTGAGTTATAGGAATTTTACTAAAAAGTTATGGTGATATCACTTATAGCCAAAGCAACCTTGGACTAGGAGGTTTTTCGGCTCACTCGGAATTTGACAGTTTGGTTGTTTTACATTCGATTTTCATAATTTTTCGTGTCTAGAAAGCACAATACCTTTGCAGCAACCTCCCGAAATTGCACGCTTATTGGAGTAAAGAGAAGTGAGTTATAGGAATTTTACTAAAAAGTTATGGTGATATCATTTATAGCCAAAGCAGCCTTGGACTAGGAGGTTTTTCGGCTCACTCGGAATTTGACAGTTTGGTTGTTTTACATTCGATTTTCATAATTTTTCGTAGCTAGAAAGCACAATGCCTTTGCAGCTACCTCCTGTAATATCACGCTGATCGGAGTAAAGAGAAGTGAGTTATAGGAATTTTACTAAAAAGTTATGGTGATATCACTTATAGCCAAAGCAGCCTTTCATAATTTTTCGTGCCTAGAAAGCACAATACCTTTCCAGCAACCTCCCGGAATGTCACGCTGATCGGGGTAAAGAGAAGTGAGTTATAGGAATTTTACTAAAAAGTTATGGTGATATCACTTATAGCCAAAGCAGCCTTGGACTAGGAGGTTTTTCGGCTCACTCGGAATTTGACGGTTTGGTTGTTTTACATTCGATTTTCATAATTTTTCGTGCCTAGAAAGCACAATACCTTTGCAGCAACCTCCCGAAATTTCACGCTTATTGGAGTAAAGAGAAGTGAGTTATAGGAATTTTACTAAAAAGTTATGGTGATATCATTTATAGCCAAAGCAGCCTTGGACTAGGAGGTTTTTCGACTCACTCGGAATTTGACAGTTTGGTTGTTTTGCATTCGATTTCCATAAATGTTCGTGCCTAGAAAGCACAATACCTTTGCAGCAACCTCCCGAAATGTCACGCTGATCGGAGTAAAGAGAAGTGAGTTATAGGAATTTTACTAAAAAGTTATGGTGATATCACTTATAGCCAAAGCAGCCTTGGACTAGGAGGTTTCTCGGCTCACTCGGAATTTGACAGTTTGGTTGTTTTACATTCGATTTTCATAATTTTTCGCGCCTAGAAAGCACAGCGCCTTTGCAGCAACCTTCCGAAATTTCAGGCTGATCGGAATAGAGAGAAGTGAGTTATAGGAATTTTACTAAAAAGTTATGGTGATATCACTTATAGCCAAAGCAGCCTTGGACTAGGAGGTTTTTCGGCTCACTCGGAATTTGACAGTTTGGTTGTTTTGCTTTCGATTTTCATAATTGTTCGTGCCTAGAAAGCACAATACCTTTGCAGCAACCTCCCGAAATGTCACGCTGATCGGAGTAAAGAGAAGTGAGTTATAGGAATTTTACTAAAAAGTTATGGTGATATCACTTATAGCCAAAGCAGCCTTGGACTAGGAGGTTTTTCGGCTCACTCGGAATTTGACAGTTTGGTTGTTTTGCTTTCGATTTTCATAATTGTTCGTGCCTAGAAAGCACAATACCTTTGCAGCAACCTCCCGCAATTTCAGGCTTATTGGAGTAAAGAGAAGTGAGTTATAGGAATTTTACTAAAAAGTTATGGTGATATCACTTATAGCCAAAGCAACCTTGGACTAGGAGGTTTTTCGGCTCACTCGGAATTTGACAGTTTGGTTGTTTTACATTCGATTTTCATAATTTTTCGTGCCTAGAAAGCACAATGCCTTTGCAGCTACCTCCTGTAATTTCACGCTGATCGGAGTAAAGAGAAGTGAGTTATAGAAATTTTACTAAAAAGTTATGGTGATATCACTTATAGCCAAAGCAGCCTTGGACTAGGAGGTTTTTCGGCTCACTCGGAATTTGACAGTTTGGTTGTTTTACATTCGATTTTCATAATTTTTCGTGCCTAGAAAGCACAGTGCCTTTGCAGCAACCTCCCGGGATGTCACGCTGATCGGGGTAAAGAGAAGTGAGTTATAGGAATTTTACTAAAAAGTTATGGTGATATCACTTATAGCCAAAGCAGCCTTGGACTAGGAGGTTTTTCGGCTCACTCGGAATTTGACAGTTTGGTTGTTTTACATTCGATTTTCATAATTTTTCGTAGCTAGAAAGCACAGTGCCTGTGCAGCAACCTCCCGAAATGTCACGCTGATCGGGGTAAAGAGAAGTGAGTTATAGGAATTTTACTAAAAAGTTATGGTGATATCACTTATAGCCAAAGCAGCCTTGGACTAGGAGGTGTTTCGGCTCACTCGGAATTTGACAGCTTGGTTGTTTTAGATTCGATTTTGATAATTTTTCGTGCCTAGAAAGCAGAATGCCTTTGCAGCAACCTCCTGAAATTTTCCGCTGATCGGAGTAAACAGAAGTGAGTTATAGGAATTTTCCTAAAAAGTTATGGTGATATCACTTATAGCCAAAGCAGCCTTGCACTAGGAGGTTTTTCGACTCACCCGGAATTTGACAGTTTGGTTGTTTTAGATTCGATTTTGGTAATTTTTCGTGCCTAGAAAGCATAATGCCTTTGCAGAAATCTCCTGAAATTTCACGCTGATCGGAGTAAAGAGAAGTGAGTTATAGGAATTTTACTAAAAAGTTATGGTGATATCACTTATAGCCAAAGCAGCCTTGGACTAGGAGGTTTTTCGGCTCACTCGAAATTTGACAGTTTGGTTGTTTTACATTCCATTTTCATAATTTTTCGTGCCTAGAAAGCACAATACCTTTCCAGCAACGTCCCGAAATGTCACGCTGATCGGAGTAAAGAGAAGTGAGTTATAGGAATTTTACTAAAAAGTTATGGTGATATCACTTATAGCCAAAGCAGCCTTGGACTAGGAGGTTTTTCGGCTCACTCGGAATTTGACAGTTTGGTTGTTTTGCTTTCGATTTTCATAATTGTTCGTGCCTAGAAAGCACAATACCTTTGCAGCAACCTCCCGAAATGTCACGCTGATCGGGGTAAAGAGAAGTGAGTTATAGGAATTTTACTAAAAAGTTATGGTGATATCACTTATAGCCAAAGCAGCCTTGGACTAGGAGGTGTTTCGGCTCACTCGGAATTTGACAGCTTGGTTGTTTTAGATTCGATTTTGATAATTTTTCGTGCCTAGAAAGCAGAATGCCTTTGCAGCAACCTCCTGAAATTTTCCGCTGATCGGAGTAAACAGAAGTGAGTTATAGGAATTTTCCTAAAAAGTTATGGTGATATCACTTATAGCCAAAGCAGCCTTGCACTAGGAGGTTTTTCGACTCACCCGGAATTTGACAGTTTGGTTGTTTTAGATTCGATTTTGGTAATTTTTCGTGCCTAGAAAGCATAATGCCTTTGCAGCAACCTTCCGAAATTTCAGGCTGATCGGAATAGAGAGAAGTGAGTTATAGGAATTTTACTAAAAAGTTATGGTGATATCACTTATAGCCAAAGCAGCCTTGGACTAGGAGGTTTTTCGGCTCACTCGGAATTTGACAGTTTGGTTGTTTTGCTTTCGATTTTCATAATTGTTCGTGCCTAGAAAGCACAATACCTTTGCAGCAACCTCCCGAAATGTCACGCTGATCGGAGTAAAGAGAAGTGAGTTATAGGAATTTTACTAAAAAGTTATGGTGATATCACTTATAGCCAAAGCAGCCTTGGACTAGGAGGTTTTTCGGCTCACTCGGAATTTGACAGTTTGGTTGTTTTACATTCGATTTTCATAATTTTTCGTGCCTAGAAAGCACAGTGCCTTTGCAGCAACCTCCCGGGATGTCACGCTGATCGGGGTAAAGAGAAGTGAGTTATAGGAATTTTACTAAAAAGTTATGGTGATATCACTTATAGCCAAAGCAGCCTTGGACTAGGAGGTTTTTCGGCTCACTCGGAATTTGACAGTTTGGTTGTTTTACATTCGATTTTCATATTTTTCGTAGCTAGAAAGCACAGTGCCTGTGCAGCAACCTCCCGAAATGTCACGCTGATCGGGGTAAAGAGAAGTGAGTTATAGGAATTTTACTAAAAAGTTATGGTGATATCACTTATAGCCAAAGCAGCCTTGGACTAGGAGGTGTTTCGGCAGCTTGGTTGTTTTAGATTCGATTTTGATAATTTTTCGTGCCTAGAAAGCACAATGCCTTTGCAGCAACCTCCTGAAATTTTCCGCTGATCGGAGTAAACAGAAGTGAGTTATAGGAATTTTACTAAAAAGTTATGGTGATATCACTTATAGCCAAAGCAGCCTTGGACTAGGAGGTTTTTCGGCTCACTCGGAATTTGACAGTTTGGTTGTTTTACATTCGATTTTCATAATTTTTCGTGCCTAGAAAGCACAGTGCCTTTGCAGCAACCTCCCGGGATGTCACGCTGATCGGGGTAAAGAGAAGTGAGTTATAGGAATTTTACTAAAAAGTTATGGTGATATCACTTATAGCCAAAGCAGCCTTGGACTAGGAGGTTTTTCGGCTCACTCGGAATTTGACGGTTTGGTTGTTTTACATTCGATTTTCATAATTTTTCGTGCCTAGAAAGCACAATACCTTTGCAGCAACCTCCCGAAATTGCACGGTTATTGGAGTAAAGAGAAGTGAGTTATAGCAATTTTACTAAAAAGTTATGGTGATATCACTTATAGCCAAAGCAGCCTTGGACTAGGAGGTTTTTCGACTCACTCGGAATTTGACAGTTTGGTTGTTTTACATTCGATTTTCATAATTTTTCGTAGCTACAAAGCACAGTGCCTTTGCAGCAACCTCCCGAAATTTCAGGCTTATCGGAGTAAAGAGAAGTGAGTTATAGGAATTTTACTAAAAAGTTATGGTGATATCATTTATAGCCAAAGCAGCCTTGGACTAGGAGGTTTTTCGGCTCACTCGGAATTTGACAGTTTGGTTGTTTTAGATTCGATTTTCATAATTTTTCGTAGCTAGAAAGCACAATGCCTTTGCAGCTACCTCCTGTAATATCACGCTGATCGGAGTAAAGAGAAGTGAGTTATAGGAATTTTACTAAAAAGTTATGGTGATATCACTTATAGCCAAAGCAGCCTTGGACTAGGAGGTTTTTCGGTTCACTCGGAATTGACAGTTTGGTTGTTTTAGATTCGATTTTCATAATTTTTCGTGCCTAGAAAGCACATTACCTTTGCAGCAACCTCCCGAAACTTCACGCTTATTGGAGTAAAGAGAAGTGAGTTATAGGAATTTTACTAAAAAGTTATGGTGATATCATTTATAGCCAAAGCAGCCTTGGACTAGGAGGTTTTTCGGCTCACTCGGAATTTGACAGTTTGGTTGTTTTAGATTCGATTTTCATAATTTTTCGTAGCTAGAAAGCACAATACCTTTCCAGCAACCTCCCGGAATGTCACGCTGATCGGAGTAAAGAGAAGTGAGTTATAGGAATTTTACTAAAAAGTTATGGTGATATCACTTATAGCCAAAGCAGCCTTGGACTAGGAGGTTTTTCGGCTCACTCGGAATTAGACGGTTTGGTTGTTTTACATTCCATTTTCATAATTTTTCGTGCCTAGAAAGCACATTACCTTTGCAGCAACCTCCCGAAACTTCACGCTTATTGGAGTAAAGAGAAGTGAGTTATAGGAATTTTACTAAAAAGTTATGGTGATATCATTTATAGCCAAAGCAGCCTTGGACTAGGAGGTTTTTCGACTCACTCGGAATTTGACAGTTTGGTTGTTTTGCATTCGATTTCCATAATTGTTCGTGCCTAGAAAGCACAATACCTTTGCAGCAACCTCCCGAAATGTCACGCTGATCGGAGTAAAGAGAAGTGAGTTATAGGAATTTTACTAAAAAGTTATGGTGATATCACTTATAGCCAAAGCAGCCTTGGACTAGGAGGTTTTTCGGCTCACTCGGAATTTGACAGTTTGGTTGTTTTGCTTTCGATTTTCATAATTGTTCGTGCCTAGAAAGCACAATACCTTTGCAGCAACCTCCCGCAATTTCAGGCTTATTGGAGTAAAGAGAAGTGAGTTATAGGAATTTTACTAAAAAGTTATGGTGATATCACTTATAGCCAAAGCAACCTTGGACTAGGAGGTTTTTCGGCTCACTCGGAATTTGACAGTTTGGTTGTTTTACATTCGATTTTCATAATTTTTCGTGTCTAGAAAGCACAATACCTTTGCAGCAACCTCCCGAAATTGCACGCTTATTGGAGTAAAGAGAAGTGAGTTATAGGAATTTTACTAAAAAGTTATGGTGATATCATTTATAGCCAAAGCAGCCTTGGACTAGGAGGTTTTTCGGCTCACTCGGAATTTGACAGTTTGGTTGTTTTACATTCGATTTTCATAATTTTTCGTAGCTAGAAAGCACAATGCCTTTGCAGCTACCTCCTGTAATATCACGCTGATCGGAGTAAAGAGAAGTGAGTTATAGGAATTTTACTAAAAAGTTATGGTGATATCACTTATAGCCAAAGCAGCCTTTCATAATTTTTCGTGCCTAGAAAGCACAATACCTTTCCAGCAACCTCCCGGAATGTCACGCTGATCGGGGTAAAGAGAAGTGAGTTATAGGAATTTTACTAAAAAGTTATGGTGATATCACTTATAGCCAAAGCAGCCTTGGACTAGGAGGTTTTTCGGCTCACTCGGAATTTGACGGTTTGGTTGTTTTACTTTCGATTTTCATAATTTTTCGTGCCTAGAAAGCACAATACCTTTGCAGCAACCTCCCGAAATTTCACGCTTATTGGAGTAAAGAGAAGTGAGTTATAGGAATTTTACTAAAAAGTTATGGTGATATCATTTATAGCCAAAGCAGCCTTGGACTAGGAGGTTTTTCGACTCACTCGGAATTTGACAGTTTGGTTGTTTTGCATTCGATTTCCATAAATGTTCGTGCCTAGAAAGCACAATACCTTTGCAGCAACCTCCCGAAATGTCACGCTGATCGGAGTAAAGAGAAGTGAGTTATAGGAATTTTACTAAAAAGTTATGGTGATATCACTTATAGCCAAAGCAGCCTTGGACTAGGAGGTTTCTCGGCTCACTCGGAATTTGACAGTTTGGTTGTTTTACATTCGATTTTCATAATTTTTCGCGCCTAGAAAGCACAGCGCCTTTGCAGCAACCTTCCGAAATTTCAGGCTGATCGGAATAGAGAGAAGTGAGTTATAGGAATTTTACTAAAAAGTTATGGTGATATCACTTATAGCCAAAGCAGCCTTGGACTAGGAGGTTTTTCGGCTCACTCGGAATTTGACAGTTTGGTTGTTTTGCTTTCGATTTTCATAATTGTTCGTGCCTAGAAAGCACAATACCTTTGCAGCAACCTCCCGAAATGTCACGCTGATCGGAGTAAAGAGAAGTGAGTTATAGGAATTTTACTAAAAAGTTATGGTGATATCACTTATAGCCAAAGCAGCCTTGGACTAGGAGGTTTTTCGGCTCACTCGGAATTTGACAGTTTGGTTGTTTTGCTTTCGATTTTCATAATTGTTCGTGCCTAGAAAGCACAATACCTTTGCAGCAACCTCCCGCAATTTCAGGCTTATTGGAGTAAAGAGAAGTGAGTTATAGGAATTTTACTAAAAAGTTATGGTGATATCACTTATAGCCAAAGCAACCTTGGACTAGGAGGTTTTTCGGCTCACTCGGAATTTGACAGTTTGGTTGTTTTACATTCGATTTTCATAATTTTTCGTGCCTAGAAAGCACAATGCCTTTGCAGCTACCTCCTGTAATTTCACGCTGATCGGAGTAAAGAGAAGTAAGTTATAGAAATTTTACTAAAAAGTTATGGTGATATCACTTATAGCCAAAGCAGCCTTGGACTAGGAGGTTTTTCGGCTCACTCGGAATTTGACAGTTTGGTTGTTTTAGATTCGATTTTCATAATTTTTCGTGCCTAGAAAGCACAGTGCCTTTGCAGCAACCTCCCGGGATGTCACGCTGATCGGGGTAAAGAGAAGTGAGTTATAGGAATTTTACTAAAAAGTTATGGTGATATCACTTATAGCCAAAGCAGCCTTGGACTAGGAGGTTTTTCGGCTCACTCGGAATTTGACAGTTTGGTTGTTTTACATTCGATTTTCATAATTTTTCGTAGCTAGAAAGCACAGTGCCTGTGCAGCAACCTCCCGAAATGTCACGCTGATCGGGGTAAAGAGAAGTGAGTTATAGGAATTTTACTAAAAAGTTATGGTGATATCACTTATAGCCAAAGCAGCCTTGGACTAGGAGGTGTTTCGGCTCACTCGGAATTTGACAGCTTGGTTGTTTTAGATTCGATTTTGATAATTTTTCGTGCCTAGAAAGCAGAATGCCTTTGCAGCAACCTCCTGAAATTTTCCGCTGATCGGAGTAAAGAGAAGTGAGTTATAGGAATTTTCCTAAAAAGTTATGGTGATATCACTTATAGCCAAAGCAGCCTTGCACTAGGAGGTTTTTCGACTCACTCGGAATTTGACAGTTTGGTTCTTTCACATTCGATTTTCATAATTTTTCGTAGCTACAAAGCACAGTGCCTTTGCAGCTACCTCCTGTAATATCACGCTGATCGGAGTAAAGAGAAGTGAGTTATAGGAATTTTACTAAAAAGTTATGGTGATATCACTTATAGCCAAAGCAGCCTTGGACTAGGAGGTTTTTCGGTTCACTCGGAATTGACAGTTTGGTTGTTTTAGATTCGATTTTCATAATTTTTCGTGCCTAGAAAGCACAATACCTTTCCAGCAACCTCCCGGAATGTCACGCTGATCGGGGTAAAGAGAAGTGAGTTATAGGAATTTTACTAAAAAGTTATGGTGATATCACTTATAGCCAAAGCAGCCTTGGACTAGGAGGTTTTTCGGCTCACTCGGAATTAGACGGTTTGGTTGTTTTACATTCCATTTTCATAATTTTTCGTGCCTAGAAAGCACATTACCTTTGCAGCAACCTCCCGAAACTTCACGCTTATTGGAGTAAAGAGAAGTGAGTTATAGGAATTTTACTAAAAAGTTATGGTGATATCATTTATAGCCAAAGCAGCCTTGGACTAGGAGGTTTTTCGACTCACTCGGAATTTGACAGTTTGGTTGTTTTGCATTCGATTTCCATAATTGTTCGTGCCTAGAAAGCACAATACCTTTGCAGCAACCTCCCGAAATGTCACGCTGATCGGAGTAAAGAGAAGTGAGTTATAGGAATTTTACTAAAAAGTTATGGTGATATCACTTATAGCCAAAGCAGCCTTGGACTAGGAGGTTTTTCGGCTCACTCGGAATTTGACAGTTTGGTTGTTTTGCTTTCGATTTTCATAATTGTTCGTGCCTAGAAAGCACAATACCTTTGCAGCAACCTCCCGCAATTTCAGGCTTATTGGAGTAAAGAGAAGTGAGTTATAGGAATTTTACTAAAAAGTTATGGTGATATCACTTATAGCCAAAGCAACCTTGGACTAGGAGGTTTTTCGGCTCACTCGGAATTTGACAGTTTATTTGTTTTACATTCGATTTTCATAATTTTTCGTGTCTAGAAAGCACAATACCTTTGCAGCAACCTCCCGAAATTGCACGCTTATTGGAGTAAAGAGAAGTGAGTTATAGGAATTTTACTAAAAAGTTATGGTGATATCATTTATAGCCAAAGCAGCCTTGGACTAGGAGGTTTTTCGGCTCACTCGGAATTTGACAGTTTGGTTGTTTTACATTCGATTTTCATAATTTTTCGTAGCTAGAAAGCACAATGCCTTTGCAGCTACCTCCTGTAATATCACGCTGATCGGAGTAAAGAGAAGTGAGTTATAGGAATTTTACTAAAAAGTTATGGTGATATCACTTATAGCCAAAGCAGCCTTTCATAATTTTTCGTGCCTAGAAAGCACAATACCTTTCCAGCAACCTCCCGGAATGTCACGCTGATCGGGGTAAAGAGAAGTGAGTTATAGGAATTTTACTAAAAAGTTATGGTGATATCACTTATAGCCAAAGCAGCCTTGGACTAGGAGGTTTTTCGGCTCACTCGGAATTTGACGGTTTGGTTGTTTTACATTCGATTTTCATAATTTTTCGTGCCTAGAAAGCACAATACCTTTGCAGCAACCTCCCGAAATTTCACGCTTATTGGAGTAAAGAGAAGTGAGTTATAGGAATTTTACTAAAAAGTTATGGTGATATCATTTATAGCCAAAGCAGCCTTGGACTAGGAGGTTTTTCGACTCACTCGGAATTTGACAGTTTGGTTGTTTTGCATTCGATTTCCATAAATGTTCGTGCCTAGAAAGCACAATACCTTTGCAGCAACCTCCCGAAATGTCACGCTGATCGGAGTAAAGAGAAGTGAGTTATAGGAATTTTACTAAAAAGTTATGGTGATATCACTTATAGCCAAAGCAGCCTTGGACTAGGAGGTTTCTCGGCTCACTCGGAATTTGACAGTTTGGTTGTTTTACATTCGATTTTCATAATTTTTCGCGCCTAGAAAGCACAGCGCCTTTGCAGCAACCTTCCGAAATTTCAGGCTGATCGGAATAGAGAGAAGTGAGTTATAGGAATTTTACTAAAAAGTTATGGTGATATCACTTATAGCCAAAGCAGCCTTGGACTAGGAGGTTTTTCGGCTCACTCGGAATTTGACAGTTTGGTTGTTTTGCTTTCGATTTTCATAATTGTTCGTGCCTAGAAAGCACAATACCTTTGCAGCAACCTCCCGAAATGTCACGCTGATCGGAGTAAAGAGAAGTGAGTTATAGGAATTTTACTAAAAAGTTATGGTGATATCACTTATAGCCAAAGCAGCCTTGGACTAGGAGGTTTTTCGGCTCACTCGGAATTTGACAGTTTGGTTGTTTTGCTTTCGATTTTCATAATTGTTCGTGCCTAGAAAGCACAATACCTTTGCAGCAACCTCCCGCAATTTCAGGCTTATTGGAGTAAAGAGAAGTGAGTTATAGGAATTTTACTAAAAAGTTATGGTGATATCACTTATAGCCAAAGCAACCTTGGACTAGGAGGTTTTTCGGCTCACTCGGAATTTGACAGTTTGGTTGTTTTACATTCGATTTTCATAATTTTTCGTGCCTAGAAAGCACAATGCCTTTGCAGCTACCTCCTGTAATTTCACGCTGATCGGAGTAAAGAGAAGTGAGTTATAGAAATTTTACTAAAAAGTTATGGTGATATCACTTATAGCCAAAGCAGCCTTGGACTAGGAGGTTTTTCGGCTCACTCGGAATTTGACAGTTTGGTTGTTTTACATTCGATTTTCATAATTTTTCGTGCCTAGAAAGCACAGTGCCTTTGCAGCAACCTCCCGGGATGTCACGCTGATCGGGGTAAAGAGAAGTGAGTTATAGGAATTTTACTAAAAAGTTATGGTGATATCACTTATAGCCAAAGCAGCCTTGGACTAGGAGGTTTTTCGGCTCACTCGGAATTTGACAGTTTGGTTGTTTTACATTCGATTTTCATAATTTTTCGTAGCTAGAAAGCACAGTGCCTGTGCAGCAACCTCCCGAAATGTCACGCTGATCGGGGTAAAGAGAAGTGAGTTATAGGAATTTTACTAAAAAGTTATGGTGATATCACTTATAGCCAAAGCAGCCTTGGACTAGGAGGTGTTTCGGCTCACTCGGAATTTGACAGCTTGGTTGTTTTAGATTCGATTTTGATAATTTTTCGTGCCTAGAAAGCAGAATGCCTTTGCAGCAACCTCCTGAAATTTTCCGCTGATCGGAGTAAACAGAAGTGAGTTATAGGAATTTTCCTAAAAAGTTATGGTGATATCACTTATAGCCAAAGCAGCCTTGCACTAGGAGGTTTTTCGACTCACCCGGAATTTGACAGTTTGGTTGTTTTAGATTCGATTTTGGTAATTTTTCGTGCCTAGAAAGCATAATGCCTTTGCAGAAATCTCCTGAAATTTCACGCTGATCGGAGTAAAGAGAAGTGAGTTATAGGAATTTTACTAAAAAGTTATGGTGATATCACTTATAGCCAAAGCAGCCTTGGACTAGGAGGTTTTTCGGCTCACTCGAAATTTGACAGTTTGGTTGTTTTACATTCCATTTTCATAATTTTTCGTGCCTAGAAAGCACAATACCTTTCCAGCAACGTCCTGCAATTTCACGCTGATCGGAGTAAAGAGAAGTGAGTTATAGGAATTTTACTAAAAAGTTATGGTGATATCACTTATAGCCAAAGCAGCCTTGGACTAGGAGGTTTTTCGGCTCACTCGGAATTGACAGTTTGGTTGTTTTACATTCCATTTTCATAATTTTTCGTGCCTAGAAAGCACAGTGCCTTTGCAGCAACGTTCCGAAATTTCAGGCTGATCGGAATAGAGAGAAGTAAGTTATAGGAATTTTACTAAAAAGTTATGGTGATATCACTAATAGCCAAAGCAGCCTTGGACTAGGAGGTTTTTCGGCTCACTCGGAATTGACAGTTTGGTTGTTTTACATTCCATTTTCATAATTTTTCGTGCCTAGAAAGCACAATACCTTTCCAGCAACGTCCTGCAATTTCAGGCTGATCGGAGTAAAGAGAAGTGAGTTATAGGAATTTTACTAAAAAGTTATGGTGATATCATTTATAGCCAAAGCAGCCTTGGACTAGGAGGTTTTTCGGCTCACTCGGAATTTGACGGTTTGGTTGTTTTACATTCGATTTTCATAATTTTTCGTGCCTAGAAAGCACAATACCTTTGCAGCAACCTCCCGAAATTGCACGCTTATTGGAGTAAAGAGAAGTGAGTTATAGGAATTTTACTAAAAAGTTATGGTGATATCACTTATAGCCAAAGCAGCCTTGGACTAGGAGGTTTTTCGGCTCACTCGGAATTTGACAGTTTGGTTGTTTTACATTCGATTTTCGTAATTTTTCGTAGCTAGAAAGCACAATGCCTTTGCAGCTACCTCCTGTAATATCACGCTGATCGGAGTAAAGAGAAGTGAGTTATAGGAATTTTACTAAAAAGTTATGGTGATATCACTTATAGCCAAAGCAGCCTTGGACTAGGAGGTTTTTCGGTTCACTCGGAATTGACAGTTTGGTTGTTTTAGATTTGATTTTCATAATTTTTCGTGCCTAGAAAGCACAATACCTTTCCAGCAACCTCCCGGAATGTCACGCTGATCGGGGTAAAGAGAAGTGAGTTATAGGAATTTTACTAAAAAGTTATGGTGATATCACTTATAGCCAAAGCAGCCTTGGACTAGGAGGTTTTTCGGTTCACTCGGAATTGACAGTTTGGTTGTTTTAGATTTGATTTTCATAATTTTTCGTGCCTAGAAAGCACAATACCTTTCCAGCAACCTCCCGGAATGTCACGCTGATCGGGGTAAAGAGAAGTGAGTTATAGGAATTTTACTAAAAAGTTATGGTGATATCACTTATAGCCAAAGCAGCCTTGGACTAGGAGGTTTTTCGGCTCACTCGGAATTGACAGTTTGGTTGTTTTACATTCCATTTTCATAATTTTTCGTGCCTAGAAAGCACATTACCTTTGCAGCAACGTCCTGCAATTTCAGGCTGATCGGAGTAAAGAGAAGTGAGTTATAGGAATTTTACTAAAAAGTTATGGTGATATCATTTATAGCCAAAGCAGCCTTGGACTAGGAGGTTTTTCGACTCACTCGGAATTTGACAGTTTGGTTGTTTTGCATTCGATTTCCATAATTGTTCGTGCCTAGAAAGCACAATACCTTTGCAGCAACCTCCCGAAATGTCACGCTGATCGGAGTAAAGAGAAGTGAGTTATAGGAATTTTACTAAAAAGTTATGGTGATATCACTTATAGCCAAAGCAGCCTTGGACTAGGAGGTTTTTCGGCTCACTCGGAATTTGACAGTTTGGTTGTTTTGCTTTCGATTTTCATAATTGTTCGTGCCTAGAAAGCACAATACCTTTGCAGCAACCTCCCGCAATTTCAGGCTTATTGCAGTAAAGAGAAGTGAGTTATAGGAATTTTACTAAAAAGTTATGGTGATATCACTTATAGCCAAAGCAACCTTGGACTAGGAGGTTTTTCGGCTCACTCGGAATTTGACAGTTTGGTTGTTTTAGATTCGATTTTCATAATTTTTCGTGCCTAGAAAGCACAATACCTTTGCAGCAACCTCCCGAAATTGCACGCTTATTGGAGTAAAGAGAAGTGAGTTATAGGAATTTTACTAAAAAGTTATGGTGATATCACTTATAGCCAAAGCAGCCTTGGACTAGGAGGTTTTTCGGCTCACTCGGAATTGACAGTTTGGTTGTTTTACATTCCATTTTCATAATTTTTCGTGCCTAGAAAGCACAATACCTTTGCAGCAACCTCCCGAAATTGCACGCTTATTGGAGTAAAGAGAAGTGAGTTATAGGAATTTTACTAAAAAGTTATGGTGATATCACTTATAGCCAAAGCAGCCTTGGACTAGGAGGTTTTTCGACTCACTCGGAATTTGACAGTTTGGTTGTTTTACATTCGATTTTCATAATTTTTCGTAGCTACAAAGCACAGTGCCTTTGCAGCAACCTCCCGAAATTTCAGGCTTATTGGAGTAAAGAGAAGTGAGTTATAGGAATTTTACTAAAAAGTTATGGTGATATCACTTATAGCCAAAGCAACCTTGGACTAGGAGGTTTTTCGGCTCACTCGGAATTTGACAGTTTGGTTGTTTTAGATTCGATTTTCATAATTTTTCGTGCCTAGAAAGCACAATACCTTTGCAGCAACCTCCCGAAATTGCACGCTTATTGGAGTAAAGAGAAGTGAGTTATAGGAATTTTACTAAAAAGTTATGGTGATATCACTTATAGCCAAAGCAGCCTTGGACTAGGAGGTTTTTCGACTCACTCGGAATTTGACAGTTTGGTTGTTTTACATTCGATTTTCATAATTTTTCGTAGCTACAAAGCACAGTGCCTTTGCAGCAACCTCCCGAAATTTCAGGCTTATCGGAGTAAAGAGAAGTGAGTTATAGGAATTTTACTAAAAAGTTATGGTGATATCATTTATAGCCAAAGCAGCCTTGGACAAGAAGGTTTTTCGGCTCACTCGGAATTTGACAGTTTGGTTGTTTTACATTCGATTTTCATAATTTTTCGTAGCTAGAAAGCACAATGCCTTTGCAGCTACCTCCTGTAATATCACGCTGATCGGAGTAAAGAGAAGTGAGTTATAGGAATTTTACTAAAAAGTTATGGTGATATCACTTATAGCCAAAGCAGCCTTGGACTAGGAGGTTTTTCGGTTCACTCGGAATTGACAGTTTGGTTGTTTTACATTCGATTTTCATAATTTTTCGTGCCTAGAAAGCACAATACCTTTCCAGCAACCTCCCGGAATGTCACGCTGATCGGGGTAAAGAGAAGTGAGTTATAGGAATTTTACTAAAAAGTTATGGTGATATCACTTATAGCCAAAGCAGCCTTGGACTAGGAGGTTTTTCGGCTCACTCGGAATTTGACGGTTTGGTTGTTTTACATTCGATTTTCATAATTTTTCGTGCCTAGAAAGCACAATACCTTTGCAGCAACCTCCCGAAATTTCACGCTTATTGGAGTAAAGAGAAGTGAGTTATAGGAATTTTACTAAAAAGTTATGGTGATATCATTTATAGCCAAAGCAGCCTTGGACTAGGAGGTTTTTCGACTCACTCGGAATTTGACAGTTTGGTTGTTTTGCATTCGATTTCCATAATTGTTCGTGCCTAGAAAGCACAATACCTTTGCAGCAACCTCCCGAAATGTCACGCTGATCGGAGTAAAGAGAAGTGAGTTATAGGAATTTTACTAAAAAGTTATGGTGATATCACTTATAGCCAAAGCAGCCTTGGACTAGGAGGTTTCTCGGCTCACTCGGAATTTGACAGCTTGGTTGTTTTAGATTCGATTTTCATAATTTTTCGCGCCTAGAAAGCACAGCGCCTTTGCAGCAACCTTCCGAAATTTCAGGCTGATCGGAATAGAGAGAAGTGAGTTATAGGAATTTTACTAAAAAGTTATGGTGATATCACTTATAGCCAAAGCAGCCTTGGACTAGGAGGTTTTTCGGCTCACTCGGAATTTGACAGTTTGGTTGTTTTGCTTTCGATTTTCATAATTGTTCGTGCCTAGAAAGCACAATACCTTTGCAGCAACCTCCCGAAATGTCACGCTGATCGGAGTAAAGAGAAGTGAGTTATAGGAATTTTACTAAAAAGTTATGGTGATATCACTTATAGCCAAAGCAGCCTTGGACTAGGAGGTTTTTCGGCTCACTCGGAATTTGACAGTTTGGTTGTTTTACATTCGATTTTCATAATTTTTCGTGCCTAGAAAGCACAATGCCTTTGCAGCTACCTCCTGTAATTTCACGCTGATCGGAGTAAAGAGAAGTGAGTTATAGAAATTTTACTAAAAAGTTATGGTGATATCACTTATAGCCAAAGCAGCCTTGGACTAGGAGGTTTTTCGGCTCACTCGGAATTTGACAGTTTGGTTGTTTTACATTCGATTTTCATAATTTTTCGTGGCTAGAAAGCACAGTGCCTTTGCAGCAACCTCCCGGGATGTCACGCTGATCGGGGTAAAGAGAAGTGAGTTATAGGAATTTTACTAAAAAGTTATGGTGATATCACTTATAGCCAAAGCAGCCTTGGACTAGGAGGTTTTTCGGCTCACTCGGAATTTGACAGTTTGGTTGTTTTACATTCGATTTTCATAATTTTTCGTAGCTAGAAAGCACAGTGCCTGTGCAGCAACCTCCCGAAATGTCACGCTGATCGGGGTAAAGAGAAGTGAGTTATAGGAATTTTACTAAAAAGTTATGGTGATATCACTTATAGCCAAAGCAGCCTTGGACTAGGAGGTGTTTCGGCTCACTCGGAATTTGACAGCTTGGTTGTTTTAGATTCGATTTTGATAATTTTTCGTGCCTAGAAAGCAGAATGCCTTTGCAGCAGCCTCCTGAAATTTTCCGCTGATCGGAGTAAACAGAAGTGAGTTATAGGAATTTTACTAAAAAGTTATGGTGATATCACTTATAGCCAAAGCAGCCTTGCACTAGGAGGTTTTTCGACTCACTCGGAATTTGACAGTTTGGTTGTTTTAGATTCGATTTTGGTAATTTTTCGTGCCTAGAAAGCATAATGCCTTTGCAGAAATCTCCTGAAATTTCACGCTGATCGGAGTAAAGAGAAGTGAGTTATAGGAATTTTACTAAAAAGTTATGGTGATATCACTTATAGCCAAAGCAACCTTGGACTAGGAGGTTTTTCGGCTCACTCGGAATTTGACAGCTTGGTTGTTTTACTTTCGATTTTCATAATTTTTCGTGCCTAGAAAGCACAGTGCCTCTGCAGCAACCTTCCGAAATTTCAGGCTGATCGGAATAGAGAGAAGTGAGTTATAGGAATTTTACTAAAAAGTTATGGTGATATCACTTATAGCCAAAGCAGCCTTGGACTAGGAGGTTTTTCGGCTCACTCGGAATTGACTGTTTGGTTGTTTTACATTCCATTTTCATAATTTTTCGTGCCTAGAAAGCACAATACCTTTCCAGCAACGTCCTGCAATTTCAGGCTGATCGGAGTAAAGAGAAGTGAGTTATAGGAATTTTACTAAAATGTTATGGTGATATCACTTATAGCCAAAGCAGCCTTGGACTAGGAGGTTTTTCGGCTCACTCGGAATTTGACGGTTTGGTTGTTTTAGATTCGATTTTCATAATTTTTCGTGCCTAGAAAGCACAATACCTTTGCAGCAACCTCCCGAAATTTCACACTTATTGGAGTAAAGAGAAGTGAGTTATAGGAATTTTACTAAAAAGTTATGGTGATATCACTTATAGCCAAAGCAGCCTTGGACTAGGAGGTTTTTCGACTCACTCGGAATTTGACAGTTTGGTTGTTTTACATTCGATTTTCATAATTTTTCGTAGCTACAAAGCACAGTGCCTTTGCAGCAACCTCCCGAAATATCAGGCTTATCGGAGTAAAGAGAAGTGAGTTATAGGAATTTTACTAAAAAGTTATAGTGATATCATTTATAGCCAAAGCAGCCTTGGACTAGGAGGTTTTTCGGCTCACTCGGAATTTGACAGTTTGGTTGTTTTACATTCGATTTTCATAATTTTTCGTAGCTAGAAAGCACAATGCCTTTGCAGCTACCTCCTGTAATATCACGCTGATCGGAGTAAGGAGAAGTGAGTTATAGGAATTTTACTAAAAAGTTATGGTGATATCACTTATAGCCAAAGCAGCCTTGGACTAGGAGGTTTTTCGGCTCACTCGGAATTGACAGTTTGGTTGTTTTAGATTCGATTTTCATAATTTTTCGTGCCTAGAAAGCACAATACCTTTCCAGCAACCTCCCGGAATGTCACGCTGATCGGGGTAAAGAGAAGTGAGTTATAGGAATTTTACTAAAAAGTTATGGTGATATCACTTATAGCCAAAGCAGCCTTGGACTAGGAGGTTTTTCGGCTCACTCGGAATTTGACGGTTTGGTTGTTTTACATTCGATTTTCATAATTTTTCGTGCCTAGAAAGCACAATACCTTTGCAGCAACCTCCCGAAATTCCACGCTTATTGGAGTAAAGAGAAGTGAGTTATTGGAATTTTACTAAAAAGTTATGGTGATATCATTTATAGCCAAAGCAGCCTTGGACTAGGAGGTTTTTCGACTCACTCGGAATTTGACAGATTGGTTGTTTTGCATTCGATTTCCATAATTGTTCGTGCCTAGAAAGCACAATACCTTTGCAGCAACCTCCCGAAATGTCACGCTGATCGGAGTAAAGAGAAGTGAGTTATAGGAATTTTACTAAAAAGTTATGGTGATATCACTTATAGCCAAAGCAGCCTTGGACTAGGAGGTTTTTCGGCTCACTCGGAATTTGACAGTTTGGTTGTTTTGCTTTCGATTTTCATAATTGTTCGCGCCTAGAAAGCACAATACCTTTGCAGCAACCTCCCGAAATGTCACGCTGATCGGAGTAAAGAGAAGTGAGTTACAGGAATTTTACTAAAAAGTTATGGTGATATCACTTATAGCCAAAGCAGCCTTGGACTAGGAGGTTTTTCGACTCACTCGGAATTTGACAGTTTGGTTGTTTTAGATTCGATTTTCATAATTTTTCGTGCCCAGAAAGCACAATGCCTTTGCAGCTACCTCCTGTAATTTCACGCTGATCGGAGTAAAGAGAAGTGAGTTATAGAAATTTTACTAAAAAGTTATGGTGATATCACTTATAGCCAAAGCAGCCTTGGACTAGTAGGTTTTTCGGCTCACTCGGAATTTGACAGTTTGGTTGTTTTACATTCGATTTCCATAATTTTTCGTGCCTAGAAAGCACAATACCTTTGCAGCAACCTCCCGGAATGTCACGCTGATCGGAATAGAGAGAAGTGAGTTATAGGAATTTTACTAAAAAGTTATGGTGATATCACTTATAGCCAAAGCAGCCTTGGACTAGGAGGTTTTTCGGCACACTCGGAATTTGACAGTTTGGTTGTTTTAGATTCGATTTTCATAATTTTTCGTAGCTAGAAAGCACAGTGCCTGTGCAGCAACCTCCCGAAATGTCACGCTGATCGGGGTAAAGAGAAGTGAGTTATAGGAATTTTACTAAAAAGGTATGGTGATATCACTTATAGCCAAAGCAGCCTTGGACTAGGAGGTGTTTCGGCTCACTCGGAATTTGACAGCTTGGTTGTTTTATATTCGATTTTCATAATTTTTCGTGCCTAGAAAGCACAGTGCCTTTGCAGCAACCTCCCGAAATGTCACGCTGATCGGGGTAAAGAGAAGTGAGTTATAGGAATTTTACTAAAAAGTTATGGTGATATCACTTATAGCCAAAGCAGCCTTGGACTAGGAGGTTTTTCGGCTCACTCGGAATTTGACGGTTTGGTTGTTTTACATTCGATTTTCATAATTTTTCGTAGCTAGAAAGCACAGTGCCTGTGCAGCAACCTCCCGAAATGTCACGCTGATCGGAGTAAACAGAAGTGAGTTATAGGAATTTTACTAAAAAGTTATGGTGATATCACTAATAGCCAAAGCAGCCTTGGACTAGGAGGTTTTTCGGCTCACTCGGAATTGACAGTTTGGTTGTTTGACATTCCATTTTCATAATTTTTCGTGCCTAGAAAGCACAGTGCCTTTGCAGCAACCTCCCGCAATTTCAGGCTGATCGGAATAGAGAGAAGTGAGTTATAGGAATTTTACTAAAAAGTTATGGTGATATCACTTATAGCCAAAGCAGCCTTGGACTAGGAGGTTTCTCGGCTCACTCGGAATTTGACAGATTGGTTGTTTTGCATTCGATTTCCATAATTGTTCGTGCCTAGAAAGCACAATACCTTTGCAGCAACCTCCCGAAATTCCACGCTTATTGGAGTAAAGAGAAGTGAGTTATTGGAATTTTACTAAAAAGTTATGGTGATATCATTTATAGCCAAAGCAGCCTTGGACTAGGAGGTTTTTCGACTCACTCGGAATTTGACAGATTGGTTGTTTTGCATTCGATTTCCATAATTGTTCGTGCCTAGAAAGCACAATACCTTTGCAGCAACCTCCCGAAATGTCACGCTGATCGGAGTAAAGAGAAGTGAGTTATAGGAATTTTACTAAAAAGTTATGGTGATATCACTTATAGCCAAAGCAGCCTTGCACTAGGAGGTTTTTCGGCTCACTCGGAATTTGACAGCTTGGTTGTTTTACTTTCGATTTTCATAATTTTTCGTGCCTAGAAAGCACAGTGCCTTTGCAGCAACCTCCTGTAATATCACGCTGATCGGAGTAAAGAGAAGTGAGTTATAGGAATTTTACTAAAAAGTTATGGTGATATCACTTATAGCCAAAGCAGCCTTGGACTAGGAGGTTTTTCGGCTCACTCGGAATTTGACGGTTTGGTTGTTTTACATTCGATTTTCATAATTTTTCGTAGCTAGAAAGCACAGTGCCTTTGCAGCAACCTCCCGAAATGTCACGCTGATCGGGGTAAAGAGAAGTGAGTTATAGGAATTTTACTAAAAAGTTATGGTGATATCACTTATAGCCAAAGCAGCCTTGCACTAGGAGGTTTTTCGGCTCACTCGGAATTTGACAGCTTGGTTGTTTTACTTTCGATTTTCATAATTTTTCGTGCCTAGAAAGCACAGTGCCTTTGCAGCAACCTCCCGCAATTTCAGGCTGATCGGAATAGAGAGAAGTGAGTTATAGGAATTTTACTAAAAAGTTATGGTGATATCACTTATAGCCAAAGCAGCCTTGGACTAGGAGGTTTCTCGGCTCACTCGGAATTTGACAGATTGGTTGTTTTGCATTCGATTTCCATAATTGTTCGTGCCTAGAAAGCACAATACCTTTGCAGCAACCTCCCGAAATTCCACGCTTATTGGAGTAAAGAGAAGTGAGTTATTGGAATTTTACTAAAAAGTTATGGTGATATCATTTATAGCCAAAGCAGCCTTGGACTAGGAGGTTTTTCGACTCACTCGGAATTTGACAGATTGGTTGTTTTGCATTCGATTTCCATAATTGTTCGTGCCTAGAAAGCACAGTACCTTTGCAGCAACCTCCCGAAATGTCACGCTGATCGGAGTAAAGAGAAGTGAGTTATAGGAATTTTACTAAAAAGTTATGGTGATATCACTTATAGCCAAAGCAGCCTTGGACTAGGAGGTTTCTCGGCTCACTCGGAATTTGACAGCTTGGTTGTTTTACATTCGATTTTCATAATTTTTCGCGCCTAGAAAGCACAGCGCCTTTGCAGCAACCTTCCGAAATTTCAGGCTGATCGGAGTAAAGAGAAGTGAGTTATAGAAATTTTACTAAAAAGTTATGGTGATATCACTTATAGCCAAAGCAGCCTTGGACTAGGAGGTTTTTCGGCTCACTCGGAATTTGACAGTTTGGTTGTTTTGCTTTCGATTTTCATAATTGTTCGTGCCTGGAAAGCACAATACCTTTGCAGCAACCTCCCGAAATTTCACGCTTATTGGAGTAAAGAGAAGTGAGTTATAGGAATTTTACTAAAAAGTTATGGTGATATCATTTATAGCCAAAGCAGCCTTGGACTAGGAGGTTTTTCGACTCACTCGGAATTTGACAGTTTGGTTGTTTTGCATTCGATTTCCATAATTGTTCGTGCCTAGAAAGCACAATACCTTTGCAGCAACCTCCCGAAATGTCACGCTGATCGGAGTAAAGAGAAGTGAGTTATAGGAATTTTACTAAAAAGTTATGGTGATATCACTTATAGCCAAAGCAGCCTTGGACTAGGAGGTTTTTCGACTCACTCGGAATTTGACAGTTTGGTTGTTTTGCATTCGATTTCCATAATTGTTCGTGCCTAGAAAGCACAATACCTTTGCAGCAACCTCCCGAAATGTCACGCTGATCGGAGTAAAGAGAAGTGAGTTATAGGAATTTTACTAAAAAGTTATGGTGATATCACTTATAGCCAAAGCAGCCTTGGACTAGGAGGTTTCTCGGCTCACTCGGAATTTGACAGCTTGGTTGTTTTAGATTCGATTTTCATAATTTTTCGCGCCTAGAAAGCACAGCGCCTTTGCAGCAACCTTCCGAAATTTCAGGCTGATCGGAATAGAGAGAAGTGAGTTATAGGAATTTTACTAAAAAGTTATGGTGATATCACTTATAGCCAAAGCAGCCTTGGACTAGGAGGTTTTTCGGCTCACTCGGAATTTGACAGTTTGGTTGTTTTGCTTTCGATTTTCATAATTGTTCGTGCCTAGAAAGCACAATACCTTTGCAGCAACCTCCCGAAATGTCACGCTGATCGGAGTAAAGAGAAGTGAGTTATAGGAATTTTACTAAAAAGTTATGGTGATATCACTTATAGCCAAAGCAGCCTTGGACTAGGAGGTTTTTCGGCTCACTCGGAATTTGACAGTTTGGTTGTTTTACATTCGATTTTCATAATTTTTCGTGCCTAGAAAGCACAATGCCTTTGCAGCTACCTCCTGTAATTTCACGCTGATCGGAGTAAAGAGAAGTGAGTTATAGAAATTTTACTAAAAAGTTATGGTGATATCACTTATAGCCAAAGCAGCCTTGGACTAGGAGGTTTTTCGGCTCACTCGGAATTTGACAGTTTGGTTGTTTTACATTCGATTTTCATAATTTTTCGTGGCTAGAAAGCACAGTGCCTTTGCAGCAACCTCCCGGGATGTCACGCTGATCGGGGTAAAGAGAAGTAAGTTATAGGAATTTTACTAAAAAGTTATGGTGATATCACTTATAGCCAAAGCAGCCTTGGACTAGGAGGTTTTTCGGCTCACTCGGAATTTGACAGTTTGGTTGTTTTACATTCGATTTTCATAATTTTTCGTAGCTAGAAAGCACAGTGCCTGTGCAGCAACCTCCCGAAATGTCACGCTGATCGGGGTAAAGAGAAGTGAGTTATAGGAATTTTACTAAAAAGTTATGGTGATATCACTTATAGCCAAAGCAGCCTTGGACTAGGAGGTGTTTCGGCTCACTCGGAATTTGACAGCTTGGTTGTTTTAGATTCGATTTTGATAATTTTTCGTGCCTAGAAAGCAGAATGCCTTTGCAGCAACCTCCTGAAATTTTCCGCTGATCGGAGTAAACAGAAGTGAGTTATAGGAATTTTACTAAAAAGTTATGGTGATATCACTTATAGCCAAAGCAGCCTTGCACTAGGAGGTTTTTCGACTCACTCGGAATTTGACAGTTTGGTTGTTTTAGATTCGATTTTGGTAATTTTTCGTGCCTAGAAAGCATAATGCCTTTGCAGAAATCTCCTGAAATTTCACGCTGATCGGAGTAAAGAGAAGTGAGTTATAGGAATTTTACTAAAAAGTTATGGTGATATCACTTATAGCCAAAGCAGCCTTGGACTAGGAGGTTTTTCGGCTCACTCGGAATTTGACAGCTTGGTTGTTTTACTTTCGATTTTCATAATTTTTCGTGCCTAGAAAGCACAGTGCCTCTGCAGCAACCTTCCGAAATTTCAGGCTGATCGGAATAGAGAGAAGTGAGTTATAGGAATTTTACTAAAAAGTTATGGTGATATCACTTATAGCCAAAGCAGCCTTGGACTAGGAGGTTTTTCGGCTCACTCGGAATTGACTGTTTGGTTGTTTTACATTCCATTTTCATAATTTTTCGTGCCTAGAAAGCACAATACCTTTCCAGCAACGTCCTGCAATTTCAGGCTGATCGGAGTAAAGAGAAGTGAGTTATAGGAATTTTACTAAAATGTTATGGTGATATCACTTATAGCCAAAGCAGCCTTGGACTAGGAGGTTTTTCGGCTCACTCGGAATTTGACGGTTTGGTTGTTTTAGATTCGATTTTCATAATTTTTCGTGCCTAGAAAGCACAATACCTTTGCAGCAACCTCCCGAAATTTCACGCTTATTGGAGTAAAGAGAAGTGAGTTATAGGAATTTTACTAAAAAGTTATGGTGATATCACTTATAGCCAAAGCAGCCTTGGACTAGGAGGTTTTTCGACTCACTCGGAATTTGACAGTTTGGTTGTTTTACATTCGATTTTCATAATTTTTCGTAGCTACAAAGCACAGTGCCTTTGCAGCAACCTCCCGAAATATCAGGCTTATCGGAGTAAAGAGAAGTGAGTTATAGGAATTTTACTAAAAAGTTATAGTGATATCATTTATAGCCAAAGCAGCCTTGGACTAGGAGGTTTTTCGGCTCACTCGGAATTTGACAGTTTGGTTGTTTTACATTCGATTTTCATAATTTTTCGTAGCTAGAAAGCACAATGCCTTTGCAGCTACCTCCTGTAATATCACGCTGATCGGAGTAAAGAGAAGTGAGTTATAGGAATTTTACTAAAAAGTTATGGTGATATCACTTATAGCCAAAGCAGCCTTGGACTAGGAGGTTTTTCGGCTCACTCGGAATTGACAGTTTGGTTGTTTTAGATTCGATTTTCATAATTTTTCGTGCCTAGAAAGCACAATACCTTTCCAGCAACCTCCCGAAATGTCACGCTGATCGGGGTAAAGAGAAGTGAGTTATAGGAATTTTACTAAAAAGTTATGGTGATATCACTTATAGCCAAAGCAGCCTTGGACTAGGAGGTTTTTCGGCTCACTCGGAATTTGACGGTTTGGTTGTTTTACATTCGATTTTCATAATTTTTCGTGCCTAGAAAGCACAATACCTTTGCAGCAACCTCCCGAAATTCCACGCTTATTGGAGTAAAGAGAAGTGAGTTATTGGAATTTTACTAAAAAGTTATGGTGATATCATTTATAGCCAAAGCAGCCTTGGACTAGGAGGTTTTTCGACTCACTCGGAATTTGACAGATTGGTTGTTTTGCATTCGATTTTCATAATTGTTCGTGCCTAGAAAGCACAATACCTTTGCAGCAACCTCCCGAAATGTCACGCTGATCGGAGTAAAGAGAAGTGAGTTATAGGAATTTTACTAAAAAGTTATGGTGATATCACTTATAGCCAAAGCAGCCTTGGACTAGGAGGTTTTTCGGCTCACTCGGAATTTGACAGTTTGGTTGTTTTGCTTTCGATTTTCATAATTGTTCGCGCCTAGAAAGCACAATACCTTTGCAGCAACCTCCCGAAATGTCACGCTGATCGGAGTAAAGAGAAGTGAGTTACAGGAATTTTACTAAAAAGTTATGGTGATATCACTTATAGCCAAAGCAGCCTTGGACTAGGAGGTTTTTCGACTCACTCGGAATTTGACAGTTTGGTTGTTTTGCTTTCGATTTTCATAATTTTTCGTAGCTAGAAAGCACGATGCCTTTGCAGCTACCTCCTGTAATATCACGCTGATCGGAGTAAAGAGAAGTGAGTTATAATAGTTTTACTAAAAAGTTATGGTGATATCACTTATAGCCAAAGCAGCCTTGGACTAGGAGGTTTTTCGGCTCACTCGGAATTTGACAGTTAGGCTGTTTTGCTTTCGATTTTCATAATTGTTCGTGCCTAGAAAGCACAATACCTTTGCAGCAACCTCCCGCAATTTCAGGCTTATTGGAGTAAAGAGAAGTGAGTTATAGGAATTTTACTAAAAAGTTATGGTGATATCACTTATAGCCAAAGCAACCTTGGACTAGGAGGTTTTTCGGCTCACTCGGAATTTGACAGTTTGGTTGTTTTAGATTCGATTTTCATAATTTTTCGTGCCCAGAAAGCACAATGCCTTTGCAGCTACCTCCTGTAATTTCACGCTGATCGGAGTAAAGAGAAGTGAGTTATAGAAATTTTACTAAAAAGTTATGGTGATATCACTTATAGCCAAAGCAGCCTTGGACTAGTAGGTTTTTCGGCTCACTCGGAATTTGACAGTTTGGTTGTTTTACATTCGATTTTCATAATTTTTCGTGCCTAGAAAGCACAATACCTTTGCAGCAATCTCCCGGAATGTCACGCTGATCGGAATAGAGAGAAGTGAGTTATAGGAATTTTACTAAAAAGTTATGGTGATATCACTTATAGCCAAAGCAGCCTTGGACTAGGAGGTTTTTCGGCACACTCGGAATTTGACAGTTTGGTTGTTTTAGATTCGATTTTCATAATTTTTCGTAGCTAGAAAGCACAGTGCCTGTGCAGCAACCTCCCGAAATGTCACGCTGATCGGGGTAAAGAGAAGTGAGTTATAGGAATTTTACTAAAAAGGTATGGTGATATCACTTATAGCCAAAGCAGCCTTGGACTAGGAGGTGTTTCGGCTCACTCGGAATTTGACAGCTTGGTTGTTTTATATTCGATTTTCACAATTTTTCGTGCCTAGAAAGCACAGTGCCTTTGCAGCAACCTCCCGAAATGTCACGCTGATCGGGGTAAAGAGAAGTGAGTTATAGGAATTTTACTAAAAAGTTATGGTGATATCACTTATAGCCAAAGCAGCCTT
Organism: Anastrepha ludens; assembly: GCF_028408465.1. NCBI lineage: Eukaryota > Metazoa > Arthropoda > Insecta > Diptera > Tephritidae > Anastrepha > Anastrepha ludens. Next base: position 211,323 of record NC_071504.1, read on the forward strand.
GGACTAGGAGGTTTTTCGGCTCACTCGGAATTTGACGGTTTGGTTGTTTTACATTCGATTTTCATAATTTTTCGTAGCTAGAAAGCACAGTGCCTGTGCAGCAACCTCCCGAAATGTCACGCTGATCGGAGTAAACAGAAGTGAGTTATAGGAATTTTACTAAAAAGTTATGGTGATATCACTAATAGCCAAAGCAGCCTTGGACTAGGAGGTTTTTCGGCTCACTCGGAATTGACAGTTTGGTTGTTTGACATTCCATTTTCATAATTTTTCGTGCCTAGAAAGCACAATACCTTTCCAGCAACCTTCCGAAATTTCAGGCTGATCGGAATAGAGAGAAGTGAGTTATAGGAATTTTACTAAAAAGTTATGGTGATATCACTTATAGCCAAAGCAGCCTTGCACTAGGAGGTTTTTCGGCTCAATCGGAATTTGACAGCTTGGTTGTTTTACTTTCGATTTTCATAATTTTTCGTGCCTAGAAAGCACAGTGCCTTTGCAGCAACCTCCCGCAATTTCAGGCTGATCGGAATAGAGAGAAGTGAGTTATAGGAATTTTACTAAAAAGTTATGGTGATATCACTTATAGCCAAAGCAGCCTTGGACTAGGAGGTTTCTCGGCTCACTCGGAATTTGACAGATTGGTTGTTTTGCATTCGATTTCCATAATTGTTCGTGCCTAGAAAGCACAATACCTTTGCAGCAACCTCCCGAAATTCCACGCTTATTGGAGTAAAGAGAAGTGAGTTATTGGAATTTTACTAAAAAGTTATGGTGATATCATTTATAGCCAAAGCAGCCTTGGACTAGGAGGTTTTTCGACTCACTCGGAATTTGACAGATTGGTTGTTTTGCATTCGATTTCCATAATTGTTCGTGCCTAGAAAGCACAATACCTTTGCAGCAACCTCCCGAAATGTCACGCTGATCGGAGTAAAGAGAAGTGAGTTATAGGAATTTTACTAAAAAGTTATGGTGATATCACTTATAGCCAAAGCAGCCTTGGACTAGGAGGTTTCTCGGCTCACTCGGAATTTGACAGCTTGGTTGTTTTACATTCGATTTTCATAATTTTTCACGCCTAGAAAGCACAGCGCCTTTGCAGCAACCTTCCGAAATTTCAGGCTGATCGGAGTAAAGAGAAGTGAGTTATAGAAATTTTACTAAAAAGTTATGGTGATATCACTTATAGCCAAAGCAGCCTTGGACTAGGAGGTTTTTCGGCTCACTCGGAATTTGACAGTTTGGTTGTTTTGCTTTCGATTTTCATAATTGTTCGTGCCTAGAAAGCACAATACCTTTGCAGCAACCTCCCGAAATGTCACGCTGATCGGAGTAAAGAGAAGTGAGTTATAGGAATTTTACTAAAAAGTTATGGTGATATCACTTATAGCCAAAGCAGCCTTGGACTAGGAGGTTTCTCGGCTCACTCGGAATTTGACAGTTTGGTTGTTTTACATTCGATTTTCATAATTTTTCGCGCCTAGAAAGCACAGCGCCTTTGCAGCAACCTTCCGAAATTTCAGGCTGATCGGAATAGAGAGAAGTGAGTTATAGGAATTTTACTAAAAAGTTATGGTGATATCACTTATAGCCAAAGCAGCCTTGGACTAGGAGGTTTTTCGGCTCACTCGGAATTTGACAGTTTGGTTGTTTTGCTTTCGATTTTCATAATTGTTCGTGCCTAGAAAGCACAATACCTTTGCAGCAACCTCCCGAAATGTCACGCTGATCGGAGTAAAGAGAAGTGAGTTATAGGAATTTTACTAAAAAGTTATGGTGATATCACTTATAGCCAAAGCAGCCTTGGACTAGGAGGTTTTTCGGCTCACTCGGAATTTGACAGTTTGGTTGTTTTGCTTTCGATTTTCATAATTGTTCGTGCCTAGAAAGCACAATACCTTTGCAGCAACCTCCCGCAATTTCAGGCTTATTGGAGTAAAGAGAAGTGAGTTATAGGAATTTTACTAAAAAGTTATGGTGATATCACTTATAGCCAAAGCAACCTTGGACTAGGAGGTTTTTCGGCTCACTCGGAATTTGACAGTTTGGTTGTTTTACATTCGATTTTCATAATTTTTCGTGCCTAGAAAGCACAATGCCTTTGCAGCTACCTCCTGTAATTTCACGCTGATCGGAGTAAAGAGAAGTGAGTTATAGAAATTTTACTAAAAAGTTATGGTGATATCACTTATAGCCAAAGCAGCCTTGGACTAGGAGGTTTTTCGGCTCACTCGGAATTTGACAGTTTGGTTGTTTTACATTCGATTTTCATAATTTTTCGTGCCTAGAAAGCACAGTGCCTTTGCAGCAACCTCCCGGGATGTCACGCTGATCGGGGTAAAGAGAAGTGAGTTATAGGAATTTTACTAAAAAGTTATGGTGATATCACTTATAGCCAAAGCAGCCTTGGACTAGGAGGTTTTTCGGCTCACTCGGAATTTGACAGTTTGGTTGTTTTACATTCGATTTTCATAATTTTTCGTAGCTAGAAAGCACAGTGCCTGTGCAGCAACCTCCCGAAATGTCACGCTGATCGGGGTAAAGAGAAGTGAGTTATAGGAATTTTACTAAAAAGTTATGGTGATATCACTTATAGCCAAAGCAGCCTTGGACTAGGAGGTGTTTCGGCTCACTCGGAATTTGACAGCTTGGTTGTTTTAGATTCGATTTTGATAATTTTTCGTGCCTAGAAAGCAGAATGCCTTTGCAGCAACCTCCTGAAATTTTCCGCTGATCGGAGTAAACAGAAGTGAGTTATAGGAATTTTACTAAAAAGTTATGGTGATATCACTTATAGCCAAAGCAGCCTTGCACTAGGAGGTTTTTCGACTCACCCGGAATTTGACAGTTTGGTTGTTTTAGATTCGATTTTGGTAATTTTTCGTGCCTAGAAAGCATAATGCCTTTGCAGAAATCTCCTGAAATTTCACGCTGATCGGAGTAAAGAGAAGTGAGTTATAGGAATTTTACTAAAAAGTTATGGTGATATCACTTATAGCCAAAGCAGCCTTGGACTAGGAGGTTTTTCGGCTCACTCGGAATTTGACAGTTTGGTTGTTTTGCTTTCGATTTTCATAATTGTTCGTGCCTAGAAAGCACAATACCTTTGCAGCAACCTCCCGCAATTTCAGGCTTATTGGAGTAAAGAGAAGTGAGTTATAGGAATTTTACTAAAAAGTTATGGTGATATCACTTATAGCCAAAGCAGCCTTTCATAATTTTTCGTGCCTAGAAAGCACAATACCTTTCCAGCAACCTCCCGGAATGTCACGCTGATCGGGGTAAAGAGAAGTGAGTTATAGGAATTTTACTAAAAAGTTATGGTGATATCACTTATAGCCAAAGCAGCCTTGGACTAGGAGGTTTCTCGGCTCACTCGGAATTTGACAGCTTGGTTGTTTTACATTCGATTTTCATAATTTTTCGCGCCTAGAAAGCACAGCGCCTTTGCAGCAACCTTCCGAAATTTCAGGCTGATCGGAGTAAAGAGAAGTGAGTTATAGAAATTTTACTAAAAAGTTATGGTGATATCACTTATAGCCAAAGCAGCCTTGGACTAGGAGGTTTTTCGGCTCACTCGGAATTTGACAGTTTGGTTGTTTTGCTTTCGATTTTCATAATTGTTCGTGCCTGGAAAGCACAATACCTTTGCAGCAACCTCCCGAAATTTCACGCTTATTGGAGTAAAGAGAAGTGAGTTATAGGAATTTTACTAAAAAGTTATGGTGATATCATTTATAGCCAAAGCAGCCTTGGACTAGGAGGTTTTTCGACTCACTCGGAATTTGACAGTTTGGTTGTTTTGCATTCGATTTCCATAATTGTTCGTGCCTAGAAAGCACAATACCTTTGCAGCAACCTCCCGAAATGTCACGCTGATCGGAGTAAAGAGAAGTGAGTTATAGGAATTTTACTAAAAAGTTATGGTGATATCACTTATAGCCAAAGCAGCCTTGGACTAGGAGGTTTTTCGACTCACTCGGAATTTGACAGTTTGGTTGTTTTGCATTCGATTTCCATAATTGTTCGTGCCTAGAAAGCACAATACCTTTGCAGCAACCTCCCGAAATGTCACGCTGATCGGAGTAAAGAGAAGTGAGTTATAGGAATTTTACTAAAAAGTTATGGTGATATCACTTATAGCCAAAGCAGCCTTGGACTAGGAGGTTTCTCGGCTCACTCGGAATTTGACAGCTTGGTTGTTTTAGATTCGATTTTCATAATTTTTCGCGCCTAGAAAGCACAGCGCCTTTGCAGCAACCTTCCGAAATTTCAGGCTGATCGGAATAGAGAGAAGTGAGTTATAGGAATTTTACTAAAAAGTTATGGTGATATCACTTATAGCCAAAGCAGCCTTGGACTAGGAGGTTTTTCGGCTCACTCGGAATTTGACAGTTTGGTTGTTTTGCTTTCGATTTTCATAATTGTTCGTGCCTAGAAAGCACAATACCTTTGCAGCAACCTCCCGAAATGTCACGCTGATCGGAGTAAAGAGAAGTGAGTTATAGGAATTTTACTAAAAAGTTATGGTGATATCACTTATAGCCAAAGCAGCCTTGGACTAGGAGGTTTTTCGGCTCACTCGGAATTTGACAGTTTGGTTGTTTTACATTCGATTTTCATAATTTTTCGTGCCTAGAAAGCACAATGCCTTTGCAGCTACCTCCTGTAATTTCACGCTGATCGGAGTAAAGAGAAGTGAGTTATAGAAATTTTACTAAAAAGTTATGGTGATATCACTTATAGCCAAAGCAGCCTTGGACTAGGAGGTTTTTCGGCTCACTCGGAATTTGACAGTTTGGTTGTTTTACATTCGATTTTCATAATTTTTCGTGGCTAGAAAGCACAGTGCCTTTGCAGCAACCTCCCGGGATGTCACGCTGATCGGGGTAAAGAGAAGTGAGTTATAGGAATTTTACTAAAAAGTTATGGTGATATCACTTATAGCCAAAGCAGCCTTGGACTAGGAGGTTTTTCGGCTCACTCGGAATTTGACAGTTTGGTTGTTTTACATTCGATTTTCATAATTTTTCGTAGCTAGAAAGCACAGTGCCTGTGCAGCAACCTCCCGAAATGTCACGCTGATCGGGGTAAAGAGAAGTGAGTTATAGGAATTTTACTAAAAAGTTATGGTGATATCACTTATAGCCAAAGCAGCCTTGGACTAGGAGGTGTTTCGGCTCACTCGGAATTTGACAGCTTGGTTGTTTTAGATTCGATTTTGATAATTTTTCGTGCCTAGAAAGCAGAATGCCTTTGCAGCAACCTCCTGAAATTTTCCGCTGATCGGAGTAAACAGAAGTGAGTTATAGGAATTTTACTAAAAAGTTATGGTGATATCACTTATAGCCAAAGCAGCCTTGCACTAGGAGGTTTTTCGACTCACTCGGAATTTGACAGTTTGGTTGTTTTAGATTCGATTTTGGTAATTTTTCGTGCCTAGAAAGCATAATGCCTTTGCAGAAATCTCCTGAAATTTCACGCTGATCGGAGTAAAGAGAAGTGAGTTATAGGAATTTTACTAAAAAGTTATGGTGATATCACTTATAGCCAAAGCAGCCTTGGACTAGGAGGTTTTTCGGCTCACTCGGAATTTGACAGCTTGGTTGTTTTACTTTCGATTTTCATAATTTTTCGTGCCTAGAAAGCACAGTGCCTCTGCAGCAACCTTCCGAAATTTCAGGCTGATCGGAATAGAGAGAAGTGAGTTATAGGAATTTTACTAAAAAGTTATGGTGATATCACTTATAGCCAAAGCAGCCTTGGACTAGGAGGTTTTTCGGCTCACTCGGAATTGACTGTTTGGTTGTTTTACATTCCATTTTCATAATTTTTCGTGCCTAGAAAGCACAATACCTTTCCAGCAACGTCCTGCAATTTCAGGCTGATCGGAGTAAAGAGAAGTGAGTTATAGGAATTTTACTAAAATGTTATGGTGATATCACTTATAGCCAAAGCAGCCTTGGACTAGGAGGTTTTTCGGCTCACTCGGAATTTGACGGTTTGGTTGTTTTAGATTCGATTTTCATAATTTTTCGTGCCTAGAAAGCACAATACCTTTGCAGCAACCTCCCGAAATTTCACGCTTATTGGAGTAAAGAGAAGTGAGTTATAGGAATTTTACTAAAAAGTTATGGTGATATCACTTATAGCCAAAGCAGCCTTGGACTAGGAGGTTTTTCGACTCACTCGGAATTTGACAGTTTGGTTGTTTTACATTCGATTTTCATAATTTTTCGTAGCTACAAAGCACAGTGCCTTTGCAGCAACCTCCCGAAATATCAGGCTTATCGGAGTAAAGAGAAGTGAGTTATAGGAATTTTACTAAAAAGTTATAGTGATATCATTTATAGCCAAAGCAGCCTTGGACTAGGAGGTTTTTCGGCTCACTCGGAATTTGACAGTTTGGTTGTTTTACATTCGATTTTCATAATTTTTCGTAGCTAGAAAGCACAATGCCTTTGCAGCTACCTCCTGTAATATCACGCTGATCGGAGTAAAGAGAAGTGAGTTATAGGAATTTTACTAAAAAGTTATGGTGATATCACTTATAGCCAAAGCAGCCTTGGACTAGGAGGTTTTTCGGCTCACTCGGAATTGACAGTTTGGTTGTTTTAGATTCGATTTTCATAATTTTTCGTGCCTAGAAAGCACAATACCTTTCCAGCAACCTCCCGAAATGTCACGCTGATCGGGGTAAAGAGAAGTGAGTTATAGGAATTTTACTAAAAAGTTATGGTGATATCACTTATAGCCAAAGCAGCCTTGGACTAGGAGGTTTTTCGGCTCACTCGGAATTTGACGGTTTGGTTGTTTTACATTCGATTTTCATAATTTTTCGTGCCTAGAAAGCACAATACCTTTGCAGCAACCTCCCGAAATTCCACGCTTATTGGAGTAAAGAGAAGTGAGTTATTGGAATTTTACTAAAAAGTTATGGTGATATCATTTATAGCCAAAGCAGCCTTGGACTAGGAGGTTTTTCGACTCACTCGGAATTTGACAGATTGGTTGTTTTGCATTCGATTTTCATAATTGTTCGTGCCTAGAAAGCACAATACCTTTGCAGCAACCTCCCGAAATGTCACGCTGATCGGAGTAAAGAGAAGTGAGTTATAGGAATTTTACTAAAAAGTTATGGTGATATCACTTATAGCCAAAGCAGCCTTGGACTAGGAGGTTTTTCGGCTCACTCGGAATTTGACAGTTTGGTTGTTTTGCTTTCGATTTTCATAATTGTTCGCGCCTAGAAAGCACAATACCTTTGCAGCAACCTCCCGAAATGTCACGCTGATCGGAGTAAAGAGAAGTGAGTTACAGGAATTTTACTAAAAAGTTATGGTGATATCACTTATAGCCAAAGCAGCCTTGGACTAGGAGGTTTTTCGACTCACTCGGAATTTGACAGTTTGGTTGTTTTGCTTTCGATTTTCATAATTTTTCGTAGCTAGAAAGCACGATGCCTTTGCAGCTACCTCCTGTAATATCACGCTGATCGGAGTAAAGAGAAGTGAGTTATAATAGTTTTACTAAAAAGTTATGGTGATATCACTTATAGCCAAAGCAGCCTTGGACTAGGAGGTTTTTCGGCTCACTCGGAATTTGACAGTTAGGCTGTTTTGCTTTCGATTTTCATAATTGTTCGTGCCTAGAAAGCACAATACCTTTGCAGCAACCTCCCGCAATTTCAGGCTTATTGGAGTAAAGAGAAGTGAGTTATAGGAATTTTACTAAAAAGTTATGGTGATATCACTTATAGCCAAAGCAACCTTGGACTAGGAGGTTTTTCGGCTCACTCGGAATTTGACAGTTTGGTTGTTTTAGATTCGATTTTCATAATTTTTCGTGCCCAGAAAGCACAATGCCTTTGCAGCTACCTCCTGTAATTTCACGCTGATCGGAGTAAAGAGAAGTGAGTTATAGAAATTTTACTAAAAAGTTATGGTGATATCACTTATAGCCAAAGCAGCCTTGGACTAGTAGGTTTTTCGGCTCACTCGGAATTTGACAGTTTGGTTGTTTTACATTCGATTTTCATAATTTTTCGTGCCTAGAAAGCACAATACCTTTGCAGCAACCTCCCGGAATGTCACGCTGATCGGAATAGAGAGAAGTGAGTTATAGGAATTTTACTAAAAAGTTATGGTGATATCACTTATAGCCAAAGCAGCCTTGGACTAGGAGGTTTTTCGGCACACTCGGAATTTGACAGTTTGGTTGTTTTAGATTCGATTTTCATAATTTTTCGTAGCTAGAAAGCACAGTGCCTGTGCAGCAACCTCCCGAAATGTCACGCTGATCGGGGTAAAGAGAAGTGAGTTATAGGAATTTTACTAAAAAGGTATGGTGATATCACTTATAGCCAAAGCAGCCTTGGACTAGGAGGTGTTTCGGCTCACTCGGAATTTGACAGCTTGGTTGTTTTATATTCGATTTTCACAATTTTTCGTGCCTAGAAAGCACAGTGCCTTTGCAGCAACCTCCCGAAATGTCACGCTGATCGGGGTAAAGAGAAGTGAGTTATAGGAATTTTACTAAAAAGTTATGGTGATATCACTTATAGCCAAAGCAGCCTTGGACTAGGAGGTTTTTCGGCTCACTCGGAATTTGACGGTTTGGTTGTTTTACATTCGATTTTCATAATTTTTCGTAGCTAGAAAGCACAGTGCCTGTGCAGCAACCTCCCGAAATGTCACGCTGATCGGAGTAAACAGAAGTGAGTTATAGGAATTTTACTAAAAAGTTATGGTGATATCACTAATAGCCAAAGCAGCCTTGGACTAGGAGGTTTTTCGGCTCACTCGGAATTGACAGTTTGGTTGTTTGACATTCCATTTTCATAATTTTTCGTGCCTAGAAAGCACAATACCTTTCCAGCAACCTTCCGAAATTTCAGGCTGATCGGAATAGAGAGAAGTGAGTTATAGGAATTTTACTAAAAAGTTATGGTGATATCACTTATAGCCAAAGCAGCCTTGCACTAGGAGGTTTTTCGGCTCAATCGGAATTTGACAGCTTGGTTGTTTTACTTTCGATTTTCATAATTTTTCGTGCCTAGAAAGCACAGTGCCTTTGCAGCAACCTCCCGCAATTTCAGGCTGATCGGAATAGAGAGAAGTGAGTTATAGGAATTTTACTAAAAAGTTATGGTGATATCACTTATAGCCAAAGCAGCCTTGGACTAGGAGGTTTCTCGGCTCACTCGGAATTTGACAGATTGGTTGTTTTGCATTCGATTTCCATAATTGTTCGTGCCTAGAAAGCACAATACCTTTGCAGCAACCTCCCGAAATTCCACGCTTATTGGAGTAAAGGGAAGTGAGTTATTGGAATTTTACTAAAAAGTTATGGTGATATCATTTATAGCCAAAGCAGCCTTGGACTAGGAGGTTTTTCGACTCACTCGGAATTTGACAGATTGGTTGTTTTGCATTCGATTTCCATAATTGTTCGTGCCTAGAAAGCACAATACCTTTGCAGCAACCTCCCGAAATGTCACGCTGATCGGAGTAAAGAGAAGTGAGTTATAGGAATTTTACTAAAAAGTTATGGTGATATCACTTATAGCCAAAGCAGCCTTGGACTAGGAGGTTTCTCGGCTCACTCGGAATTTGACAGCTTGGTTGTTTTACATTCGATTTTCATAATTTTTCACGCCTAGAAAGCACAGCGCCTTTGCAGCAACCTTCCGAAATTTCAGGCTGATCGGAGTAAAGAGAAGTGAGTTATAGAAATTTTACTAAAAAGTTATGGTGATATCACTTATAGCCAAAGCAGCCTTGGACTAGGAGGTTTTTCGGCTCACTCGGAATTTGACAGTTTGGTTGTTTTGCTTTCGATTTTCATAATTGTTCGTGCCTAGAAAGCACAATACCTTTGCAGCAACCTCCCGAAATGTCACGCTGATCGGAGTAAAGAGAAGTGAGTTATAGGAATTTTACTAAAAAGTTATGGTGATATCACTTATAGCCAAAGCAGCCTTGGACTAGGAGGTTTCTCGGCTCACTCGGAATTTGACAGTTTGGTTGTTTTACATTCGATTTTCATAATTTTTCGCGCCTAGAAAGCACAGCGCCTTTGCAGCAACCTTCCGAAATTTCAGGCTGATCGGAATAGAGAGAAGTGAGTTATAGGAATTTTACTAAAAAGTTATGGTGATATCACTTATAGCCAAAGCAGCCTTGGACTAGGAGGTTTTTCGGCTCACTCGGAATTTGACAGTTTGGTTGTTTTGCTTTCGATTTTCATAATTGTTCGTGCCTAGAAAGCACAATACCTTTGCAGCAACCTCCCGAAATGTCACGCTGATCGGAGTAAAGAGAAGTGAGTTATAGGAATTTTACTAAAAAGTTATGGTGATATCACTTATAGCCAAAGCAGCCTTGGACTAGGAGGTTTTTCGGCTCACTCGGAATTTGACAGTTTGGTTGTTTTGCTTTCGATTTTCATAATTGTTCGTGCCTAGAAAGCACAATACCTTTGCAGCAACCTCCCGCAATTTCAGGCTTATTGGAGTAAAGAGAAGTGAGTTATAGGAATTTTACTAAAAAGTTATGGTGATATCACTTATAGCCAAAGCAACCTTGGACTAGGAGGTTTTTCGGCTCACTCGGAATTTGACAGTTTGGTTGTTTTACATTCGATTTTCATAATTTTTCGTGCCTAGAAAGCACAATGCCTTTGCAGCTACCTCCTGTAATTTCACGCTGATCGGAGTAAAGAGAAGTGAGTTATAGAAATTTTACTAAAAAGTTATGGTGATATCACTTATAGCCAAAGCAGCCTTGGACTAGGAGGTTTTTCGGCTCACTCGGAATTTGACAGTTTGGTTGTTTTACATTCGATTTTCATAATTTTTCGTGCCTAGAAAGCACAGTGCCTTTGCAGCAACCTCCCGGGATGTCACGCTGATCGGGGTAAAGAGAAGTGAGTTATAGGAATTTTACTAAAAAGTTATGGTGATATCACTTATAGCCAAAGCAGCCTTGGACTAGGAGGTTTTTCGGCTCACTCGGAATTTGACAGTTTGGTTGTTTTACATTCGATTTTCATAATTTTTCGTAGCTAGAAAGCACAGTGCCTGTGCAGCAACCTCCCGAAATGTCACGCTGATCGGGGTAAAGAGAAGTGAGTTATAGGAATTTTACTAAAAAGTTATGGTGATATCACTTATAGCCAAAGCAGCCTTGGACTAGGAGGTGTTTCGGCTCACTCGGAATTTGACAGCTTGGTTGTTTTAGATTCGATTTTGATAATTTTTCGTGCCTAGAAAGCAGAATGCCTTTGCAGCAACCTCCTGAAATTTTCCGCTGATCGGAGTAAACAGAAGTGAGTTATAGGAATTTTACTAAAAAGTTATGGTGATATCACTTATAGCCAAAGCAGCCTTGCACTAGGAGGTTTTTCGACTCACCCGGAATTTGACAGTTTGGTTGTTTTAGATTCGATTTTGGTAATTTTTCGTGCCTAGAAAGCATAATGCCTTTGCAGAAATCTCCTGAAATTTCACGCTGATCGGAGTAAAGAGAAGTGAGTTATAGGAATTTTACTAAAAAGTTATGGTGATATCACTTATAGCCAAAGCAGCCTTGGACTAGGAGGTTTTTCGGCTCACTCGGAATTTGACAGTTTGGTTGTTTTGCTTTCGATTTTCATAATTGTTCGTGCCTAGAAAGCACAATACCTTTGCAGCAACCTCCCGCAATTTCAGGCTTATTGGAGTAAAGAGAAGTGAGTTATAGGAATTTTACTAAAAAGTTATGGTGATATCACTTATAGCCAAAGCAGCCTTTCATAATTTTTCGTGCCTAGAAAGCACAATACCTTTCCAGCAACCTCCCGGAATGTCACGCTGATCGGGGTAAAGAGAAGTGAGTTATAGGAATTTTACTAAAAAGTTATGGTGATATCACTTATAGCCAAAGCAGCCTTGGACTAGGAGGTTTTTCGGCTCACTCGGAATTTGACGGTTTGGTTGTTTTACATTCGATTTTCATAATTTTTCGTGCCTAGAAAGCACAATACCTTTGCAGCAACCTCCCGAAATTTCACGCTTATTGGAGTAAAGAGAAGTGAGTTATAGGAATTTTACTAAAAAGTTATGGTGATATCATTTATAGCCAAAGCAGCCTTGGACTAGGAGGTTTTTCGACTCACTCGGAATTTGACAGTTTGGTTGTTTTGCATTCGATTTCCATAAATGTTCGTGCCTAGAAAGCACAATACCTTTGCAGCAACCTCCCGAAATGTCACGCTGATCGGAGTAAAGAGAAGTGAGTTATAGGAATTTTACTAAAAAGTTATGGTGATATCACTTATAGCCAAAGCAGCCTTGGACTAGGAGGTTTCTCGGCTCACTCGGAATTTGACAGTTTGGTTGTTTTACATTCGATTTTCATAATTTTTCGCGCCTAGAAAGCACAGCGCCTTTGCAGCAACCTTCCGAAATTTCAGGCTGATCGGAATAGAGAGAAGTGAGTTATAGGAATTTTACTAAAAAGTTATGGTGATATCACTTATAGCCAAAGCAGCCTTGGACTAGGAGGTTTTTCGGCTCACTCGGAATTTGACAGTTTGGTTGTTTTGCTTTCGATTTTCATAATTGTTCGTGCCTAGAAAGCACAATACCTTTGCAGCAACCTCCCGAAATGTCACGCTGATCGGAGTAAAGAGAAGTGAGTTATAGGAATTTTACTAAAAAGTTATGGTGATATCACTTATAGCCAAAGCAGCCTTGGACTAGGAGGTTTTTCGGCTCACTCGGAATTTGACAGTTTGGTTGTTTTGCTTTCGATTTTCATAATTGTTCGTGCCTAGAAAGCACAATACCTTTGCAGCAACCTCCCGCAATTTCAGGCAAATTGGAGTAAAGAGAAGTGAGTTATAGGAATTTTACTAAAAAGTTATGGTGATATCACTTATAGCCAAAGCAACCTTGGACTAGGAGGTTTTTCGGCTCACTCGGAATTTGACAGTTTGGTTGTTTTACATTCGATTTTCATAATTTTTCGTGCCTAGAAAGCACAATGCCTTTGCAGCTACCTCCTGTAATTTCACGCTGATCGGAGTAAAGAGAAGTAAGTTATAGAAATTTTACTAAAAAGTTATGGTGATATCACTTATAGCCAAAGCAGCCTTGGACTAGGAGGTTTTTCGGCTCACTCGGAATTTGACAGTTTGGTTGTTTTAGATTCGATTTTCATAATTTTTCGTGCCTAGAAAGCACAGTGCCTTTGCAGCAACCTCCCGGGATGTCACGCTGATCGGGGTAAAGAGAAGTGAGTTATAGGAATTTTACTAAAAAGTTATGGTGATATCACTTATAGCCAAAGCAGCCTTGGACTAGGAGGTTTTTCGGCTCACTCGGAATTTGACAGTTTGGTTGTTTTACATTCGATTTTCATAATTTTTCGTAGCTAGAAAGCACAGTGCCTGTGCAGCAACCTCCCGAAATGTCACGCTGATCGGGGTAAAGAGAAGTGAGTTATAGGAATTTTACTAAAAAGTTATGGTGATATCACTTATAGCCAAAGCAGCCTTGGACTAGGAGGTGTTTCGGCTCACTCGGAATTTGACAGCTTGGTTGTTTTAGATTCGATTTTGATAATTTTTCGTGCCTAGAAAGCAGAATGCCTTTGCAGCAACCTCCTGAAATTTTCCGCTGATCGGAGTAAACAGAAGTGAGTTATAGGAATTTTCCTAAAAAGTTATGGTGATATCACTTATAGCCAAAGCAGCCTTGCACTAGGAGGTTTTTCGACTCACTCGGAATTTGACAGTTTGGTTCTTTCACATTCGATTTTCATAATTTTTCGTAGCTACAAAGCACAGTGCCTTTGCAGCTACCTCCTGTAATATCACGCTGATCGGAGTAAAGAGAAGTGAGTTATAGGAATTTTACTAAAAAGTTATGGTGATATCACTTATAGCCAAAGCAGCCTTGGACTAGGAGGTTTTTCGGTTCACTCGGAATTGACAGTTTGGTTGTTTTAGATTCGATTTTCATAATTTTTCGTGCCTAGAAAGCACAATACCTTTCCAGCAACCTCCCGGAATGTCACGCTGATCGGGGTAAAGAGAAGTGAGTTATAGGAATTTTACTAAAAAGTTATGGTGATATCACTTATAGCCAAAGCAGCCTTGGACTAGGAGGTTTTTCGGCTCACTCGGAATTAGACGGTTTGGTTGTTTTACATTCCATTTTCATAATTTTTCGTGCCTAGAAAGCACATTACCTTTGCAGCAACCTCCCGAAACTTCACGCTTATTGGAGTAAAGAGAAGTGAGTTATAGGAATTTTACTAAAAAGTTATGGTGATATCATTTATAGCCAAAGCAGCCTTGGACTAGGAGGTTTTTCGACTCACTCGGAATTTGACAGTTTGGTTGTTTTGCATTCGATTTCCATAATTGTTCGTGCCTAGAAAGCACAATACCTTTGCAGCAACCTCCCGAAATGTCACGCTGATCGGAGTAAAGAGAAGTGAGTTATAGGAATTTTACTAAAAAGTTATGGTGATATCACTTATAGCCAAAGCAGCCTTGGACTAGGAGGTTTTTCGGCTCACTCGGAATTTGACAGTTTGGTTGTTTTGCTTTCGATTTTCATAATTGTTCGTGCCTAGAAAGCACAATACCTTTGCAGCAACCTCCCGCAATTTCAGGCTTATTGGAGTAAAGAGAAGTGAGTTATAGGAATTTTACTAAAAAGTTATGGTGATATCACTTATAGCCAAAGCAACCTTGGACTAGGAGGTTTTTCGGCTCACTCGGAATTTGACAGTTTGGTTGTTTTACATTCGATTTTCATAATTTTTCGTGTCTAGAAAGCACAATACCTTTGCAGCAACCTCCCGAAATTGCACGCTTATTGGAGTAAAGAGAAGTGAGTTATAGGAATTTTACTAAAAAGTTATGGTGATATCATTTATAGCCAAAGCAGCCTTGGACTAGGAGGTTTTTCGGCTCACTCGGAATTTGACAGTTTGGTTGTTTTACATTCGATTTTCATAATTTTTCGTAGCTAGAAAGCACAATGCCTTTGCAGCTACCTCCTGTAATATCACGCTGATCGGAGTAAAGAGAAGTGAGTTATAGGAATTTTACTAAAAAGTTATGGTGATATCACTTATAGCCAAAGCAGCCTTTCATAATTTTTCGTGCCTAGAAAGCACAATACCTTTCCAGCAACCTCCCGGAATGTCACGCTGATCGGGGTAAAGAGAAGTGAGTTATAGGAATTTTACTAAAAAGTTATGGTGATATCACTTATAGCCAAAGCAGCCTTGGACTAGGAGGTTTTTCGGCTCACTCGGAATTTGACGGTTTGGTTGTTTTACATTCGATTTTCATAATTTTTCGTGCCTAGAAAGCACAATACCTTTGCAGCAACCTCCCGAAATTTCACGCTTATTGGAGTAAAGAGAAGTGAGTTATAGGAATTTTACTAAAAAGTTATGGTGATATCATTTATAGCCAAAGCAGCCTTGGACTAGGAGGTTTTTCGACTCACTCGGAATTTGACAGTTTGGTTGTTTTGCATTCGATTTCCATAAATGTTCGTGCCTAGAAAGCACAATACCTTTGCAGCAACCTCCCGAAATGTCACGCTGATCGGAGTAAAGAGAAGTGAGTTATAGGAATTTTACTAAAAAGTTATGGTGATATCACTTATAGCCAAAGCAGCCTTGGACTAGGAGGTTTCTCGGCTCACTCGGAATTTGACAGTTTGGTTGTTTTACATTCGATTTTCATAATTTTTCGCGCCTAGAAAGCACAGCGCCTTTGCAGCAACCTTCCGAAATTTCAGGCTGATCGGAATAGAGAGAAGTGAGTTATAGGAATTTTACTAAAAAGTTATGGTGATATCACTTATAGCCAAAGCAGCCTTGGACTAGGAGGTTTTTCGGCTCACTCGGAATTTGACAGTTTGGTTGTTTTGCTTTCGATTTTCATAATTGTTCGTGCCTAGAAAGCACAATACCTTTGCAGCAACCTCCCGAAATGTCACGCTGATCGGAGTAAAGAGAAGTGAGTTATAGGAATTTTACTAAAAAGTTATGGTGATATCACTTATAGCCAAAGCAGCCTTGGACTAGGAGGTTTTTCGGCTCACTCGGAATTTGACAGTTTGGTTGTTTTGCTTTCGATTTTCATAATTGTTCGTGCCTAGAAAGCACAATACCTTTGCAGCAACCTCCCGCAATTTCAGGCTTATTGGAGTAAAGAGAAGTGAGTTATAGGAATTTTACTAAAAAGTTATGGTGATATCACTTATAGCCAAAGCAACCTTGGACTAGGAGGTTTTTCGGCTCACTCGGAATTTGACAGTTTGGTTGTTTTACATTCGATTTTCATAATTTTTCGTGCCTAGAAAGCACAATGCCTTTGCAGCTACCTCCTGTAATTTCACGCTGATCGGAGTAAAGAGAAGTGAGTTATAGAAATTTTACTAAAAAGTTATGGTGATATCACTTATAGCCAAAGCAGCCTTGGACTAGGAGGTTTTTCGGCTCACTCGGAATTTGACAGTTTGGTTGTTTTACATTCGATTTTCATAATTTTTCGTAGCTAGAAAGCACAGTGCCTGTGCAGCAACCTCCCGAAATGTCACGCTGATCGGAGTAAAGAGAAGTGAGTTATAGGAATTTTACTAAAAAGTTATGGTGATATCACTTATAGCCAAAGCAGCCTTGGACTAGGAGGTTTTTCGGCTCACTCGGAATTTGACAGTTTGGTTGTTTTGCTTTCGATTTTCATAATTGTTCGTGCCTAGAAAGCACAATACCTTTGCAGCAACCTCCCGAAATTCCACGCTTATTGGAGTAAAGAGAAGTGAGTTATTGGAATTTTACTAAAAAGTTATGGTGATATCATTTATAGCCAAAGCAGCCTTGGACTAGGAGGTTTTTCGACTCACTCGGAATTTGACAGATTGGTTGTTTTGCATTCGATTTCCATAATTGTTCGTGCCTAGAAAGCACAATACCTTTGCAGCAACCTCCCGAAATGTCACGCTGATCGGAGTAAAGAGAAGTGAGTTACAGGAATTTTACTAAAAAGTTATGGTGATATCACTTATAGCCAAAGCAGCCTTGGACTAGGAGGTTTTTCGACTCACTCGGAATTTGACAGTTTGGTTGTTTTGCTTTCGATTTTCATAATTTTTCGTAGCTAGAAAGCACAATGCCTTTGCAGCTACCTCCTGTAATATCACGCTGATCGGAGTAAAGAGAAGTGAGTTATAGGAGTTTTACTAAAAAGTTATGGTGATATCACTTATAGCCAAAGCAGCCTTGGACTAGGAGGTTTTTCGGCTCACTCGGAATTTGACAGTTAGGCTGTTTTGCTTTCGATTTTCATAATTGTTCGTGCCTAGAAAGCACAATACCTTTGCAGCAACCTCCCGCAATTTCAGGCTTATTGGAGTAAAGAGAAGTGAGTTATAGGAATTTTACTAAAAAGTTATGGTGATATCACTTATAGCCAAAGCAACCTTGGACTAGGAGGTTTTTCGGCTCACTCGGAATTTGACAGTTTGGTTGTTTTAGATTCGATTTTCATAATTTTTCGTGCCCAGAAAGCACAATGCCTTTGCAGCTACCTCCTGTAATTTCACGCTGATCGGAGTAAAGAGAAGTGAGTTATAGAAATTTTACTAAAAAGTTATGGTGATATCACTTATAGCCAAAGCAGCCTTGGACTAGTAGGTTTTTCGGCTCACTCGGAATTTGACAGTTTGGTTGTTTTACATTCGATTTTCATAATTTTTCGTGCCTAGAAAGCACAATACCTTTGCAGCAACCTCCCGGAATGTCACGCTGATCGGAATAGAGAGAAGTGAGTTATAGGAATTTTACTAAAAAGTTATGGTGATATCACTTATAGCCAAAGCAGCCTTGGACTAGGAGGTTTTTCGGCACACTCGGAATTTGACAGTTTGGTTGTTTTAGATTCGATTTTCATAATTTTTCGTAGCTAGAAAGCACAGTGCCTGTGCAGCAACCTCCCGAAATGTCACGCTGATCGGGGTAAAGAGAAGTGAGTTATAGGAATTTTACTAAAAAGGTATGGTGATATCACTTATAGCCAAAGCAGCCTTGGACTAGGAGGTGTTTCGGCTCACTCGGAATTTGACAGCTTGGTTGTTTTATATTCGATTTTCATAATTTTTCGTGCCTAGAAAGCACAGTGCCTTTGCAGCAACCTCCCGAAATGTCACGCTGATCGGGGTAAAGAGAAGTGAGTTATAGGAATTTTACTAAAAAGTTATGGTGATATCACTTATAGCCAAAGCAGCCTTGGACTAGGAGGTTTTTCGGCTCACTCGGAATTTGACGGTTTGGTTGTTTTACATTCGATTTTCATAATTTTTCGTAGCTAGAAAGCACAGTGCCTGTGCAGCAACCTCCCGAAATGTCACGCTGATCGGAGTAAACAGAAGTGAGTTATAGGAATTTTACTAAAAAGTTATGGTGATATCACTAATAGCCAAAGCAGCCTTGGACTAGGAGGTTTTTCGGCTCACTCGGAATTGACAGTTTGGTTGTTTGACATTCCATTTTCATAATTTTTCGTGCCTAGAAAGCACAATACCTTTCCAGCAACCTTCCGAAATTTCAGGCTGATCGGAATAGAGAGAAGTGAGTTATAGGAATTTTACTAAAAAGTTATGGTGATATCACTTATAGCCAAAGCAGCCTTGCACTAGGAGGTTTTTCGGCTCACTCGGAATTTGACAGCTTGGTTGTTTTACTTTCGATTTTCATAATTTTTCGTGCCTAGAAAGCACAGTGCCTTTGCAGCAACCTCCCGCAATTTCAGGCTGATCGGAATAGAGAGAAGTGAGTTATAGGAATTTTACTAAAAAGTTATGGTGATATCACTTATAGCCAAAGCAGCCTTGGACTAGGAGGTTTCTCGGCTCACTCGGAATTTGACAGATTGGTTGTTTTGCATTCGATTTCCATAATTGTTCGTGCCTAGAAAGCACAATACCTTTGCAGCAACCTCCCGAAATTCCACGCTTATTGGAGTAAAGAGAAGTGAGTTATTGGAATTTTACTAAAAAGTTATGGTGATATCATTTATAGCCAAAGCAGCCTTGGACTAGGAGGTTTTTCGACTCACTCGGAATTTGACAGATTGGTTGTTTTGCATTCGATTTCCATAATTGTTCGTGCCTAGAAAGCACAATACCTTTGCAGCAACCTCCCGAAATGTCACGCTGATCGGAGTAAAGAGAAGTGAGTTATAGGAATTTTACTAAAAAGTTATGGTGATATCACTTATAGCCAAAGCAGCCTTGGACTAGGAGGTTTCTCGGCTCACTCGGAATTTGACAGCTTGGTTGTTTTACATTCGATTTTCATAATTTTTCGCGCCTAGAAAGCACAGCGCCTTTGCAGCAACCTTCCGAAATTTCAGGCTGATCGGAGTAAAGAGAAGTGAGTTATAGAAATTTTACTAAAAAGTTATGGTGATATCACTTATAGCCAAAGCAGCCTTGGACTAGGAGGTTTTTCGGCTCACTCGGAATTTGACAGTTTGGTTGTTTTGCTTTCGATTTTCATAATTGTTCGTGCCTAGAAAGCACAATACCTTTGCAGCAACCTCCCGAAATGTCACGCTGATCGGAGTAAAGAGAAGTGAGTTATAGGAATTTTACTAAAAAGTTATGGTGATATCACTTATAGCCAAAGCAGCCTTGGACTAGGAGGTTTCTCGGCTCACTCGGAATTTGACAGTTTGGTTGTTTTACATTCGATTTTCATAATTTTTCGCGCCTAGAAAGCACAGCGCCTTTGCAGCAACCTTCCGAAATTTCAGGCTGATCGGAATAGAGAGAAGTGAGTTATAGGAATTTTACTAAAAAGTTATGGTGATATCACTTATAGCCAAAGCAGCCTTGGACTAGGAGGTTTTTCGGCTCACTCGGAATTTGACAGTTTGGTTGTTTTGCTTTCGATTTTCATAATTGTTCGTGCCTAGAAAGCACAATACCTTTGCAGCAACCTCCCGAAATGTCACGCTGATCGGAGTAAAGAGAAGTGAGTTATAGGAATTTTACTAAAAAGTTATGGTGATATCACTTATAGCCAAAGCAGCCTTGGACTAGGAGGTTTTTCGGCTCACTCGGAATTTGACAGTTTGGTTGTTTTGCTTTCGATTTTCATAATTGTTCGTGCCTAGAAAGCACAATACCTTTGCAGCAACCTCCCGCAATTTCAGGCTTATTGGAGTAAAGAGAAGTGAGTTATAGGAATTTTACTAAAAAGTTATGGTGATATCACTTATAGCCAAAGCAACCTTGGACTAGGAGGTTTTTCGGCTTACTCGGAATTTGACAGTTTGGTTGTTTTACATTCGATTTTCATAATTTTTCGTGCCTAGAAAGCACAATGCCTTTGCAGCTACCTCCTGTAATTTCACGCTGATCGGAGTAAAGAGAAGTGAGTTATAGAAATTTTACTAAAAAGTTATGGTGATATCACTTATAGCCAAAGCAGCCTTGGACTAGGAGGTTTTTCGGCTCACTCGGAATTTGACAGTTTGGTTGTTTTACATTCGATTTTCATAATTTTTCGTGCCTAGAAAGCACAGTGCCTTTGCAGCAACCTCCCGGGATGTCACGCTGATCGGGGTAAAGAGAAGTGAGTTATAGGAATTTTACTAAAAAGTTATGGTGATATCACTTATAGCCAAAGCAGCCTTGGACTAGGAGGTTTTTCGGCTCACTCGGAATTTGACAGTTTGGTTGTTTTACATTCGATTTTCATAATTTTTCGTAGCTAGAAAGCACAGTGCCTGTGCAGCAACCTCCCGAAATGTCACGCTGATCGGGGTAAAGAGAAGTGAGTTATAGGAATTTTACTAAAAAGTTATGGTGATATCACTTATAGCCAAAGCAGCCTTGGACTAGGAGGTGTTTCGGCTCACTCGGAATTTGACAGCTTGGTTGTTTTAGATTCGATTTTGATAATTTTTCGTGCCTAGAAAGCAGAATGCCTTTGCAGCAACCTCCTGAAATTTTCCGCTGATCGGAGTAAACAGAAGTGAGTTATAGGAATTTTACTAAAAAGTTATGGTGATATCACTTATAGCCAAAGCAGCCTTGCACTAGGAGGTTTTTCGACTCACCCGGAATTTGACAGTTTGGTTGTTTTAGATTCGATTTTGGTAATTTTTCGTGCCTAGAAAGCATAATGCCTTTGCAGAAATCTCCTGAAATTTCACGCTGATCGGAGTAAAGAGAAGTGAGTTATAGGAATTTTACTAAAAAGTTATGGTGATATCACTTATAGCCAAAGCAGCCTTGGACTAGGAGGTTTTTCGGCTCACTCGGAATTTGACAGTTTGGTTGTTTTGCTTTCGATTTTCATAATTGTTCGTGCCTAGAAAGCACAATACCTTTGCAGCAACCTCCCGCAATTTCAGGCTTATTGGAGTAAAGAGAAGTGAGTTATAGGAATTTTACTAAAAAGTTATGGTGATATCACTTATAGCCAAAGCAGCCTTTCATAATTTTTCGTGCCTAGAAAGCACAATACCTTTCCAGCAACCTCCCGGAATGTCACGCTGATCGGGGTAAAGAGAAGTGAGTTATAGGAATTTTACTAAAAAGTTATGGTGATATCACTTATAGCCAAAGCAGCCTTGGACTAGGAGGTTTTTCGGCTCACTCGGAATTTGACGGTTTGGTTGTTTTACATTCGATTTTCATAATTTTTCGTGCCTAGAAAGCACAATACCTTTGCAGCAACCTCCCGAAATTTCACGCTTATTGGAGTAAAGAGAAGTGAGTTATAGGAATTTTACTAAAAAGTTATGGTGATATCATTTATAGCCAAAGCAGCCTTGGACTAGGAGGTTTTTCGACTCACTCGGAATTTGACAGTTTGGTTGTTTTGCATTCGATTTCCATAAATGTTCGTGCCTAGAAAGCACAATACCTTTGCAGCAACCTCCCGAAATGTCACGCTGATCGGAGTAAAGAGAAGTGAGTTATAGGAATTTTACTAAAAAGTTATGGTGATATCACTTATAGCCAAAGCAGCCTTGGACTAGGAGGTTTCTCGGCTCACTCGGAATTTGACAGTTTGGTTGTTTTACATTCGATTTTCATAATTTTTCGCGCCTAGAAAGCACAGCGCCTTTGCAGCAACCTTCCGAAATTTCAGGCTGATCGGAATAGAGAGAAGTGAGTTATAGGAATTTTACTAAAAAGTTATGGTGATATCACTTATAGCCAAAGCAGCCTTGGACTAGGAGGTTTTTCGGCTCACTCGGAATTTGACAGTTTGGTTGTTTTGCTTTCGATTTTCATAATTGTTCGTGCCTAGAAAGCACAATACCTTTGCAGCAACCTCCCGAAATGTCACGCTGATCGGAGTAAAGAGAAGTGAGTTATAGGAATTTTACTAAAAAGTTATGGTGATATCACTTATAGCCAAAGCAGCCTTGGACTAGGAGGTTTTTCGGCTCACTCGGAATTTGACAGTTTGGTTGTTTTGCTTTCGATTTTCATAATTGTTCGTGCCTAGAAAGCACAATACCTTTGCAGCAACCTCCCGCAATTTCAGGCTTATTGGAGTAAAGAGAAGTGAGTTATAGGAATTTTACTAAAAAGTTATGGTGATATCACTTATAGCCAAAGCAACCTTGGACTAGGAGGTTTTTCGGCTCACTCGGAATTTGACAGTTTGGTTGTTTTACATTCGATTTTCATAATTTTTCGTGCCTAGAAAGCACAATGCCTTTGCAGCTACCTCCTGTAATTTCACGCTGATCGGAGTAAAGAGAAGTAAGTTATAGAAATTTTACTAAAAAGTTATGGTGATATCACTTATAGCCAAAGCAGCCTTGGACTAGGAGGTTTTTCGGCTCACTCGGAATTTGACAGTTTGGTTGTTTTAGATTCGATTTTCATAATTTTTCGTGCCTAGAAAGCACAGTGCCTTTGCAGCAACCTCCCGGGATGTCACGCTGATCGGGGTAAAGAGAAGTGAGTTATAGGAATTTTACTAAAAAGTTATGGTGATATCACTTATAGCCAAAGCAGCCTTGGACTAGGAGGTTTTTCGGCTCACTCGGAATTTGACAGTTTGGTTGTTTTACATTCGATTTTCATAATTTTTCGTAGCTAGAAAGCACAGTGCCTGTGCAGCAACCTCCCGAAATGTCACGCTGATCGGGGTAAAGAGAAGTGAGTTATAGGAATTTTACTAAAAAGTTATGGTGATATCACTTATAGCCAAAGCAGCCTTGGACTAGGAGGTGTTTCGGCTCACTCGGAATTTGACAGCTTGGTTGTTTTAGATTCGATTTTGATAATTTTTCGTGCCTAGAAAGCAGAATGCCTTTGCAGCAACCTCCTGAAATTTTCCGCTGATCGGAGTAAACAGAAGTGAGTTATAGGAATTTTCCTAAAAAGTTATGGTGATATCACTTATAGCCAAAGCAGCCTTGCACTAGGAGGTTTTTCGACTCACTCGGAATTTGACAGTTTGGTTCTTTCACATTCGATTTTCATAATTTTTCGTAGCTACAAAGCACAGTGCCTTTGCAGCTACCTCCTGTAATATCACGCTGATCGGAGTAAAGAGAAGTGAGTTATAGGAATTTTACTAAAAAGTTATGGTGATATCATTTATAGCCAAAGCAGCCTTGGACTAGGAGGTTTTTCGGTTCACTCGGAATTGACAGTTTGGTTGTTTTAGATTCGATTTTCATAATTTTTCGTGCCTAGAAAGCACAATACCTTTCCAGCAACCTCCCGGAATGTCACGCTGATCGGGGTAAAGAGAAGTGAGTTATAGGAATTTTACTAAAAAGTTATGGTGATATCACTTATAGCCAAAGCAGCCTTGGACTAGGAGGTTTTTCGGCTCACTCGGAATTAGACGGTTTGGTTGTTTTACATTCCATTTTCATAATTTTTCGTGCCTAGAAAGCACATTACCTTTGCAGCAACCTCCCGAAACTTCACGCTTATTGGAGTAAAGAGAAGTGAGTTATAGGAATTTTACTAAAAAGTTATGGTGATATCATTTATAGCCAAAGCAGCCTTGGACTAGGAGGTTTTTCGACTCACTCGGAATTTGACAGTTTGGTTGTTTTGCATTCGATTTCCATAATTGTTCGTGCCTAGAAAGCACAATACCTTTGCAGCAACCTCCCGAAATGTCACGCTGATCGGAGTAAAGAGAAGTGAGTTATAGGAATTTTACTAAAAAGTTATGGTGATATCACTTATAGCCAAAGCAGCCTTGGACTAGGAGGTTTTTCGGCTCACTCGGAATTTGACAGTTTGGTTGTTTTGCTTTCGATTTTCATAATTGTTCGTGCCTAGAAAGCACAATACCTTTGCAGCAACCTCCCGCAATTTCAGGCTTATTGGAGTAAAGAGAAGTGAGTTATAGGAATTTTACTAAAAAGTTATGGTGATATCACTTATAGCCAAAGCAACCTTGGACTAGGAGGTTTTTCGGCTCACTCGGAATTTGACAGTTTGGTTGTTTTACATTCGATTTTCATAATTTTTCGTGTCTAGAAAGCACAATACCTTTGCAGCAACCTCCCGAAATTGCACGCTTATTGGAGTAAAGAGAAGTGAGTTATAGGAATTTTACTAAAAAGTTATGGTGATATCATTTATAGCCAAAGCAGCCTTGGACTAGGAGGTTTTTCGGCTCACTCGGAATTTGACAGTTTGGTTGTTTTACATTCGATTTTCATAATTTTTCGTAGCTAGAAAGCACAATGCCTTTGCAGCTACCTCCTGTAATATCACGCTGATTGGAGTAAAGAGAAGTGAGTTATAGGAATTTTACTAAAAAGTTATGGTGATATCACTTATAGCCAAAGCAGCCTTTCATAATTTTTCGTGCCTAGAAAGCACAATACCTTTCCAGCAACCTCCCGGAATGTCACGCTGATCGGGGTAAAGAGAAGTGAGTTATAGGAATTTTACTAAAAAGTTATGGTGATATCACTTATAGCCAAAGCAGCCTTGGACTAGGAGGTTTTTCGGCTCACTCGGAATTTGACGGTTTGGTTGTTTTACATTCGATTTTCATAATTTTTCGTGCCTAGAAAGCACAATACCTTTGCAGCAACCTCCCGAAATTTCACGCTTATTGGAGTAAAGAGAAGTGAGTTATAGGAATTTTACTAAAAAGTTATGGTGATATCATTTATAGCCAAAGCAGCCTTGGACTAGGAGGTTTTTCGACTCACTCGGAATTTGACAGTTTGGTTGTTTTGCATTCGATTTCCATAAATGTTCGTGCCTAGAAAGCACAATACCTTTGCAGCAACCTCCCGAAATGTCACGCTGATCGGAGTAAAGAGAAGTGAGTTATAGGAATTTTACTAAAAAGTTATGGTGATATCACTTATAGCCAAAGCAGCCTTGGACTAGGAGGTTTCTCGGCTCACTCGGAATTTGACAGTTTGGTTGTTTTACATTCGATTTTCATAATTTTTCGCGCCTAGAAAGCACAGCGCCTTTGCAGCAACCTTCCGAAATTTCAGGCTGATCGGAATAGAGAGAAGTGAGTTATAGGAATTTTACTAAAAAGTTATGGTGATATCACTTATAGCCAAAGCAGCCTTGGACTAGGAGGTTTTTCGGCTCACTCGGAATTTGACAGTTTGGTTGTTTTGCTTTCGATTTTCATAATTGTTCGTGCCTAGAAAGCACAATACCTTTGCAGCAACCTCCCGAAATGTCACGCTGATCGGAGTAAAGAGAAGTGAGTTATAGGAATTTTACTAAAAAGTTATGGTGATATCACTTATAGCCAAAGCAGCCTTGGACTAGGAGGTTTTTCGGCTCACTCGGAATTTGACAGTTTGGTTGTTTTGCTTTCGATTTTCATAATTGTTCGTGCCTAGAAAGCACAATACCTTTGCAGCAACCTCCCGCAATTTCAGGCTTATTGGAGTAAAGAGAAGTGAGTTATAGGAATTTTACTAAAAAGTTATGGTGATATCACTTATAGCCAAAGCAACCTTGGACTAGGAGGTTTTTCGGCTCACTCGGAATTTGACAGTTTGGTTGTTTTACATTCGATTTTCATAATTTTTCGTGCCTAGAAAGCACAATGCCTTTGCAGCTACCTCCTGTAATTTCACGCTGATCGGAGTAAAGAGAAGTGAGTTATAGGAATTTTACTAAAAAGTTATGGTGATATCACTTATAGCCAAAGCAGCCTTGGACTAGGAGGTTTTTCGGCTCACTCGGAATTTGACAGTTTGGTTGTTTTACATTCGATTTTCATAATTTTTCGTGCCTAGAAAGCACAGTGCCTTTGCAGCAACCTCCCGGGATGTCACGCTGATCGGGGTAAAGAGAAGTGAGTTATAGGAATTTTACTAAAAAGTTATGGTGATATCACTTATAGCCAAAGCAGCCTTGGACTAGGAGGTTTTTCGGCTCACTCGGAATTTGACAGTTTGGTTGTTTTACATTCGATTTTCATAATTTTTCGTAGCTAGAAAGCACAGTGCCTGTGCAGCAACCTCCCGAAATGTCACGCTGATCGGGGTAAAGAGAAGTGAGTTATAGGAATTTTACTAAAAAGTTATGGTGATATCACTTATAGCCAAAGCAGCCTTGGACTAGGAGGTGTTTCGGCTCACTCGGAATTTGACAGCTTGGTTGTTTTAGATTCGATTTTGATAATTTTTCGTGCCTAGAAAGCAGAATGCCTTTGCAGCAACCTCCTGAAATTTTCCGCTGATCGGAGTAAACAGAAGTGAGTTATAGGAATTTTCCTAAAAAGTTATGGTGATATCACTTATAGCCAAAGCAGCCTTGCACTAGGAGGTTTTTCGACTCACCCGGAATTTGACAGTTTGGTTGTTTTAGATTCGATTTTGGTAATTTTTCGTGCCTAGAAAGCATAATGCCTTTGCAGAAATCTCCTGAAATTTCACGCTGATCGGAGTAAAGAGAAGTGAGTTATAGGAATTTTACTAAAAAGTTATGGTGATATCACTTATAGCCAAAGCAGCCTTG
Organism: Anastrepha ludens; assembly: GCF_028408465.1. NCBI lineage: Eukaryota > Metazoa > Arthropoda > Insecta > Diptera > Tephritidae > Anastrepha > Anastrepha ludens. Next base: position 238,348 of record NC_071504.1, read on the forward strand.
GACTAGGAGGTTTTTCGGCTCACTCGAAATTTGACAGTTTGGTTGTTTTACATTCCATTTTCATAATTTTTCGTGCCTAGAAAGCACAATACCTTTCCAGCAACGTCCTGCAATTTCACGCTGATCGGAGTAAAGAGAAGTGAGTTATAGGAATTTTACTAAAAAGTTATGGTGATATCACTTATAGCCAAAGCAGCCTTGGACTAGGAGGTTTTTCGGCTCACTCGGAATTGACAGTTTGGTTGTTTTACATTCCATTTTCATAATTTTTCGTGCCTAGAAAGCACAGTGCCTTTGCAGCAACGTTCCGAAATTTCAGGCTGATCGGAATAGAGAGAAGTAAGTTATAGGAATTTTACTAAAAAGTTATGGTGATATCACTAATAGCCAAAGCAGCCTTGGACTAGGAGGTTTTTCGGCTCACTCGGAATTGACAGTTTGGTTGTTTTACATTCCATTTTCATAATTTTTCGTGCCTAGAAAGCACAATACCTTTCCAGCAACGTCCTGCAATTTCAGGCTGATCGGAGTAAAGAGAAGTGAGTTATAGGAATTTTACTAAAAAGTTATGGTGATATCATTTATAGCCAAAGCAGCCTTGGACTAGGAGGTTTTTCGGCTCACTCGGAATTTGACGGTTTGGTTGTTTTACATTCGATTTTCATAATTTTTCGTGCCTAGAAAGCACAATACCTTTGCAGCAACCTCCCGAAATTGCACGCTTATTGGAGTAAAGAGAAGTGAGTTATAGGAATTTTACTAAAAAGTTATGGTGATATCACTTATAGCCAAAGCAGCCTTGGACTAGGAGGTTTTTCGGCTCACTCGGAATTTGACAGTTTGGTTGTTTTACATTCGATTTTCGTAATTTTTCGTAGCTAGAAAGCACAATGCCTTTGCAGCTACCTCCTGTAATATCACGCTGATCGGAGTAAAGAGAAGTGAGTTATAGGAATTTTACTAAAAAGTTATGGTGATATCACTTATAGCCAAAGCAGCCTTGGACTAGGAGGTTTTTCGGTTCACTCGGAATTGACAGTTTGGTTGTTTTAGATTTGATTTTCATAATTTTTCGTGCCTAGAAAGCACAATACCTTTCCAGCAACCTCCCGGAATGTCACGCTGATCCGGGTAAAGAGAAGTGAGTTATAGGAATTTTACTAAAAAGTTATGGTGATATCACTTATAGCCAAAGCAGCCTTGGACTAGGAGGTTTTTCGGTTCACTCGGAATTGACAGTTTGGTTGTTTTAGATTTGATTTTCATAATTTTTCGTGCCTAGAAAGCACAATACCTTTCCAGCAACCTCCCGGAATGTCACGCTGATCGGGGTAAAGAGAAGTGAGTTATAGGAATTTTACTAAAAAGTTATGGTGATATCACTTATAGCCAAAGCAGCCTTGGACTAGGAGGTTTTTCGGCTCACTCGGAATTGACAGTTTGGTTGTTTTACATTCCATTTTCATAATTTTTCGTGCCTAGAAAGCACATTACCTTTGCAGCAACGTCCTGCAATTTCAGGCTGATCGGAGTAAAGAGAAGTGAGTTATAGGAATTTTACTAAAAAGTTATGGTGATATCATTTATAGCCAAAGCAGCCTTGGACTAGGAGGTTTTTCGACTCACTCGGAATTTGACAGTTTGGTTGTTTTGCATTCGATTTCCATAATTGTTCGTGCCTAGAAAGCACAATACCTTTGCAGCAACCTCCCGAAATGTCACGCTGATCGGAGTAAAGAGAAGTGAGTTATAGGAATTTTACTAAAAAGTTATGGTGATATCACTTATAGCCAAAGCAGCCTTGGACTAGGAGGTTTTTCGGCTCACTCGGAATTTGACAGTTTGGTTGTTTTGCTTTCGATTTTCATAATTGTTCGTGCCTAGAAAGCACAATACCTTTGCAGCAACCTCCCGCAATTTCAGGCTTATTGCAGTAAAGAGAAGTGAGTTATAGGAATTTTACTAAAAAGTTATGGTGATATCACTTATAGCCAAAGCAACCTTGGACTAGGAGGTTTTTCGGCTCACTCGGAATTTGACAGTTTGGTTGTTTTAGATTCGATTTTCATAATTTTTCGTGCCTAGAAAGCACAATACCTTTGCAGCAACCTCCCGCAATTTCAGGCTGATCGGAATAGAGAGAAGTGAGTTATAGGAATTTTACTAAAAAGTTATGGTGATATCACTTATAGCCAAAGCAGCCTTGGACTAGGAGGTTTTTCGACTCACTCGGAATTTGACAGTTTGGTTGTTTTACATTCGATTTTCATAATTTTTCGTAGCTACAAAGCACAGTGCCTTTGCAGCAACCTCCCGAAATTTCAGGCTTATCGGAGTAAAGAGAAGTGAGTTATAGGAATTTTACTAAAAAGTTATGGTGATATCATTTATAGCCAAAGCAGCCTTGGACTAGGAGGTTTTTCGGCTCACTCGGAATTTGACAGTTTGGTTGTTTTACATTCGATTTTCATAATTTTTCGTAGCTAGAAAGCACAATGCCTTTGCAGCAACCTCCTGTAATATCACGCTGATCGGAGTAAAGAGAAGTGAGTTATAGGAATTTTACTAAAAAGTTATGGTGATATCACTTATAGCCAAAGCAGCCTTGGACTAGGAGGTTTTTCGGTTCACTCGGAATTGACAGTTTGGTTGTTTTAGATTCGATTTTCATAATTTTTCGTGCCTAGAAAGCACAATACCTTTCCAGCAACCTCCCGGAATGTCACGCTGATCGGGGTAAAGAGAAGTGAGTTATAGGAATTTTACTAAAAAGTTATGGTGATATCACTTATAGCCAAAGCAGCCTTGGACTAGGAGGTTTTTCGGCTCACTCGGAATTTGACGGTTTGGTTGTTTTACATTCGATTTTCATAATTTTTCGTGCCTAGAAAGCACAATACCTTTGCAGCAACCTCCCGAAATTTCACGCTTATTGGAGTAAAGAGAAGTGAGTTATAGGAATTTTACTAAAAAGTTATGGTGATATCATTTATAGCCAAAGCAGCCTTGGACTAGGAGGTTTTTCGACTCACTCGGAATTTGACAGTTTGGTTGTTTTGCATTCGATTTCCATAATTGTTCGTGCCTAGAAAGCACAATACCTTTGCAGCAACCTCCCGAAATGTCACGCTGATCGGAGTAAAGAGAAGTGAGTTATAGGAATTTTACTAAAAAGTTATGGTGATATCACTTATAGCCAAAGCAGCCTTGGACTAGGAGGTTTCTCGGCTCACTCGGAATTTGACAGCTTGGTTGTTTTAGATTCGATTTTCATAATTTTTCGCGCCTAGAAAGCACAGCGCCTTTGCAGCAACCTTCCGAAATTTCAGGCTGATCGGAATAGAGAGAAGTGAGTTATAGGAATTTTACTAAAAAGTTATGGTGATATCACTTATAGCCAAAGCAGCCTTGGACTAGGAGGTTTTTCGGCTCACTCGGAATTTGACAGTTTGGTTGTTTTGCTTTCGATTTTCATAATTGTTCGTGCCTAGAAAGCACAATACCTTTGCAGCAACCTCCCGAAATGTCACGCTGATCGGAGTAAAGAGAAGTGAGTTATAGGAATTTTACTAAAAAGTTATGGTGATATCACTTATAGCCAAAGCAGCCTTGGACTAGGAGGTTTTTCGGCTCACTCGGAATTTGACAGTTTGGTTGTTTTACATTCGATTTTCATAATTTTTCGTGCCTGGAAAGCACAATGCCTTTGCAGCTACCTCCTGTAATTTCACGCTGATCGGAGTAAAGAGAAGTGAGTTATAGAAATTTTACTAAAAAGTTATGGTGATATCACTTATAGCCAAAGCAGCCTTGGACTAGGAGGTTTTTCGGCTCACTCGGAATTTGACAGTTTGGTTGTTTTACATTCGATTTTCATAATTTTTCGTGGCTAGAAAGCACAGTGCCTTTGCAGCAACCTCCCGGGATGTCACGCTGATCGGGGTAAAGAGAAGTGAGTTATAGGAATTTTACTAAAAAGTTATGGTGATATCACTTATAGCCAAAGCAGCCTTGGACTAGGAGGTTTTTCGGCTCACTCGGAATTTGACAGTTTGGTTGTTTTACATTCGATTTTCATAATTTTTCGTAGCTAGAAAGCACAGTGCCTGTGCAGCAACCTCCCGAAATGTCACGCTGATCGGGGTAAAGAGAAGTGAGTTATAGGAATTTTACTAAAAAGTTATGGTGATATCACTTATAGCCAAAGCAGCCTTGGACTAGGAGGTGTTTCGGCTCACTCGGAATTTGACAGCTTGGTTGTTTTAGATTCGATTTTGATAATTTTTCGTGCCTAGAAAGCAGAATGCCTTTGCAGCAGCCTCCTGAAATTTTCCGCTGATCGGAGTAAACAGAAGTGAGTTATAGGAATTTTACTAAAAAGTTATGGTGATATCACTTATAGCCAAAGCAGCCTTGCACTAGGAGGTTTTTCGACTCACTCGGAATTTGACAGTTTGGTTGTTTTAGATTCGATTTTGGTAATTTTTCGTGCCTAGAAAGCATAATGCCTTTGCAGAAATCTCCTGAAATTTCACGCTGATCGGAGTAAAGAGAAGTGAGTTATAGGAATTTTACTAAAAAGTTATGGTGATATCACTTATAGCCAAAGCAACCTTGGACTAGGAGGTTTTTCGGCTCACTCGGAATTTGACAGCTTGGTTGTTTTACTTTCGATTTTCATAATTTTTCGTGCCTAGAAAGCACAGTGCCTCTGCAGCAACCTTCCGAAATTTCAGGCTGATCGGAATAGAGAGAAGTGAGTTATAGGAATTTTACTAAAAAGTTATGGTGATATCACTTATAGCCAAAGCAGCCTTGGACTAGGAGGTTTTTCGGCTCACTCGGAATTGACTGTTTGGTTGTTTTACATTCCATTTTCATAATTTTTCGTGCCTAGAAAGCACAATACCTTTCCAGCAACGTCCTGCAATTTCAGGCTGATCGGAGTAAAGAGAAGTGAGTTATAGGAATTTTACTAAAATGTTATGGTGATATCACTTATAGCCAAAGCAGCCTTGGACTAGGAGGTTTTTCGGCTCACTCGGAATTTGACGGTTTGGTTGTTTTAGATTCGATTTTCATAATTTTTCGTGCCTAGAAAGCACAATACCTTTGCAGCAACCTCCCGAAATTTCACGCTTATTGGAGTAAAGAGAAGTGAGTTATAGGAATTTTACTAAAAAGTTATGGTGATATCACTTATAGCCAAAGCAGCCTTGGACTAGGAGGTTTTTCGACTCACTCGGAATTTGACAGTTTGGTTGTTTTACATTCGATTTTCATAATTTTTCGTAGCTACAAAGCACAGTGCCTTTGCAGCAACCTCCCGAAATATCAGGCTTATCGGAGTAAAGAGAAGTGAGTTATAGGAATTTTACTAAAAAGTTATAGTGATATCATTTATAGCCAAAGCAGCCTTGGACTAGGAGGTTTTTCGGCTCACTCGGAATTTGACAGTTTGGTTGTTTTACATTCGATTTTCATAATTTTTCGTAGCTAGAAAGCACAATGCCTTTGCAGCTACCTCCTGTAATATCACGCTGATCGGAGTAAAGAGAAGTGAGTTATAGGAATTTTACTAAAAAGTTATGGTGATATCACTTATAGCCAAAGCAGCCTTGGACTAGGAGGTTTTTCGGCTCACTCGGAATTGACAGTTTGGTTGTTTTAGATTCGATTTTCATAATTTTTCGTGCCTAGAAAGCACAATACCTTTCCAGCAACCTCCCGGAATGTCACGCTGATCGGGGTAAAGAGAAGTGAGTTATAGGAATTTTACTAAAAAGTTATGGTGATATCACTTATAGCCAAAGCAGCCTTGGACTAGGAGGTTTTTCGGCTCACTCGGAATTTGACGGTTTGGTTGTTTTACATTCGATTTTCATAATTTTTCGTGCCTAGAAAGCACAATACCTTTGCAGCAACCTCCCGAAATTCCACGCTTATTGGAGTAAAGAGAAGTGAGTTATTGGAATTTTACTAAAAAGTTATGGTGATATCATTTATAGCCAAAGCAGCCTTGGACTAGGAGGTTTTTCGACTCACTCGGAATTTGACAGATTGGTTGTTTTGCATTCGATTTCCATAATTGTTCGTGCCTAGAAAGCACAATACCTTTGCAGCAACCTCCCGAAATGTCACGCTGATCGGAGTAAAGAGAAGTGAGTTATAGGAATTTTACTAAAAAGTTATGGTGATATCACTTATAGCCAAAGCAGCCTTGGACTAGGAGGTTTTTCGGCTCACTCGGAATTTGACAGTTTGGTTGTTTTGCTTTCGATTTTCATAATTGTTCGCGCCTAGAAAGCACAATACCTTTGCAGCAACCTCCCGAAATGTCACGCTGATCGGAGTAAAGAGAAGTGAGTTACAGGAATTTTACTAAAAAGTTATGGTGATATCACTTATAGCCAAAGCAGCCTTGGACTAGGAGGTTTTTCGACTCACTCGGAATTTGACAGTTTGGTTGTTTTGCTTTCGATTTTCATAATTTTTCGTAGCTAGAAAGCACAATGCCTTTGCAGCTACCTCCTGTAATATCACGCTGATCGGAGTAAAGAGAAGTGAGTTATAGGAGTTTTACTAAAAAGTTATGGTGATATCACTTATAGCCAAAGCAGCCTTGGACTAGGAGGTTTTTCGGCTCACTCGGAATTTGACAGTTAGGCTGTTTTGCTTTCGATTTTCATAATTGTTCGTGCCTAGAAAGCACAATACCTTTGCAGCAACCTCCCGCAATTTCAGGCTTATTGGAGTAAAGAGAAGTGAGTTATAGGAATTTTACTAAAAAGTTATGGTGATATCACTTATAGCCAAAGCAACCTTGGACTAGGAGGTTTTTCGGCTCACTCGGAATTTGACAGTTTGGTTGTTTTAGATTCGATTTTCATAATTTTTCGTGCCCAGAAAGCACAATGCCTTTGCAGCTACCTCCTGTAATTTCACGCTGATCGGAGTAAAGAGAAGTGAGTTATAGAAATTTTACTAAAAAGTTATGGTGATATCACTTATAGCCAAAGCAGCCTTGGACTAGTAGGTTTTTCGGCTCACTCGGAATTTGACAGTTTGGTTGTTTTACATTCGATTTTCATAATTTTTCGTGCCTAGAAAGCACAATACCTTTGCAGCAACCTCCCGGAATGTCACGCTGATCGGAATAGAGAGAAGTGAGTTATAGGAATTTTACTAAAAAGTTATGGTGATATCACTTATAGCCAAAGCAGCCTTGGACTAGGAGGTTTTTCGGCACACTCGGAATTTGACAGTTTGGTTGTTTTAGATTCGATTTTCATAATTTTTCGTAGCTAGAAAGCACAGTGCCTGTGCAGCAACCTCCCGAAATGTCACGCTGATCGGGGTAAAGAGAAGTGAGTTATAGGAATTTTACTAAAAAGGTATGGTGATATCACTTATAGCCAAAGCAGCCTTGGACTAGGAGGTGTTTCGGCTCACTCGGAATTTGACAGCTTGGTTGTTTTATATTCGATTTTCATAATTTTTCGTGCCTAGAAAGCACAGTGCCTTTGCAGCAACCTCCCGAAATGTCACGCTGATCGGGGTAAAGAGAAGTGAGTTATAGGAATTTTACTAAAAAGTTATGGTGATATCACTTATAGCCAAAGCAGCCTTGGACTAGGAGGTTTTTCGGCTCACTCGGAATTTGACGGTTTGGTTGTTTTACATTCGATTTTCATAATTTTTCGTAGCTAGAAAGCACAGTGCCTGTGCAGCAACCTCCCGAAATGTCACGCTGATCGGAGTAAACAGAAGTGAGTTATAGGAATTTTACTAAAAAGTTATGGTGATATCACTAATAGCCAAAGCAGCCTTGGACTAGGAGGTTTTTCGGCTCACTCGGAATTGACAGTTTGGTTGTTTGACATTCCATTTTCATAATTTTTCGTGCCTAGAAAGCACAGTGCCTTTGCAGCAACCTCCCGCAATTTCAGGCTGATCGGAATAGAGAGAAGTGAGTTATAGGAATTTTACTAAAAAGTTATGGTGATATCACTTATAGCCAAAGCAGCCTTGGACTAGGAGGTTTCTCGGCTCACTCGGAATTTGACAGATTGGTTGTTTTGCATTCGATTTCCATAATTGTTCGTGCCTAGAAAGCACAATACCTTTGCAGCAACCTCCCGAAATTCCACGCTTATTGGAGTAAAGAGAAGTGAGTTATTGGAATTTTACTAAAAAGTTATGGTGATATCATTTATAGCCAAAGCAGCCTTGGACTAGGAGGTTTTTCGACTCACTCGGAATTTGACAGATTGGTTGTTTTGCATTCGATTTCCATAATTGTTCGTGCCTAGAAAGCACAATACCTTTGCAGCAACCTCCCGAAATGTCACGCTTATTGGAGTAAAGAGAAGTGAGTTATAGGAATTTTACTAAAAAGTTATGGTGATATCACTTATAGCCAAAGCAGCCTTGCACTAGGAGGTTTTTCGGCTCACTCGGAATTTGACAGCTTGGTTGTTTTACTTTCGATTTTCATAATTTTTCGTGCCTAGAAAGCACAGTGCCTTTGCAGCAACCTCCTGTAATTTCACGCTGATCGGAGTAAAGAGAAGTGAGTTATAGGAATTTTACTAAAAAGTTATGGTGATATCACTTATAGCCAAAGCAGCCTTGGACTAGGAGGTTTTTCGGCTCACTCGGAATTTGACGGTTTGGTTGTTTTACATTCGATTTTCATAATTTTTCGTAGCTAGAAAGCACAGTGCCTTTGCAGCAACCTCCCGAAATGTCACGCTGATCGGGGTAAAGAGAAGTGAGTTATAGGAATTTTACTAAAAAGTTATGGTGATATCACTTATAGCCAAAGCAGCCTTGCACTAGGAGGTTTTTCGGCTCACTCGGAATTTGACAGCTTGGTTGTTTTACTTTCGATTTTCATAATTTTTCGTGCCTAGAAAGCACAGTGCCTTTGCAGCAACCTCCCGCAATTTCAGGCTGATCGGAATAGAGAGAAGTGAGTTATAGGAATTTTACTAAAAAGTTATGGTGATATCACTTATAGCCAAAGCAGCCTTGGACTAGGAGGTTTCTCGGCTCACTCGGAATTTGACAGATTGGTTGTTTTGCATTCGATTTCCATAATTGTTCGTGCCTAGAAAGCACAATACCTTTGCAGCAACCTCCCGAAATTCCACGCTTATTGGAGTAAAGAGAAGTGAGTTATTGGAATTTTACTAAAAAGTTATGGTGATATCATTTATAGCCAAAGCAGCCTTGGACTAGGAGGTTTTTCGACTCACTCGGAATTTGACAGATTGGTTGTTTTGCATTCGATTTCCATAATTGTTCGTGCCTAGAAAGCACAATACCTTTGCAGCAACCTCCCGAAATGTCACGCTGATCGGAGTAAAGAGAAGTGAGTTATAGGAATTTTACTAAAAAGTTATGGTGATATCACTTATAGCCAAAGCAGCCTTGGACTAGGAGGTTTCTCGGCTCACTCGGAATTTGACAGCTTGGTTGTTTTACATTCGATTTTCATAATTTTTCGCGCCTAGAAAGCACAGCGCCTTTGCAGCAACCTTCCGAAATTTCAGGCTGATCGGAGTAAAGAGAAGTGAGTTATAGAAATTTTACTAAAAAGTTATGGTGATATCACTTATAGCCAAAGCAGCCTTGGACTAGGAGGTTTTTCGGCTCACTCGGAATTTGACAGTTTGGTTGTTTTGCTTTCGATTTTCATAATTGTTCGTGCCTGGAAAGCACAATACCTTTGCAGCAACCTCCCGAAATTTCACGCTTATTGGAGTAAAGAGAAGTGAGTTATAGGAATTTTACTAAAAAGTTATGGTGATATCATTTATAGCCAAAGCAGCCTTGGACTAGGAGGTTTTTCGACTCACTCGGAATTTGACAGTTTGGTTGTTTTGCATTCGATTTCCATAATTGTTCGTGCCTAGAAAGCACAATACCTTTGCAGCAACCTCCCGAAATGTCACGCTGATCGGAGTAAAGAGAAGTGAGTTATAGGAATTTTACTAAAAAGTTATGGTGATATCACTTATAGCCAAAGCAGCCTTGGACTAGGAGGTTTTTCGACTCACTCGGAATTTGACAGTTTGGTTGTTTTGCATTCGATTTCCATAATTGTTCGTGCCTAGAAAGCACAATACCTTTGCAGCAACCTCCCGAAATGTCACGCTGATCGGAGTAAAGAGAAGTGAGTTATAGGAATTTTACTAAAAAGTTATGGTGATATCACTTATAGCCAAAGCAGCCTTGGACTAGGAGGTTTCTCGGCTCACTCGGAATTTGACAGCTTGGTTGTTTTAGATTCGATTTTCATAATTTTTCGCGCCTAGAAAGCACAGCGCCTTTGCAGCAACCTTCCGAAATTTCAGGCTGATCGGAATAGAGAGAAGTGAGTTATAGGAATTTTACTAAAAAGTTATGGTGATATCACTTATAGCCAAAGCAGCCTTGGACTAGGAGGTTTTTCGGCTCACTCGGAATTTGACAGTTTGGTTGTTTTGCTTTCGATTTTCATAATTGTTCGTGCCTAGAAAGCACAATACCTTTGCAGCAACCTCCCGAAATGTCACGCTGATCGGAGTAAAGAGAAGTGAGTTATAGGAATTTTACTAAAAAGTTATGGTGATATCACTTATAGCCAAAGCAGCCTTGGACTAGGAGGTTTTTCGGCTCACTCGGAATTTGACAGTTTGGTTGTTTTACATTCGATTTTCATAATTTTTCGTGCCTAGAAAGCACAATGCCTTTGCAGCTACCTCCTGTAATTTCACGCTGATCGGAGTAAAGAGAAGTGAGTTATAGAAATTTTACTAAAAAGTTATGGTGATATCACTTATAGCCAAAGCAGCCTTGGACTAGGAGGTTTTTCGGCTCACTCGGAATTTGACAGTTTGGTTGTTTTACATTCGATTTTCATAATTTTTCGCGGCTAGAAAGCACAGTGCCTTTGCAGCAACCTCCCGGGATGTCACGCTGATCGGGGTAAAGAGAAGTGAGTTATAGGAATTTTACTAAAAAGTTATGGTGATATCACTTATAGCCAAAGCAGCCTTGGACTAGGAGGTTTTTCGGCTCACTCGGAATTTGACAGTTTGGTTGTTTTACATTCGATTTTCATAATTTTTCGTAGCTAGAAAGCACAGTGCCTGTGCAGCAACCTCCCGAAATGTCACGCTGATCGGGGTAAAGAGAAGTGAGTTATAGGAATTTTACTAAAAAGTTATGGTGATATCACTTATAGCCAAAGCAGCCTTGGACTAGGAGGTGTTTCGGCTCACTCGGAATTTGACAGCTTGGTTGTTTTAGATTCGATTTTGATAATTTTTCGTGCCTAGAAAGCAGAATGCCTTTGCAGCAACCTCCTGAAATTTTCCGCTGATCGGAGTAAACAGAAGTGAGTTATAGGAATTTTACTAAAAAGTTATGGTGATATCACTTATAGCCAAAGCAGCCTTGCACTAGGAGGTTTTTCGACTCACTCGGAATTTGACAGTTTGGTTGTTTTAGATTCGATTTTGGTAATTTTTCGTGCCTAGAAAGCATAATGCCTTTGCAGAAATCTCCTGAAATTTCACGCTGATCGGAGTAAAGAGAAGTGAGTTATAGGAATTTTACTAAAAAGTTATGGTGATATCACTTATAGCCAAAGCAGCCTTGGACTAGGAGGTTTTTCGGCTCACTCGGAATTTGACAGCTTGGTTGTTTTACTTTCGATTTTCATAATTTTTCGTGCCTAGAAAGCACAGTGCCTCTGCAGCAACCTTCCGAAATTTCAGGCTGATCGGAATAGAGAGAAGTGAGTTATAGGAATTTTACTAAAAAGTTATGGTGATATCACTTATAGCCAAAGCAGCCTTGGACTAGGAGGTTTTTCGGCTCACTCGGAATTGACTGTTTGGTTGTTTTACATTCCATTTTCATAATTTTTCGTGCCTAGAAAGCACAATACCTTTCCAGCAACGTCCTGCAATTTCAGGCTGATCGGAGTAAAGAGAAGTGAGTTATAGGAATTTTACTAAAATGTTATGGTGATATCACTTATAGCCAAAGCAGCCTTGGACTAGGAGGTTTTTCGGCTCACTCGGAATTTGACGGTTTGGTTGTTTTAGATTCGATTTTCATAATTTTTCGTGCCTAGAAAGCACAATACCTTTGCAGCAACCTCCCGAAATTTCACGCTTATTGGAGTAAAGAGAAGTGAGTTATAGGAATTTTACTAAAAAGTTATGGTGATATCACTTATAGCCAAAGCAGCCTTGGACTAGGAGGTTTTTCGACTCACTCGGAATTTGACAGTTTGGTTGTTTTACATTCGATTTTCATAATTTTTCGTAGCTACAAAGCACAGTGCCTTTGCAGCAACCTCCCGAAATATCAGGCTTATCGGAGTAAAGAGAAGTGAGTTATAGGAATTTTACTAAAAAGTTATAGTGATATCATTTATAGCCAAAGCAGCCTTGGACTAGGAGGTTTTTCGGCTCACTCGGAATTTGACAGTTTGGTTGTTTTACATTCGATTTTCATAATTTTTCGTAGCTAGAAAGCACAATGCCTTTGCAGCTACCTCCTGTAATATCACGCTGATCGGAGTAAAGAGAAGTGAGTTATAGGAATTTTACTAAAAAGTTATGGTGATATCACTTATAGCCAAAGCAGCCTTGGACTAGGAGGTTTTTCGGCTCACTCGGAATTGACAGTTTGGTTGTTTTAGATTCGATTTTCATAATTTTTCGTGCCTAGAAAGCACAATACCTTTCCAGCAACCTCCCGGAATGTCACGCTGATCGGGGTAAAGAGAAGTGAGTTATAGGAATTTTACTAAAAAGTTATGGTGATATCACTTATAGCCAAAGCAGCCTTGGACTAGGAGGTTTTTCGGCTCACTCGGAATTTGACGGTTTGGTTGTTTTACATTCGATTTTCATAATTTTTCGTGCCTAGAAAGCACAATACCTTTGCAGCAACCTCCCGAAATTCCACGCTTATTGGAGTAAAGAGAAGTGAGTTATTGGAATTTTACTAAAAAGTTATGGTGATATCATTTATAGCCAAAGCAGCCTTGGACTAGGAGGTTTTTCGACTCACTCGGAATTTGACAGATTGGTTGTTTTGCATTCGATTTCCATAATTGTTCGTGCCTAGAAAGCACAATACCTTTGCAGCAACCTCCCGAAATGTCACGCTGATCGGAGTAAAGAGAAGTGAGTTATAGGAATTTTACTAAAAAGTTATGGTGATATCACTTATAGCCAAAGCAGCCTTGGACTAGGAGGTTTTTCGGCTCACTCGGAATTTGACAGTTTGGTTGTTTTGCTTTCGATTTTCATAATTGTTCGCGCCTAGAAAGCACAATACCTTTGCAGCAACCTCCCGAAATGTCACGCTGATCGGAGTAAAGAGAAGTGAGTTACAGGAATTTTACTAAAAAGTTATGGTGATATCACTTATAGCCAAAGCAGCCTTGGACTAGGAGGTTTTTCGACTCACTCGGAATTTGACAGTTTGGTTGTTTTGCTTTCGATTTTCATAATTTTTCGTAGCTAGAAAGCACAATGCCTTTGCAGCTACCTCCTGTAATATCACGCTGATCGGAGTAAAGAGAAGTGAGTTATAGGAGTTTTACTAAAAAGTTATGGTGATATCACTTATAGCCAAAGCAGCCTTGGACTAGGAGGTTTTTCGGCTCACTCGGAATTTGACAGTTAGGCTGTTTTGCTTTCGATTTTCATAATTGTTCGTGCCTAGAAAGCACAATACCTTTGCAGCAACCTCCCGCAATTTCAGGCTTATTGGAGTAAAGAGAAGTGAGTTATAGGAATTTTACTAAAAAGTTATGGTGATATCACTTATAGCCAAAGCAACCTTGGACTAGGAGGTTTTTCGGCTCACTCGGAATTTGACAGTTTGGTTGTTTTAGATTCGATTTTCATAATTTTTCGTGCCCAGAAAGCACAATGCCTTTGCAGCTACCTCCTGTAATTTCACGCTGATCGGAGTAAAGAGAAGTGAGTTATAGAAATTTTACTAAAAAGTTATGGTGATATCACTTATAGCCAAAGCAGCCTTGGACTAGTAGGTTTTTCGGCTCACTCGGAATTTGACAGTTTGGTTGTTTTACATTCGATTTTCATAATTTTTCGTGCCTAGAAAGCACAATACCTTTGCAGCAACCTCCCGGAATGTCACGCTGATCGGAATAGAGAGAAGTGAGTTATAGGAATTTTACTAAAAAGTTATGGTGATATCACTTATAGCCAAAGCAGCCTTGGACTAGGAGGTTTTTCGGCACACTCGGAATTTGACAGTTTGGTTGTTTTAGATTCGATTTTCATAATTTTTCGTAGCTAGAAAGCACAGTGCCTGTGCAGCAACCTCCCGAAATGTCACGCTGATCGGGGTAAAGAGAAGTGAGTTATAGGAATTTTACTAAAAAGGTATGGTGATATCACTTATAGCCAAAGCAGCCTTGGACTAGGAGGTGTTTCGGCTCACTCGGAATTTGACAGCTTGGTTGTTTTATATTCGATTTTCATAATTTTTCGTGCCTAGAAAGCACAGTGCCTTTGCAGCAACCTCCCGAAATGTCACGCTGATCGGGGTAAAGAGAAGTGAGTTATAGGAATTTTACTAAAAAGTTATGGTGATATCACTTATAGCCAAAGCAGCCTTGGACTAGGAGGTTTTTCGGCTCACTCGGAATTTGACGGTTTGGTTGTTTTACATTCGATTTTCATAATTTTTCGTAGCTAGAAAGCACAGTGCCTGTGCAGCAACCTCCCGAAATGTCACGCTGATCGGAGTAAACAGAAGTGAGTTATAGGAATTTTACTAAAAAGTTATGGTGATATCACTAATAGCCAAAGCAGCCTTGGACTAGGAGGTTTTTCGGCTCACTCGGAATTGACAGTTTGGTTGTTTGACATTCCATTTTCATAATTTTTCGTGCCTAGAAAGCACAATACCTTTCCAGCAACCTTCCGAAATTTCAGGCTGATCGGAATAGAGAGAAGTGAGTTATAGGAATTTTACTAAAAAGTTATGGTGATATCACTTATAGCCAAAGCAGCCTTGCACTAGGAGGTTTTTCGGCTCACTCGGAATTTGACAGCTTGGTTGTTTTACTTTCGATTTTCATAATTTTTCGTGCCTAGAAAGCACAGTGCCTTTGCAGCAACCTCCCGCAATTTCAGGCTGATCGGAATAGAGAGAAGTGAGTTATAGGAATTTTACTAAAAAGTTATGGTGATATCACTTATAGCCAAAGCAGCCTTGGACTAGGAGGTTTCTCGGCTCACTCGGAATTTGACAGATTGGTTGTTTTGCATTCGATTTCCATAATTGTTCGTGCCTAGAAAGCACAATACCTTTGCAGCAACCTCCCGAAATTCCACGCTTATTGGAGTAAAGAGAAGTGAGTTATTGGAATTTTACTAAAAAGTTATGGTGATATCATTTATAGCCAAAGCAGCCTTGGACTAGGAGGTTTTTCGACTCACTCGGAATTTGACAGATTGGTTGTTTTGCATTCGATTTCCATAATTGTTCGTGCCTAGAAAGCACAATACCTTTGCAGCAACCTCCCGAAATGTCACGCTGATCGGAGTAAAGAGAAGTGAGTTATAGGAATTTTACTAAAAAGTTATGGTGATATCACTTATAGCCAAAGCAGCCTTGGACTAGGAGGTTTCTCGGCTCACTCGGAATTTGACAGCTTGGTTGTTTTACATTCGATTTTCATAATTTTTCGCGCCTAGAAAGCACAGCGCCTTTGCAGCAACCTTCCGAAATTTCAGGCTGATCGGAGTAAAGAGAAGTGAGTTATAGAAATTTTACTAAAAAGTTATGGTGATATCACTTATAGCCAAAGCAGCCTTGGACTAGGAGGTTTTTCGGCTCACTCGGAATTTGACAGTTTGGTTGTTTTGCTTTCGATTTTCATAATTGTTCGTGCCTAGAAAGCACAATACCTTTGCAGCAACCTCCCGAAATGTCACGCTGATCGGAGTAAAGAGAAGTGAGTTATAGGAATTTTACTAAAAAGTTATGGTGATATCACTTATAGCCAAAGCAGCCTTGGACTAGGAGGTTTCTCGGCTCACTCGGAATTTGACAGTTTGGTTGTTTTACATTCGATTTTCATAATTTTTCGCGCCTAGAAAGCACAGCGCCTTTGCAGCAACCTTCCGAAATTTCAGGCTGATCGGAATAGAGAGAAGTGAGTTATAGGAATTTTACTAAAAAGTTATGGTGATATCACTTATAGCCAAAGCAGCCTTGGACTAGGAGGTTTTTCGGCTCACTCGGAATTTGACAGTTTGGTTGTTTTGCTTTCGATTTTCATAATTGTTCGTGCCTAGAAAGCACAATACCTTTGCAGCAACCTCCCGAAATGTCACGCTGATCGGAGTAAAGAGAAGTGAGTTATAGGAATTTTACTAAAAAGTTATGGTGATATCACTTATAGCCAAAGCAGCCTTGGACTAGGAGGTTTTTCGGCTCACTCGGAATTTGACAGTTTGGTTGTTTTGCTTTCGATTTTCATAATTGTTCGTGCCTAGAAAGCACAATACCTTTGCAGCAACCTCCCGCAATTTCAGGCTTATTGGAGTAAAGAGAAGTGAGTTATAGGAATTTTACTAAAAAGTTATGGTGATATCACTTTTAGCCAAAGCAACCTTGGACTAGGAGGTTTTTCGGCTCACTCGGAATTTGACAGTTTGGTTGTTTTACATTCGATTTTCATAATTTTTCGTGCCTAGAAAGCACAATGCCTTTGCAGCTACCTCCTGTAATTTCACGCTGATCGGAGTAAAGAGAAGTGAGTTATAGAAATTTTACTAAAAAGTTATGGTGATATCACTTATAGCCAAAGCAGCCTTGGACTAGGAGGTTTTTCGGCTCACTCGGAATTTGACAGTTTGGTTGTTTTACATTCGATTTTCATAATTTTTCGTGCCTAGAAAGCACAGTGCCTTTGCAGCAACCTCCCGGGATGTCACGCTGATCGGGGTAAAGAGAAGTGAGTTATAGGAATTTTACTAAAAAGTTATGGTGATATCACTTATAGCCAAAGCAGCCTTGGACTAGGAGGTTTTTCGGCTCACTCGGAATTTGACAGTTTGGTTGTTTTACATTCGATTTTCATAATTTTTCGTAGCTAGAAAGCACAGTGCCTGTGCAGCAACCTCCCGAAATGTCACGCTGATCGGGGTAAAGAGAAGTGAGTTATAGGAATTTTACTAAAAAGTTATGGTGATATCACTTATAGCCAAAGCAGCCTTGGACTAGGAGGTGTTTCGGCTCACTCGGAATTTGACAGCTTGGTTGTTTTAGATTCGATTTTGATAATTTTTCGTGCCTAGAAAGCAGAATGCCTTTGCAGCAACCTCCTGAAATTTTCCGCTGATCGGAGTAAACAGAAGTGAGTTATAGGAATTTTACTAAAAAGTTATGGTGATATCACTTATAGCCAAAGCAGCCTTGCACTAGGAGGTTTTTCGACTCACCCGGAATTTGACAGTTTGGTTGTTTTAGATTCGATTTTGGTAATTTTTCGTGCCTAGAAAGCATAATGCCTTTGCAGAAATCTCCTGAAATTTCACGCTGATCGGAGTAAAGAGAAGTGAGTTATAGGAATTTTACTAAAAAGTTATGGTGATATCACTTATAGCCAAAGCAGCCTTGGACTAGGAGGTTTTTCGGCTCACTCGAAATTTGACAGTTTGGTTGTTTTGCTTTCGATTTCCATAATTGTTCGTGCCTAGAAAGCACAATACCTTTGCAGCAACCTCCCGAAATGTCACGCTGATCGGAGTAAAGAGAAGTGAGTTATAGGAATTTTACTAAAAAGTTATGGTGATATCACTTATAGCCAAAGCAGCCTTGGACTAGGAGGTTTTTCGGCTCACTCGGAATTGACAGTTTGGTTGTTTTACATTCCATTTTCATAATTTTTCGTGCCTAGAAAGCACAGTGCCTTTGCAGCAACGTTCCGAAATTTCAGGCTGATCGGAATAGAGAGAAGTAAGTTATAGGAATTTTACTAAAAAGTTATGGTGATATCACTTATAGCCAAAGCAGCCTTGGACTAGGAGGTTTTTCGGCTCACTCGAAATTTGACAGTTTGGTTGTTTTGCTTTCGATTTCCATAATTGTTCGTGCCTAGAAAGCACAATACCTTTGCAGCAACCTCCCGAAATGTCACGCTGATCGGAGTAAAGAGAAGTGAGTTATAGGAATTTTACTAAAAAGTTATGGTGATATCACTTATAGCCAAAGCAGCCTTGGACTAGGAGGTTTTTCGACTCACTCGGAATTTGACAGTTTGGTTGTTTTGCTTTCGATTTTCATAATTTTTCGTAGCTAGAAAGCACAATGCCTTTGCAGCTACCTCCTGTAATATCACGCTGATCGGAGTAAAGAGAAGTGAGTTATAGGAGTTTTACTAAAAAGTTATGGTGATATCACTTATAGCCAAAGCAGCCTTGGACTAGGAGGTTTTTCGGCTCACTCGGAATTTGACAGTTAGGCTGTTTTGCTTTCGATTTTCATAATTGTTCGTGCCTAGAAAGCACAATACCTTTGCAGCAACCTCCCGCAATTTCAGGCTTATTGGAGTAAAGAGAAGTGAGTTATAGGAATTTTACTAAAAAGTTATGGTGATATCACTTATAGCCAAAGCAACCTTGGACTAGGAGGTTTTTCGGCTCACTCGGAATTTGACAGTTTGGTTGTTTTAGATTCGATTTTCATAATTTTTCGTGCCCAGAAAGCACAATGCCTTTGCAGCTACCTCCTGTAATTTCACGCTGATCGGAGTAAAGAGAAGTGAGTTATAGAAATTTTACTAAAAAGTTATGGTGATATCACTTATAGCCAAAGCAGCCTTGGACTAGTAGGTTTTTCGGCTCACTCGGAATTTGACAGTTTGGTTGTTTTACATTCGATTTTCATAATTTTTCGTGCCTAGAAAGCACAATACCTTTGCAGCAACCTCCCGGAATGTCACGCTGATCGGAATAGAGAGAAGTGAGTTATAGGAATTTTACTAAAAAGTTATGGTGATATCACTTATAGCCAAAGCAGCCTTGGACTAGGAGGTTTTTCGGCACACTCGGAATTTGACAGTTTGGTTGTTTTAGATTCGATTTTCATAATTTTTCGTAGCTAGAAAGCACAGTGCCTGTGCAGCAACCTCCCGAAATGTCACGCTGATCGGGGTAAAGAGAAGTGAGTTATAGGAATTTTACTAAAAAGGTATGGTGATATCACTTATAGCCAAAGCAGCCTTGGACTAGGAGGTGTTTCGGCTCACTCGGAATTTGACAGCTTGGTTGTTTTATATTCGATTTTCATAATTTTTCGTGCCTAGAAAGCACAGTGCCTTTGCAGCAACCTCCCGAAATGTCACGCTGATCGGGGTAAAGAGAAGTGAGTTATAGGAATTTTACTAAAAAGTTATGGTGATATCACTTATAGCCAAAGCAGCCTTGGACTAGGAGGTTTTTCGGCTCACTCGGAATTTGACGGTTTGGTTGTTTTACATTCGATTTTCATAATTTTTCGTAGCTAGAAAGCACAGTGCCTGTGCAGCAACCTCCCGAAATGTCACGCTGATCGGAGTAAACAGAAGTGAGTTATAGGAATTTTACTAAAAAGTTATGGTGATATCACTAATAGCCAAAGCAGCCTTGGACTAGGAGGTTTTTCGGCTCACTCGGAATTGACAGTTTGGTTGTTTGACATTCCATTTTCATAATTTTTCGTGCCTAGAAAGCACAATACCTTTCCAGCAACCTTCCGAAATTTCAGGCTGATCGGAATAGAGAGAAGTGAGTTATAGGAATTTTACTAAAAAGTTATGGTGATATCACTTATAGCCAAAGCAGCCTTGCACTAGGAGGTTTTTCGGCTCACTCGGAATTTGACAGCTTGGTTGTTTTACTTTCGATTTTCATAATTTTTCGTGCCTAGAAAGCACAGTGCCTTTGCAGCAACCTCCCGCAATTTCAGGCTGATCGGAATAGAGAGAAGTGAGTTATAGGAATTTTACTAAAAAGTTATGGTGATATCACTTATAGCCAAAGCAGCCTTGGACTAGGAGGTTTCTCGGCTCACTCGGAATTTGACAGATTGGTTGTTTTGCATTCGATTTCCATAATTGTTCGTGCCTAGAAAGCACAATACCTTTGCAGCAACCTCCCGAAATTCCACGCTTATTGGAGTAAAGAGAAGTGAGTTATTGGAATTTTACTAAAAAGTTATGGTGATATCATTTATAGCCAAAGCAGCCTTGGACTAGGAGGTTTTTCGACTCACTCGGAATTTGACAGATTGGTTGTTTTGCATTCGATTTCCATAATTGTTCGTGCCTAGAAAGCACAATACCTTTGCAGCAACCTCCCGAAATGTCACGCTGATCGGAGTAAAGAGAAGTGAGTTATAGGAATTTTACTAAAAAGTTATGGTGATATCACTTATAGCCAAAGCAGCCTTGGACTAGGAGGTTTCTCGGCTCACTCGGAATTTGACAGCTTGGTTGTTTTACATTCGATTTTCATAATTTTTCGCGCCTAGAAAGCACAGCGCCTTTGCAGCAACCTTCCGAAATTTCAGGCTGATCGGAATAGAGAGAAGTGAGTTATAGGAATTTTACTAAAAAGTTATGGTGATATCACTTATAGCCAAAGCAGCCTTGGACTAGGAGGTTTTTCGGCTCACTCGGAATTTGACAGTTTGGTTGTTTTGCTTTCGATTTTCATAATTGTTCGTGCCTAGAAAGCACAATACCTTTGCAGCAACCTCCCGAAATGTCACGCTGATCGGAGTAAAGAGAAGTGAGTTATAGGAATTTTACTAAAAAGTTATGGTGATATCACTTATAGCCAAAGCAGCCTTGGACTAGGAGGTTTTTCGGCTCACTCGGAATTTGACAGTTTGGTTGTTTTGCTTTCGATTTTCATAATTGTTCGTGCCTAGAAAGCACAATACCTTTGCAGCAACCTCCCGCAATTTCAGGCTTATTGGAGTAAAGAGAAGTGAGTTATAGGAATTTTACTAAAAAGTTATGGTGATATCACTTATAGCCAAAGCAACCTTGGACTAGGAGGTTTTTCGGCTCACTCGGAATTTGACAGTTTGGTTGTTTTACATTCGATTTTCATAATTTTTCGTGCCTAGAAAGCACAATGCCTTTGCAGCTACCTCCTGTAATTTCACGCTGATCGGAGTAAAGAGAAGTGAGTTATAGAAATTTTACTAAAAAGTTATGGTGATATCACTTATAGCCAAAGCAGCCTTGGACTAGGAGGTTTTTCGGCTCACTCGGAATTTGACAGTTTGGTTGTTTTACATTCGATTTTCATAATTTTTCGTGCCTAGAAAGCACAGTGCCTTTGCAGCAACCTCCCGGGATGTCACGCTGATCGGGGTAAAGAGAAGTGAGTTATAGGAATTTTACTAAAAAGTTATGGTGATATCACTTATAGCCAAAGCAGCCTTGGACTAGGAGGTTTTTCGGCTCACTCGGAATTTGACAGTTTGGTTGTTTTACATTCGATTTTCATAATTTTTCGTAGCTAGAAAGCACAGTGCCTGTGCAGCAACCTCCCGAAATGTCACGCTGATCGGGGTAAAGAGAAGTGAGTTATAGGAATTTTACTAAAAAGTTATGGTGATATCACTTATAGCCAAAGCAGCCTTGGACTAGGAGGTGTTTCGGCTCACTCGGAATTTGACAGCTTGGTTGTTTTAGATTCGATTTTGATAATTTTTCGTGCCTAGAAAGCAGAATGCCTTTGCAGCAACCTCCTGAAATTTTCCGCTGATCGGAGTAAACAGAAGTGAGTTATAGGAATTTTACTAAAAAGTTATGGTGATATCACTTATAGCCAAAGCAGCCTTGCACTAGGAGGTTTTTCGACTCACCCGGAATTTGACAGTTTGGTTGTTTTAGATTCGATTTTGGTAATTTTTCGTGCCTAGAAAGCATAATGCCTTTGCAGAAATCTCCTGAAATTTCACGCTGATCGGAGTAAAGAGAAGTGAGTTATAGGAATTTTACTAAAAAGTTATGGTGATATCACTTATAGCCAAAGCAGCCTTGGACTAGGAGGTTTTTCGGCTCACTCGAAATTTGACAGTTTGGTTGTTTTGCTTTCGATTTCCATAATTGTTCGTGCCTAGAAAGCACAATACCTTTGCAGCAACCTCCCGAAATGTCACGCTGATCGGAGTAAAGAGAAGTGAGTTATAGGAATTTTACTAAAAAGTTATGGTGATATCACTTATAGCCAAAGCAGCCTTGGACTAGGAGGTTTTTCGGCTCACTCGGAATTGACAGTTTGGTTGTTTTACATTCCATTTTCATAATTTTTCGTGCCTAGAAAGCACAGTGCCTTTGCAGCAACGTTCCGAAATTTCAGGCTGATCGGAATAGAGAGAAGTAAGTTATAGGAATTTTACTAAAAAGTTATGGTGATATCACTTATAGCCAAAGCAGCCTTGGACTAGGAGGTTTTTCGGCTCACTCGGAATTTGACAGTTTGGTTGTTTTGCTTTCGATTTTCATAATTGTTCGTGCCTAGAAAGCACAATACCTTTGCAGCAACCTCCCGAAATGTCACGCTGATCGGAGTAAAGAGAAGTGAGTTATAGGAATTTTACTAAAAAGTTATGGTGATATCACTTATAGCCAAAGCAGCCTTGGACTAGGAGGTTTTTCGGCTCACTCGGAATTTGACAGTTTGGTTGTTTTGCTTTCGATTTTCATAATTGTTCGTGCCTAGAAAGCACAATACCTTTGCAGCAACCTCCCGAAATGTCACGCTGATCGGAGTAAAGAGAAGTGAGTTATAGGAATTTTACTAAAAAGTTATGGTGATATCACTTATAGCCAAAGCAGCCTTGGACTAGGAGGTTTCTCGGCTCACTCGGAATTTGACAGTTTGGTTGTTTTACATTCGATTTTCATAATTTTTCGCGCCTAGAAAGCACAGCGCCTTTGCAGCAACCTTCCGAAATTTCAGGCTGATCGGAATAGAGAGAAGTGAGTTATAGGAATTTTACTAAAAAGTTATGGTGATATCACTTATAGCCAAAGCAGCCTTGGACTAGGAGGTTTTTCGGCTCACTCGGAATTTGACAGTTTGGTTGTTTTGCTTTCGATTTTCATAATTGTTCGTGCCTAGAAAGCACAATACCTTTGCAGCAACCTCCCGCAATTTCAGGCTTATTGGAGTAAAGAGAAGTGAGTTATAGGAATTTTACTAAAAAGTTATGGTGATATCACTTATAGCCAAAGCAGCCTTGGACTAGGAGGTTTTTCGGCTCACTCGGAATTGACTGTTTGGTTGTTTTACATTCCATTTTCATAATTTTTCGTGCCTAGAAAGCACAATACCTTTCCAGCAACGTCCTGCAATTTCAGGCTGATCGGAGTAGAGAGAAGTGAGTTATAGGAATTTTACTAAAATGTTATGGTGATATCACTTATAGCCAAAGCAGCCTTGGACTAGGAGGTTTTTCGGCTCACTCGGAATTTGACGGTTTGGTTGTTTTAGATTCGATTTTCATAATTTTTCGTGCCTAGAAAGCACAATACCTTTGCAGCAACCTCCCGAAATTTCACGCTTATTGGAGTAAAGAGAAGTGAGTTATAGGAATTTTACTAAAAAGTTATGGTGATATCACTTATAGCCAAAGCAGCCTTGGACTAGGAGGTTTTTCGACTCACTCGGAATTTGACAGTTTGGTTGTTTTACATTCGATTTTCATAATTTTTCGTAGCTACAAAGCACAGTGCCTTTGCAGCAACCTCCCGAAATTTCAGGCTTATCGGAGTAAAGAGAAGTGAGTTATAGGAATTTTACTAAAAAGTTATAGTGATATCATTTATAGCCAAAGCAGCCTTGGACTAGGAGGTTTTTCGGCTCACTCGGAATTTGACAGTTTGGTTGTTTTACATTCGATTTTCATAATTTTTCGTAGCTAGAAAGCACAATGCCTTTGCAGCTACCTCCTGTAATATCACGCTGATCGGAGTAAAGAGAAGTGAGTTATAGGAATTTTACTAAAAAGTTATGGTGATATCACTTATAGCCAAAGCAGCCTTGGACTAGGAGGTTTTTCGGCTCACTCGGAATTGACAGTTTGGTTGTTTTAGATTCGATTTTCATAATTTTTCGTGCCTAGAAAGCACAATACCTTTCCAGCAACCTCCCGGAATGTCACGCTGATCGGGGTAAAGAGAAGTGAGTTATAGGAATTTTACTAAAAAGTTATGGTGATATCACTTATAGCCAAAGCAGCCTTGGACTAGGAGGTTTTTCGGCTCACTCGGAATTTGACGGTTTGGTTGTTTTACATTCGATTTTCATAATTTTTCGTGCCTAGAAAGCACAATACCTTTGCAGCAACCTCCCGAAATTCCACGCTTATTGGAGTAAAGAGAAGTGAGTTATTGGAATTTTACTAAAAAGTTATGGTGATATCATTTATAGCCAAAGCAGCCTTGGACTAGGAGGTTTTTCGACTCACTCGGAATTTGACAGATTGGTTGTTTTGCATTCGATTTCCATAATTGTTCGTGCCTAGAAAGCACAATACCTTTGCAGCAACCTCCCGAAATGTCACGCTGATCGGAGTAAAGAGAAGTGAGTTATAGGAATTTTACTAAAAAGTTATGGTGATATCACTTATAGCCAAAGCAGCCTTGGACTAGGAGGTTTTTCGGCTCACTCGGAATTTGACAGTTTGGTTGTTTTGCTTTCGATTTTCATAATTGTTCGCGCCTAGAAAGCACAATACCTTTGCAGCAACCTCCCGAAATGTCACGCTGATCGGAGTAACGAGAAGTGAGTTACAGGAATTTTACTAAAAAGTTATGGTGATATCACTTATAGCCAAAGCAGCCTTGGACTAGGAGGTTTTTCGACTCACTCGGAATTTGACAGTTTGGTTGTTTTGCTTTCGATTTTCATAATTTTTCGTAGCTAGAAAGCACAATGCCTTTGCAGCTACCTCCTGTAATATCACGCTGATCGGAGTAAAGAGAAGTGAGTTATAGGAGTTTTACTAAAAAGTTATGGTGATATCACTTATAGCCAAAGCAGCCTTGGACTAGGAGGTTTTTCGGCTCACTCGGAATTTGACAGTTAGGCTGTTTTGCTTTCGATTTTCATAATTGTTCGTGCCTAGAAAGCACAATACCTTTGCAGCAACCTCCCGCAATTTCAGGCTTATTGGAGTAAAGAGAAGTGAGTTATAGGAATTTTACTAAAAAGTTATGGTGATATCACTTATAGCCAAAGCAACCTTGGACTAGGAGGTTTTTCGGCTCACTCGGAATTTGACAGTTTGGTTGTTTTAGATTCGATTTTCATAATTTTTCGTGCCCAGAAAGCACAATGCCTTTGCAGCTACCTCCTGTAATTTCACGCTGATCGGAGTAAAGAGAAGTGAGTTATAGAAATTTTACTAAAAAGTTATGGTGATATCACTTATAGCCAAAGCAGCCTTGGACTAGTAGGTTTTTCGGCTCACTCGGAATTTGACAGTTTGGTTGTTTTACATTCGATTTTCATAATTTTTCGTGCCTAGAAAGCACAATACCTTTGCAGCAACCTCCCGGAATGTCACGCTGATCGGAATAGAGAGAAGTGAGTTATAGGAATTTTACTAAAAAGTTATGGTGATATCACTTATAGCCAAAGCAGCCTTGGACTAGGAGGTTTTTCGGCACACTCGGAATTTGACAGTTTGGTTGTTTTAGATTCGATTTTCATAATTTTTCGTAGCTAGAAAGCACAGTGCCTGTGCAGCAACCTCCCGAAATGTCACGCTGATCGGGGTAAAGAGAAGTGAGTTATAGGAATTTTACTAAAAAGGTATGGTGATATCACTTATAGCCAAAGCAGCCTTGGACTAGGAGGTGTTTCGGCTCACTCGGAATTTGACAGCTTGGTTGTTTTATATTCGATTTTCATAATTTTTCGTGCCTAGAAAGCACAGTGCCTTTGCAGCAACCTCCCGAAATGTCACGCTGATCGGGGTAAAGAGAAGTGAGTTATAGGAATTTTACTAAAAAGTTATGGTGATATCACTTATAGCCAAAGCAGCCTTGGACTAGTAGGTTTTTCGGCTCACTCGGAATTTGACAGTTTGGTTGTTTTACATTCGATTTTCATAATTTTTCGTAGCTAGAAAGCACAGTGCCTGTGCAGCAACCTCCCGAAATGTCACGCTGATCGGGGTAAAGAGAAGTGAGTTATAGGAATTTTACTAAAAAGTTATGGTGATATCACTTATAGCCAAAGCAGCCTTGGACTAGGAGGTGTTTCGGCTCACTCGGAATTTGACAGCTTGGTTGTTTTAGATTCGATTTTGATAATTTTTCGTGCCTAGAAAGCAGAATGCCTTTGCAGCAACCTCCTGAAATTTTCCGCTGATCGGAGTAAACAGAAGTGAGTTATAGGAATTTTACTAAAAAGTTATGGTGATATCACTTATAGCCAAAGCAGCCTTGCACTAGGAGGTTTTTCGACTCACCCGGAATTTGACAGTTTGGTTGTTTTAGATTCGATTTTGGTAATTTTTCGTGCCTAGAAAGCATAATGCCTTTGCAGAAATCTCCTGAAATTTCACGCTGATCGGAGTAAAGAGAAGTGAGTTATAGGAATTTTACTAAAAAGTTATGGTGATATCACTTATAGCCAAAGCAGCCTTGGACTAGGAGGTTTTTCGGCTCACTCGAAATTTGACAGTTTGGTTGTTTTGCTTTCGATTTCCATAATTGTTCGTGCCTAGAAAGCACAATACCTTTGCAGCAACCTCCCGAAATGTCACGCTGATCGGAGTAAAGAGAAGTGAGTTATAGGAATTTTACTAAAAAGTTATGGTGATATCACTTATAGCCAAAGCAGCCTTGGACTAGGAGGTTTTTCGGCTCACTCGGAATTGACAGTTTGGTTGTTTTACATTCCATTTTCATAATTTTTCGTGCCTAGAAAGCACAGTGCCTTTGCAGCAACGTTCCGAAATTTCAGGCTGATCGGAATAGAGAGAAGTAAGTTATAGGAATTTTACTAAAAAGTTATGGTGATATCACTTATAGCCAAAGCAGCCTTGGACTAGGAGGTTTTTCGGCTCACTCGGAATTTGACAGTTTGGTTGTTTTGCTTTCGATTTTCATAATTGTTCGTGCCTAGAAAGCACAATACCTTTGCAGCAACCTCCCGAAATGTCACGCTGATCGGAGTAAAGAGAAGTGAGTTATAGGAATTTTACTAAAAAGTTATGGTGATATCACTTATAGCCAAAGCAGCCTTGGACTAGGAGGTTTTTCGGCTCACTCGGAATTTGACAGTTTGGTTGTTTTGCTTTCGATTTTCATAATTGTTCGTGCCTAGAAAGCACAATACCTTTGCAGCAACCTCCCGAAATGTCACGCTGATCGGAGTAAAGAGAAGTGAGTTATAGGAATTTTACTAAAAAGTTATGGTGATATCACTTATAGCCAAAGCAGCCTTGGACTAGGAGGTTTCTCGGCTCACTCGGAATTTGACAGTTTGGTTGTTTTACATTCGATTTTCATAATTTTTCGCGCCTAGAAAGCACAGCGCCTTTGCAGCAACCTTCCGAAATTTCAGGCTGATCGGAATAGAGAGAAGTGAGTTATAGGAATTTTACTAAAAAGTTATGGTGATATCACTTATAGCCAAAGCAGCCTTGGACTAGGAGGTTTTTCGGCTCACTCGGAATTTGACAGTTTGGTTGTTTTGCTTTCGATTTTCATAATTGTTCGTGCCTAGAAAGCACAATACCTTTGCAGCAACCTCCCGCAATTTCAGGCTTATTGGAGTAAAGAGAAGTGAGTTATAGGAATTTTACTAAAAAGTTATGGTGATATCACTTATAGCCAAAGCAGCCTTGGACTAGGAGGTTTTTCGGCTCACTCGGAATTGACTGTTTGGTTGTTTTACATTCCATTTTCATAATTTTTCGTGCCTAGAAAGCACAATACCTTTCCAGCAACGTCCTGCAATTTCAGGCTGATCGGAGTAGAGAGAAGTGAGTTATAGGAATTTTACTAAAATGTTATGGTGATATCACTTATAGCCAAAGCAGCCTTGGACTAGGAGGTTTTTCGGCTCACTCGGAATTTGACGGTTTGGTTGTTTTAGATTCGATTTTCATAATTTTTCGTGCCTAGAAAGCACAATACCTTTGCAGCAACCTCCCGAAATTTCACGCTTATTGGAGTAAAGAGAAGTGAGTTATAGGAATTTTACTAAAAAGTTATGGTGATATCACTTATAGCCAAAGCAGCCTTGGACTAGGAGGTTTTTCGACTCACTCGGAATTTGACAGTTTGGTTGTTTTACATTCGATTTTCATAATTTTTCGTAGCTACAAAGCACAGTGCCTTTGCAGCAACCTCCCGAAATTTCAGGCTTATCGGAGTAAAGAGAAGTGAGTTATAGGAATTTTACTAAAAAGTTATAGTGATATCATTTATAGCCAAAGCAGCCTTGGACTAGGAGGTTTTTCGGCTCACTCGGAATTTGACAGTTTGGTTGTTTTACATTCGATTTTCATAATTTTTCGTAGCTAGAAAGCACAATGCCTTTGCAGCTACCTCCTGTAATATCACGCTGATCGGAGTAAAGAGAAGTGAGTTATAGGAATTTTACTAAAAAGTTATGGTGATATCACTTATAGCCAAAGCAGCCTTGGACTAGGAGGTTTTTCGGCTCACTCGGAATTGACAGTTTGGTTGTTTTAGATTCGATTTTCATAATTTTTCGTGCCTAGAAAGCACAATACCTTTCCAGCAACCTCCCGGAATGTCACGCTGATCGGGGTAAAGAGAAGTGAGTTATAGGAATTTTACTAAAAAGTTATGGTGATATCACTTATAGCCAAAGCAGCCTTGGACTAGGAGGTTTTTCGGCTCACTCGGAATTTGACGGTTTGGTTGTTTTACATTCGATTTTCATAATTTTTCGTGCCTAGAAAGCACAATACCTTTGCAGCAACCTCCCGAAATTCCACGCTTATTGGAGTAAAGAGAAGTGAGTTATTGGAATTTTACTAAAAAGTTATGGTGATATCATTTATAGCCAAAGCAGCCTTGGACTAGGAGGTTTTTCGACTCACTCGGAATTTGACAGATTGGTTGTTTTGCATTCGATTTCCATAATTGTTCGTGCCTAGAAAGCACAATACCTTTGCAGCAACCTCCCGAAATGTCACGCTGATCGGAGTAAAGAGAAGTGAGTTATAGGAATTTTACTAAAAAGTTATGGTGATATCACTTATAGCCAAAGCAGCCTTGGACTAGGAGGTTTTTCGGCTCACTCGGAATTTGACAGTTTGGTTGTTTTGCTTTCGATTTTCATAATTGTTCGCGCCTAGAAAGCACAATACCTTTGCAGCAACCTCCCGAAATGTCACGCTGATCGGAGTAACGAGAAGTGAGTTACAGGAATTTTACTAAAAAGTTATGGTGATATCACTTATAGCCAAAGCAGCCTTGGACTAGGAGGTTTTTCGACTCACTCGGAATTTGACAGTTTGGTTGTTTTGCTTTCGATTTTCATAATTTTTCGTAGCTAGAAAGCACAATGCCTTTGCAGCTACCTCCTGTAATATCACGCTGATCGGAGTAAAGAGAAGTGAGTTATAGGAGTTTTACTAAAAAGTTATGGTGATATCACTTATAGCCAAAGCAGCCTTGGACTAGGAGGTTTTTCGGCTCACTCGGAATTTGACAGTTAGGCTGTTTTGCTTTCGATTTTCATAATTGTTCGTGCCTAGAAAGCACAATACCTTTGCAGCAACCTCCCGCAATTTCAGGCTTATTGGAGTAAAGAGAAGTGAGTTATAGGAATTTTACTAAAAAGTTATGGTGATATCACTTATAGCCAAAGCAACCTTGGACTAGGAGGTTTTTCGGCTCACTCGGAATTTGACAGTTTGGTTGTTTTAGATTCGATTTTCATAATTTTTCGTGCCCAGAAAGCACAATGCCTTTGCAGCTACCTCCTGTAATTTCACGCTGATCGGAGTAAAGAGAAGTGAGTTATAGAAATTTTACTAAAAAGTTATGGTGATATCACTTATAGCCAAAGCAGCCTTGGACTAGTAGGTTTTTCGGCTCACTCGGAATTTGACAGTTTGGTTGTTTTACATTCGATTTTCATAATTTTTCGTGCCTAGAAAGCACAATACCTTTGCAGCAACCTCCCGGAATGTCACGCTGATCGGAATAGAGAGAAGTGAGTTATAGGAATTTTACTAAAAAGTTATGGTGATATCACTTATAGCCAAAGCAGCCTTGGACTAGGAGGTTTTTCGGCACACTCGGAATTTGACAGTTTGGTTGTTTTAGATTCGATTTTCATAATTTTTCGTAGCTAGAAAGCACAGTGCCTGTGCAGCAACCTCCCGAAATGTCACGCTGATCGGGGTAAAGAGAAGTGAGTTATAGGAATTTTACTAAAAAGGTATGGTGATATCACTTATAGCCAAAGCAGCCTTGGACTAGGAGGTGTTTCGGCTCACTCGGAATTTGACAGCTTGGTTGTTTTATATTCGATTTTCATAATTTTTCGTGCCTAGAAAGCACAGTGCCTTTGCAGCAACCTCCCGAAATGTCACGCTGATCGGGGTAAAGAGAAGTGAGTTATAGGAATTTTACTAAAAAGTTATGGTGATATCACTTATAGCCAAAGCAGCCTTGGACTAGGAGGTTTTTCGGCTCACTCGGAATTTGACGGTTTGGTTGTTTTACATTCGATTTTCATAATTTTTCGTAGCTAGAAAGCACAGTGCCTGTGCAGCAACCTCCCGAAATGTCACGCTGATCGGAGTAAACAGAAGTGAGTTATAGGAATTTTACTAAAAAGTTATGGTGATATCACTAATAGCCAAAGCAGCCTTGGACTAGGAGGTTTTTCGGCTCACTCGGAATTGACAGTTTGGTTGTTTGACATTCCATTTTCATAATTTTTCGTGCCTAGAAAGCACAATACCTTTCCAGCAACGTCCTGCAATTTCAGGCTGATCGGAGTAAAGAGAAGTGAGTTATAGGAATTTTACTAAAAAGTTATGGTGATATCACTTATAGCCAAAGCAGCCTTGCACTAGGAGGTTTTTCGGCTCACTCGGAATTTGACAGCTTGGTTGTTTTACTTTCGATTTTCATAATTTTTCGTGCCTAGAAAGCACAGTGCCTTTGCAGCAACCTCCCGCAATTTCAGGCTGATCGGAATAGAGAGAAGTGAGTTATAGGAATTTTACTAAAAAGTTATGGTGATATCACTTATAGCCAAAGCAGCCTTGGACTAGGAGGTTTCTCGGCTCACTCGGAATTTGACAGATTGGTTGTTTTGCATTCGATTTCCATAATTGTTCGTGCCTAGAAAGCACAATACCTTTGCAGCAACCTCCCGAAATTCCACGCTTATTGGAGTAAAGAGAAGTGAGTTATTGGAATTTTACTAAAAAGTTATGGTGATATCATTTATAGCCAAAGCAGCCTTGGACTAGGAGGTTTTTCGACTCACTCGGAATTTGACAGATTGGTTGTTTTGCTTTCGATTTCCATAATTGTTCGTGCCTAGAAAGCACAATACCTTTGCAGCAACCTCCCGAAATGTCACGCTGATCGGAGTAAAGAGAAGTGAGTTATAGGAATTTTACTAAAAAGTTATGGTGATATCACTTATAGCCAAAGCAGCCTTGGACTAGGAGGTTTCTCGGCTCACTCGGAATTTGACAGCTTGGTTGTTTTACATTCGATTTTCATAATTTTTCGCGCCTAGAAAGCACAGCGCCTTTGCAGCAACCTTCCGAAATTTCAGGCTGATCGGAGTAAAGAGAAGTGAGTTATAGAAATTTTACTAAAAAGTTATGGTGATATCACTTATAGCCAAAGCAGCCTTGGACTAGGAGGTTTTTCGGCTCACTCGGAATTTGACAGTTTGGTTGTTTTGCTTTCGATTTTCATAATTGTTCGTGCCTAGAAAGCACAATACCTTTGCAGCAACCTCCCGAAATGTCACGCTGATCGGAGTAAAGAGAAGTGAGTTATAGGAATTTTACTAAAAAGTTATGGTGATATCACTTATAGCCAAAGCAGCCTTGGACTAGGAGGTTTCTCGGCTCACTCGGAATTTGACAGTTTGGTTGTTTTACATTCGATTTTCATAATTTTTCGCGCCTAGAAAGCACAGCGCCTTTGCAGCAACCTTCCGAAATTTCAGGCTGATCGGAATAGAGAGAAGTGAGTTATAGGAATTTTACTAAAAAGTTATGGTGATATCACTTATAGCCAAAGCAGCCTTGGACTAGGAGGTTTTTCGGCTCACTCGGAATTTGACAGTTTGGTTGTTTTGCTTTCGATTTTCATAATTGTTCGTGCCTAGAAAGCACAATACCTTTGCAGCAACCTCCCGAAATGTCACGCTGATCGGAGTAAAGAGAAGTGAGTTATAGGAATTTTACTAAAAAGTTATGGTGATATCACTTATAGCCAAAGCAGCCTTGGACTAGGAGGTTTTTCGGCTCACTCGGAATTTGACAGTTTGGTTGTTTTGCTTTCGATTTTCATAATTGTTCGTGCCTAGAAAGCACAATACCTTTGCAGCAACCTCCCGCAATTTCAGGCTTATTGGAGTAAAGAGAAGTGAGTTATAGGAATTTTACTAAAAAGTTATGGTGATATCACTTATAGCCAAAGCAACCTTGGACTAGGAGGTTTTTCGGCTCACTCGGAATTTGACAGTTTGGTTGTTTTACATTCGATTTTCATAATTTTTCGTGCCTAGAAAGCACAATGCCTTTGCAGCTACCTCCTGTAATTTCACGCTGATCGGAGTAAAGAGAAGTGAGTTATAGAAATTTTACTAAAAAGTTATGGTGATATCACTTATAGCCAAAGCAGCCTTGGACTAGGAGGTTTTTCGGCTCACTCGGAATTTGACAGTTTGGTTGTTTTACATTCGATTTTCATAATTTTTCGTGCCTAGAAAGCACAGTGCCTTTGCAGCAACCTCCCGGGATGTCACGCTGATCGGGGTAAAGAGAAGTGAATTATAGGAATTTTACTAAAAAGTTATGGTGATATCACTTATAGCCAAAGCAGCCTTGGACTAGGAGGTTTTTCGGCTCACTCGGAATTTGACAGTTTGGTTGTTTTACATTCGATTTTCATAATTTTTCGTAGCTAGAAAGCACAGTGCCTGTGCAGCAACCTCCCGAAATGTCACGCTGATCGGGGTAAAGAGAAGTGAGTTATAGGAATTTTACTAAAAAGTTATGGTGATATCACTTATAGCCAAAGCAGCCTTGGACTAGGAGGTGTTTCGGCTCACTCGGAATTTGACAGCTTGGTTGTTTTAGATTCGATTTTGATAATTTTTCGTGCCTAGAAAGCAGAATGCCTTTGCAGCAACCTCCTGAAATTTTCCGCTGATCGGAGTAAAGAGAAGTGAGTTATAGGAATTTTACTAAAAAGTTATGGTGATATCACTTATAGCCAAAGCAGCCTTGCACTAGGAGGTTTTTCGACTCACCCGGAATTTGACAGTTTGGTTGTTTTAGATTCGATTTTGGTAATTTTTCGTGCCTAGAAAGCATAATGCCTTTGCAGAAATCTCCTGAAATTTCACGCTGATCGGAGTAAAGAGAAGTGAGTTATAGGAATTTTACTAAAAAGTTATGGTGATATCACTTATAGCCAAAGCAGCCTTGGACTAGGAGGTTTTTCGGCTCACTCGAAATTTGACAGTTTGGTTGTTTTGCTTTCGATTTCCATAATTGTTCGTGCCTAGAAAGCACAATACCTTTGCAGCAACCTCCCGAAATGTCACGCTGATCGGAGTAAAGAGAAGTGAGTTATAGGAATTTTACTAAAAAGTTATGGTGATATCACTTATAGCCAAAGCAGCCTTGGACTAGGAGGTTTTTCGGCTCACTCGGAATTGACAGTTTGGTTGTTTTACATTCCATTTTCATAATTTTTCGTGCCTAGAAAGCACAGTGCCTTTGCAGCAACGTTCCGAAATTTCAGGCTGATCGGAATAGAGAGAAGTAAGTTATAGGAATTTTACTAAAAAGTTATGGTGATATCACTAATAGCCAAAGCAGCCTTGGACTAGGAGGTTTTTCGGCTCACTCGGAATTGACAGTTTGGTTGTTTTACATTCCATTTTCATAATTTTTCGTGCCTAGAAAGCACAATACCTTTCCAGCAACGTCCTGCAATTTCACGCTGATCGGAGTAAAGAGAAGTGAGTTATAGGAATTTTACTAAAAAGTTATGGTGATATCATTTATAGCCAAAGCAGCCTTGGACTAGGAGGTTTTTCGGCTCACTCGGAATTTGACGGTTTGGTTGTTTTACATTCGATTTTCATAATTTTTCGTGCCTAGAAAGCACAATACCTTTGCAGCAACCTCCCGAAATTGCACGCTTATTGGAGTAAAGAGAAGTGAGTTATAGGAATTTTACTAAAAAGTTATGGTGATATCACTTATAGCCAAAGCAGCCTTGGACTAGGAGGTTTTTCGGCTCACTCGGAATTTGACAGTTTGGTTGTTTTACATTCGATTTTCGTAATTTTTCGTAGCTAGAAAGCACAATGCCTTTGCAGCTACCTCCTGTAATATCACGCTGATCGGAGTAAAGAGAAGTGAGTTATAGGAATTTTACTAAAAAGTTATGGTGATATCACTTATAGCCAAAGCAGCCTTGGACTAGGAGGTTTTTCGGTTCACTCGGAATTGACAGTTTGGTTGTTTTAGATTTGATTTTCATAATTTTTCGTGCCTAGAAAGCACAATACCTTTCCAGCAACCTCCCGGAATGTCACGCTGATCGGGGTAAAGAGAAGTGAGTTATAGGAATTTTACTAAAAAGTTATGGTGATATCACTTATAGCCAAAGCAGCCTTGGACTAGGAGGTTTTTCGGCTCACTCGGAATTTGACGGTTTGGTTGTTTTACATTCGATTTTCATAATTTTTCGTGCCTAGAAAGCACATTACCTTTGCAGCAACCTCCCGAAATTTCACGCTTATTGGAGTAAAGAGAAGTTAGTTATAGGAATTTTACTAAAAAGTTATGCTGATATCATTTATAGCCAAAGCAGCCTTGGACTAGGAGGTTTTTCGACTCACTCGGAATTTGACAGTTTGGTTGTTTTGCATTCGATTTCCATAATTGTTCGTGCCTAGAAAGCACAATACCTTTGCAGCAACCTCCCGAAATGTCACGCTGATCGGAGTAAAGAGAAGTGAGTTATAGGAATTTTACTAAAAAGTTATGGTGATATCACTTATAGCCAAAGCAGCCTTGGACTAGGAGGTTTTTCGGCTCACTCGGAATTTGACAGTTTGGTTGTTTTGCTTTCGATTTTCATAATTGTTCGTGCCTAGAAAGCACAATACCTTTGCAGCAACCTCCCGCAATTTCAGGCTTATTGGAGTAAAGAGAAGTGAGTTATAGGAATTTTACTAAAAAGTTATGGTGATATCACTTATAGCCAAAGCAACCTTGGACTAGGAGGTTTTTCGGCTCACTCGGAATTTGACAGTTTGGTTGTTTTACATTCGATTTTCATAATTTTTCGTGCCTAGAAAGCACAATACCTTTGCAGCAACCTCCCGAAATTGCACGCTTATTGGAGTAAAGAGAAGTGAGTTATAGGAATTTTACTAAAAAGTTATGGTGATATCACTTATAGCCAAAGCAGCCTTGGACTAGGAGGTTTTTCGACTCACTCGGAATTTGACAGTTTGGTTGTTTTACATTCGATTTTCATAATTTTTCGTAGCTACAAAGCACAGTGCCTTTGCAGCAACCTCCCGAAATTTCAGGCTTATCGGAGTAAAGAGAAGTGAGTTATAGGAATTTTACTAAAAAGTTATGGTGATATCACTTATAGCCAAAGCAGCCTTGGACTAGGAGGTTTTTCGGTTCACTCGGAATTGACAGTTTGGTTGTTTTAGATTCGATTTTCATAATTTTTCGTGCCTAGAAAGCACAATACCTTTCCAGCAACCTCCCGGAATGTCACGCTGATCGGGGTAAAGAGAAGTGAGTTATAGGAATTTTACTAAAAAGTTATGGTGATATCACTTATAGCCAAAGCAGCCTTGGACTAGGAGGTTTTTCGGCTCACTCGGAATTTGACGGTTTGGTTGTTTTACATTCGATTTTCATAATTTTTCGTGCCTAGAAAGCACAATACCTTTGCAGCAACCTCCCGAAATTTCATGCTTATTGGAGTAAAGAGAAGTGAGTTATAGGAATTTTACTAAAAAGTTATGGTGATATCATTTATAGCCAAAGCAGCCTTGGACTAGGAGGTTTTTCGACTCACTCGGAATTTGACAGTTTGGTTGTTTTGCATTCGATTTCCATAATTGTTCGTGCCTGGAAAGCACAATACCTTTGCAGCAACCTCCCGAAATGTCACGCTGATCGGAGTAAAGAGAAGTGAGTTATAGGAATTTTACTAAAAAGTTATGGTGATATCACTTATAGCCAAAGCAGCCTTGGACTAGGAGGTTTCTCGACTCACTCGGAATTTGACAGCTTGGTTGTTTTACATTCGATTTTCATAATTTTTCGCGCCTAGAAAGCACAGCGCCTTTGCAGCAACCTTCCGAAATTTCAGGCTGATCGGAATAGAGAGAAGTGAGTTATAGGAATTTTACTAAAAAGTTATGGTGATATCACTTATAGCCAAAGCAGCCTTGGACTAGGAGGTTTTTCGGCTCACTCGGAATTTGACAGTTTGGTTGTTTTGCTTTCGATTTTCATAATTGTTCGTGCCTAGAAAGCACAATACCTTTGCAGCAACCTCCCGAAATGTCACGCTGATCGGAGTAAAGAGAAGTGAGTTATAGGAATTTTACTAAAAAGTTATGGTGATATCACTTATAGCCAAAGCAGCCTTGGACTAGGAGGTTTTTCGGCTCACTCGGAATTTGACAGTTTGGTTGTTTTACATTCGATTTTCATAATTTTTCGTGGCTAGAAAGCACAGTGCCTTTGCAGCAACCTCCCGGGATGTCACGCTGATCGGGGTAAAGAGAAGTGAGTTATAGGAATTTTACTAAAAAGTTATGGTGATATCACTTATAGCCAAAGCAGCCTTGGACTAGGAGGTTTTTCGGCTCACTCGGAATTTGACAGTTTGGTTGTTTTACATTCGATTTTCATAATTTTTCGTAGCTAGAAAGCACAGTGCCTGTGCAGCAACCTCCCGAAATGTCACGCTGATCGGGGTAAAGAGAAGTGAGTTATAGGAATTTTACTAAAAAGTTATGGTGATATCACTTATAGCCAAAGCAGCCTTGGACTAGGAGGTTTTTCGGCTCACTCGGAATTGACAGTTTGGTTGTTTTAGATTCGATTTTCATAATTTTTCGTGCCTAGAAAGCACAATACCTTTCCAGCAACCTCCCGGAATGTCACGCTGATCGAGGTAAAGAGAAGTGAGTTATAGGAATTTTACTAAAAAGTTATGGTGATATCACTTATAGCCAAAGCAGCCTTGGACTAGGAGGTTTTTCGGCTCACTCGGAATTTGACGGTTTGGTTGTTTTGCTTTCGATTTTCATAATTGTTCGTGCCTAGAAAGCACAATACCTTTGCAGCAACCTCCCGAAATTCCACGCTTATTGGAGTAAAGAGAAGTGAGTTATTGGAATTTTACTAAAAAGTTATGGTGATATCATTTATAGCCAAAGCAGCCTTGGACTAGGAGGTTTTTCGACTCACTCGGAATTTGACAGATTGGTTGTTTTGCATTCGATTTCCATAATTGTTCGTGCCTAGAAAGCACAATACCTTTGCAGCAACCTCCCGAAATGTCACGCTGATCGGGGTAAAGAGAAGTGAGTTATAGGAATTTTACTAAAAAGTTATGGTGATATCACTTATAGCCAAAGCAGCCTTGGACTAGGAGGTTTTTCGGCTCACTCGGAATTGACAGTTTGGTTGTTTTAGATTCGATTTTCATAATTTTTCGTGCCTAGAAAGCACAATACCTTTCCAGCAACCTCCCGGAATGTCACGCTGATCGAGGTAAAGAGAAGTGAGTTATAGGAATTTTACTAAAAAGTTATGGTGATATCACTTATAGCCAAAGCAGCCTTGGACTAGGAGGTTTTTCGGCTCACTCGGAATTTGACAGTTTGGTTGTTTTACATTCGATTTTCATAATTTTTCGTAGCTAGAAAGCATAATGCCTTTGCAGAAATCTCCTGAAATTTCACGCTGATCGGAGTAAAGAGAAGTGAGTTATAGGAATTTTACTAAAAAGTTATGGTGATATCACTTATAGCCAAAGCAGCCTTGGACTAGGAGGTTTTTCGGCTCACTCGGAATTTGACAGTTTGGTTGTTTTGCTTTCGATTTTCATAATTGTTCGTGCCTAGAAAGCACAATACCTTTGCAGCAACCTCCCGAAATGTCACGCTGATCGGAGTAAAGAGAAGTGAGTTATAGGAATTTTACTAAAAAGTTATGGTGATATCACTTATAGCCAAAGCAGCCTTGGACTAGGAGGTTTTTCGGCTCACTCGGAATTTGACGGTTTGGTTGTTTTACATTCGATTTTCATAATTTTTCGTGCCTAGAAAGCACAATACCTTTGCAGCAACCTCCCGAAATTCCACGCTTATTGGAGTAAAGAGAAGTGAGTTATTGGAATTTTACTAAAAAGTTATGGTGATATCATTTATAGCCAAAGCAGCCTTGGACTAGGAGGTTTTTCGACTCACTCGGAATTTGACAGATTGGTTGTTTTGCATTCGATTTCCATAATTGTTCGTGCCTAGAAAGCACAATACCTTTGCAGCAACCTCCCGAAATGTCACGCTGATCGGAGTAAAGAGAAGTGAGTTATAGGAATTTTACTAAAAAGTTATAGTGATATCATTTATAGCCAAAGCAGCCTTGGACTAGGAGGTTTTTCGGCTCACTCGGAATTTGACAGTTTGGTTGTTTTACATTCGATTTTCATAATTTTTCGTAGCTAGAAAGCACAATGCCTTTGCAGCTACCTCCTGTAATATCACGCTGATCGGAGTAAAGAGAAGTGAGTTATAGGAATTTTACTAAAAAGTTATGGTGATATCACTTATAGCCAAAGCAGCCTTGGACTAGGAGGTTTTTCGGCTCACTCGGAATTGACAGTTTGGTTGTTTTAGATTCGATTTTCATAATTTTTCGTGCCTAGAAAGCACAATACCTTTCCAGCAACCTCCCGGAATGTCACGCTGATCGAGGTAAAGAGAAGTGAGTTATAGGAATTTTACTAAAAAGTTATGGTGATATCACTTATAGCCAAAGCAGCCTTGGACTAGGAGGTTTTTCGGCTCACTCGGAATTTGACGGTTTGGTTGTTTTACATTCGATTTTCATAATTTTTCGTGCCTAGAAAGCACAATACCTTTGCAGCAACCTCCCGAAATTCCACGCTTATTGGAGTAAAGAGAAGTGAGTTATTGGAATTTTACTAAAAAGTTATGGTGATATCATTTATAGCCAAAGCAGCCTTGGACTAGGAGGTTTTTCGACTCACTCGGAATTTGACAGATTGGTTGTTTTGCATTCGATTTCCATAATTGTTCGTGCCTAGAAAGCACAATACCTTTGCAGCAACCTCCCGAAATGTCACGCTGATCGGAGTAAAGAGAAGTGAGTTATAGGAATTTTACTAAAAAGTTATGGTGATATCACTTGTAGCCAAAGCAGCCTTGGACTAGGAGGTTTTTCGGCTCACTCGGAATTTGACAGTTTGGTTGTTTTGCTTTCGATTTTCATAATTGTTCGCGCCTAGAAAGCACAATACCTTTGCAGCAACCTCCCGAAATGTCACGCTGATCGGAGTAAAGAGAAGTGAGTTACAGGAATTTTACTAAAAAGTTATGGTGATATCACTTATAGCCAAAGCAGCCTTGGACTAGGAGGTTTTTCGACTCACTCGGAATTTGACAGTTTGGTTGTTTTGCTTTCGATTTTCATAATTGTTCGTGCCTAGAAAGCACAATACCTTTGCAGCAACCTCCCGAAATGTCACGCTGATCGGAGTAAAGAGAAGTGAGTTATAGGAGTTTTACTAAAAAGTTATGGTGATATCACTTATAGCCAAAGCAGCCTTGGACTAGGAGGTTTTTCGGCTCACTCGGAATTTGACAGTTTGGCTGTTTTGCTTTCGATTTTCATAATTGTTCGTGCCTAGAAAGCACAATACCTTTGCAGCAACCTCCCGCAATTTCAGGCTTATTGGAGTAAAGAGAAGTGAGTTATAGGAATTTTACTAAAAAGTTATGGTGATATCACTTATAGCCAAAGCAACCTTGGACTAGGAGGTTTTTCGGCTCACTCGGAATTTGACAGTTTGGTTGTTTTAGATTCGATTTTCATAATTTTTCGTGCCCAGAAAGCACAATGCCTTTGCAGCTACCTCCTGTAATTTCACGCTGATCGGAGTAAAGAGAAGTGAGTTATAGAAATTTTACTAAAAAGTTATGGTGATATCACTTATAGCCAAAGCAGCCTTGGACTAGTAGGTTTTTCGGCTCACT
This sequence comes from Anastrepha ludens, assembly GCF_028408465.1. Classification (NCBI taxonomy): domain Eukaryota; kingdom Metazoa; phylum Arthropoda; class Insecta; order Diptera; family Tephritidae; genus Anastrepha; species Anastrepha ludens. The sequence continues at coordinate 278,946 of NC_071504.1, forward strand.
CGGAATTTGACAGTTTGGTTGTTTTACATTCGATTTTTATAATTTTTCGTGCCTAGAAAGCACAATACCTTTGCAGCAACCTCCCGGAATGTCACGCTGATCGGAATAGAGAGAAGTGAGTTATAGGAATTTTACTAAAAAGTTATGGTGATATCACTTATAGCCAAAGCAGCCTTGGACTAGGAGGTTTTTCGGCACACTCGGAATTTGACAGTTTGGTTGTTTTAGATTCGATTTTCATAATTTTTCGTAGCTAGAAAGCACAGTGCCTGTGCAGCAACCTCCCGAAATGTCACGCTGATCGGGGTAAAGAGAAGTGAGTTATAGGAATTTTACTAAAAAGGTATGGTGATATCACTTATAGCCAAAGCAGCCTTGGACTAGGAGGTGTTTCGGCTCACTCGGAATTTGACAGCTTGGTTGTTTTATATTCGATTTTCATAATTTTTCGTGCCTAGAAAGCACAGTGCCTTTGCAGCAACCTCCCGAAATGTCACGCTGATCGGGGTAAAGAGAAGTGAGTTATAGGAATTTTACTAAAAAGTTATGGTGATATCACTTATAGCCAAAGCAGCCTTGGACTAGGAGGTTTTTCGGCTCACTCGGAATTTGACGGTTTGGTTGTTTTACATTCGATTTTCATAATTTTTCGTGCCTAGAAAGCACAATACCTTTGCAGCAACCTCCCGAAATTCCACGCTTATTGGAGTAAAGAGAAGTGAGTTATTGGAATTTTACTAAAAAGTTATGGTGATATCATTTATAGCCAAAGCAGCCTTGGACTAGGAGGTTTTTCGACTCACTCGGAATTTGACAGATTGGTTGTTTTGCATTCGATTTCCATAATTGTTCGTGCCTAGAAAGCACAATACCTTTGCAGCAACCTCCCGAAATGTCACGCTGATCGGAGTAAAGAGAAGTGAGTTATAGGAATTTTACTAAAAAGTTATAGTGATATCATTTATAGCCAAAGCAGCCTTGGACTAGGAGGTTTTTCGGCTCACTCGGAATTTGACAGTTTGGTTGTTTTACATTCGATTTTCATAATTTTTCGTAGCTAGAAAGCACAATGCCTTTGCAGCTACCTCCTGTAATATCACGCTGATCGGAGTAAAGAGAAGTGAGTTATAGGAATTTTACTAAAAAGTTATGGTGATATCACTTATAGCCAAAGCAGCCTTGGACTAGGAGGTTTTTCGGCTCACTCGGAATTGACAGTTTGGTTGTTTTAGATTCGATTTTCATAATTTTTCGTGCCTAGAAAGCACAATACCTTTCCAGCAACCTCCCGGAATGTCACGCTGATCGGGGTAAAGAGAAGTGAGTTATAGGAATTTTACTAAAAAGTTATGGTGATATCACTTATAGCCAAAGCAGCCTTGGACTAGGAGGTTTTTCGGCTCACTCGGAATTTGACGGTTTGGTTGTTTTACATTCGATTTTCATAATTTTTCGTGCCTAGAAAGCACAATACCTTTGCAGCAACCTCCCGAAATTCCACGCTTATTGGAGTAAAGAGAAGTGAGTTATTGGAATTTTACTAAAAAGTTATGGTGATATCATTTATAGCCAAAGCAGCCTTGGACTAGGAGGTTTTTCGACTCACTCGGAATTTGACAGATTGGTTGTTTTGCATTCGATTTCCATAATTGTTCGTGCCTAGAAAGCACAATACCTTTGCAGCAACCTCCCGAAATGTCACGCTGATCGGAGTAAAGAGAAGTGAGTTATAGGAATTTTACTAAAAAGTTATGGTGATATCACTTGTAGCCAAAGCAGCCTTGGACTAGGAGGTTTTTCGGCTCACTCGGAATTTGACAGTTTGGTTGTTTTGCTTTCGATTTTCATAATTGTTCGCGCCTAGAAAGCACAATACCTTTGCAGCAACCTCCCGAAATGTCACGCTGATCGGAGTAAAGAGAAGTGAGTTACAGGAATTTTACTAAAAAGTTATGGTGATATCACTTATAGCCAAAGCAGCCTTGGACTAGGAGGTTTTTCGACTCACTCGGAATTTGACAGTTTGGTTGTTTTGCTTTCGATTTTCATAATTGTTCGTGCCTAGAAAGCACAATACCTTTGCAGCAACCTCCCGAAATGTCACGCTGATCGGAGTAAAGAGAAGTGAGTTATAGGAGTTTTACTAAAAAGTTATGGTGATATCACTTATAGCCAAAGCAGCCTTGGACTAGGAGGTTTTTCGGCTCACTCGGAATTTGACAGTTTGGCTGTTTTGCTTTCGATTTTCATAATTGTTCGTGCCTAGAAAGCACAATACCTTTGCAGCAACCTCCCGCAATTTCAGGCTTATTGGAGTAAAGAGAAGTGAGTTATAGGAATTTTACTAAAAAGTTATGGTGATATCACTTATAGCCAAAGCAACCTTGGACTAGGAGGTTTTTCGGCTCACTCGGAATTTGACAGTTTGGTTGTTTTACATTCGATTTCCATAATTGTTCGTGCCTAGAAAGCACAATACCTTTGCAGCAACCTCCCGAAATGTCACGCTGATCGGAGTAAAGAGAAGTGAGTTATAGGAATTTTACTAAAAAGTTATGGTGATATCACTTGTAGCCAAAGCAGCCTTGGACTAGGAGGTTTTTCGGCTCACTCGGAATTTGACAGTTTGGTTGTTTTGCTTTCGATTTTCATAATTGTTCGCGCCTAGAAAGCACAATACCTTTGCAGCAACCTCCCGAAATGTCACGCTGATCGGAGTAAAGAGAAGTGAGTTACAGGAATTTTACTAAAAAGTTATGGTGATATCACTTATAGCCAAAGCAGCCTTGGACTAGGAGGTTTTTCGACTCACTCGGAATTGACAGTTTGGTTGTTTTACATTCCATTTTCATAATTTTTCGTGCCTAGAAAGCACAGTGCCTTTGCAGCAACGTTCCGAAATTTCAGGCTGATCGGAATAGAGAGAAGTAAGTTATAGGAATTTTACTAAAAAGTTATGGTGATATCACTAATAGCCAAAGCAGCCTTGGACTAGGAGGTTTTTCGGCTCACTCGGAATTGACAGTTTGGTTGTTTTACATTCCATTTTCATAATTTTTCGTGCCTAGAAAGCACAATACCTTTCCAGCAACGTCCTGCAATTTCACGCTGATCGGAGTAAAGAGAAGTGAGTTATAGGAATTTTACTAAAAAGTTATGGTGATATCATTTATAGCCAAAGCAGCCTTGGACTAGGAGGTTTTTCGGCTCACTCGGAATTTGACGGTTTGGTTGTTTTACATTCGATTTTCATAATTTTTCGTGCCTAGAAAGCACAATACCTTTGCAGCAACCTCCCGAAATTGCACGCTTATTGGAGTAAAGAGAAGTGAGTTATAGGAATTTTACTAAAAAGTTATGGTGATATCACTTATAGCCAAAGCAGCCTTGGACTAGGAGGTTTTTCGGCTCACTCGGAATTTGACAGTTTGGTTGTTTTACATTCGATTTTCGTAATTTTTCGTAGCTAGAAAGCACAATGCCTTTGCAGCTACCTCCTGTAATATCACGCTGATCGGAGTAAAGAGAAGTGAGTTATAGGAATTTTACTAAAAAGTTATGGTGATATCACTTATAGCCAAAGCAGCCTTGGACTAGGAGGTTTTTCGGTTCACTCGGAATTGACAGTTTGGTTGTTTTAGATTTGATTTTCATAATTTTTCGTGCCTAGAAAGCACAATACCTTTCCAGCAACCTCCCGGAATGTCACGCTGATCGGGGTAAAGAGAAGTGAGTTATAGGAATTTTACTAAAAAGTTATGGTGATATCACTTATAGCCAAAGCAGCCTTGGACTAGGAGGTTTTTCGGCTCACTCGGAATTTGACGGTTTGGTTGTTTTACATTCGATTTTCATAATTTTTCGTGCCTAGAAAGCACATTACCTTTGCAGCAACCTCCCGAAATTTCACGCTTATTGGAGTAAAGAGAAGTTAGTTATAGGAATTTTACTAAAAAGTTATGCTGATATCATTTATAGCCAAAGCAGCCTTGGACTAGGAGGTTTTTCGACTCACTCGGAATTTGACAGTTTGGTTGTTTTGCATTCGATTTCCATAATTGTTCGTGCCTAGAAAGCACAATACCTTTGCAGCAACCTCCCGAAATGTCACGCTGATCGGAGTAAAGAGAAGTGAGTTATAGGAATTTTACTAAAAAGTTATGGTGATATCACTTATAGCCAAAGCAGCCTTGGACTAGGAGGTTTTTCGGCTCACTCGGAATTTGACAGTTTGGTTGTTTTGCTTTCGATTTTCATAATTGTTCGTGCCTAGAAAGCACAATACCTTTGCAGCAACCTCCCGCAATTTCAGGCTTATTGGAGTAAAGAGAAGTGAGTTATAGGAATTTTACTAAAAAGTTATGGTGATATCACTTATAGCCAAAGCAACCTTGGACTAGGAGGTTTTTCGGCTCACTCGGAATTTGACAGTTTGGTTGTTTTACATTCGATTTTCATAATTTTTCGTGCCTAGAAAGCACAATACCTTTGCAGCAACCTCCCGAAATTGCACGCTTATTGGAGTAAAGAGAAGTGAGTTATAGGAATTTTACTAAAAAGTTATGGTGATATCACTTATAGCCAAAGCAGCCTTGGACTAGGAGGTTTTTCGACTCACTCGGAATTTGACAGTTTGGTTGTTTTACATTCGATTTTCATAATTTTTCGTAGCTACAAAGCACAGTGCCTTTGCAGCAACCTCCCGAAATTTCAGGCTTATCGGAGTAAAGAGAAGTGAGTTATAGGAATTTTACTAAAAAGTTATGGTGATATCACTTATAGCCAAAGCAGCCTTGGACTAGGAGGTTTTTCGGTTCACTCGGAATTGACAGTTTGGTTGTTTTAGATTCGATTTTCATAATTTTTCGTGCCTAGAAAGCACAATACCTTTCCAGCAACCTCCCGGAATGTCACGCTGATCGGGGTAAAGAGAAGTGAGTTATAGGAATTTTACTAAAAAGTTATGGTGATATCACTTATAGCCAAAGCAGCCTTGGACTAGGAGGTTTTTCGGCTCACTCGGAATTTGACGGTTTGGTTGTTTTACATTCGATTTTCATAATTTTTCGTGCCTAGAAAGCACAATACCTTTGCAGCAACCTCCCGAAATTTCATGCTTATTGGAGTAAAGAGAAGTGAGTTATAGGAATTTTACTAAAAAGTTATGGTGATATCATTTATAGCCAAAGCAGCCTTGGACTAGGAGGTTTTTCGACTCACTCGGAATTTGACAGTTTGGTTGTTTTGCATTCGATTTCCATAATTGTTCGTGCCTGGAAAGCACAATACCTTTGCAGCAACCTCCCGAAATGTCACGCTGATCGGAGTAAAGAGAAGTGAGTTATAGGAATTTTACTAAAAAGTTATGGTGATATCACTTATAGCCAAAGCAGCCTTGGACTAGGAGGTTTCTCGACTCACTCGGAATTTGACAGCTTGGTTGTTTTACATTCGATTTTCATAATTTTTCGCGCCTAGAAAGCACAGCGCCTTTGCAGCAACCTTCCGAAATTTCAGGCTGATCGGAATAGAGAGAAGTGAGTTATAGGAATTTTACTAAAAAGTTATGGTGATATCACTTATAGCCAAAGCAGCCTTGGACTAGGAGGTTTTTCGGCTCACTCGGAATTTGACAGTTTGGTTGTTTTGCTTTCGATTTTCATAATTGTTCGTGCCTAGAAAGCACAATACCTTTGCAGCAACCTCCCGAAATGTCACGCTGATCGGAGTAAAGAGAAGTGAGTTATAGGAATTTTACTAAAAAGTTATGGTGATATCACTTATAGCCAAAGCAGCCTTGGACTAGGAGGTTTTTCGGCTCACTCGGAATTTGACAGTTTGGTTGTTTTACATTCGATTTTCATAATTTTTCGTGCCTAGAAAGCACAATGCCTTTGCAGCTACCTCCTGTAATTTCACGCTGATCGGAGTAAAGAGAAGTGAGTTATAGAAATTTTACTAAAAAGTTATGGTGATATCACTTATAGCCAAAGCAGCCTTGGACTAGGAGGTTTTTCGGCTCACTCGGAATTTGACAGTTTGGTTGTTTTACATTCGATTTTCATAATTTTTCGTGGCTAGAAAGCACAGTGCCTTTGCAGCAACCTCCCGGGATGTCACGCTGATCGGGGTAAAGAGAAGTGAGTTATAGGAATTTTACTAAAAAGTTATGGTGATATCACTTATAGCCAAAGCAGCCTTGGACTAGGAGGTTTTTCGGCTCACTCGGAATTTGACAGTTTGGTTGTTTTACATTCGATTTTCATAATTTTTCGTAGCTAGAAAGCACAGTGCCTGTGCAGCAACCTCCCGAAATGTCACGCTGATCGGGGTAAAGAGAAGTGAGTTATAGGAATTTTACTAAAAAGTTATGGTGATATCACTTATAGCCAAAGCAGCCTTGGACTAGGAGGTTTTTCGGCTCACTCGGAATTTGACGGTTTGGTTGTTTTACATTCGATTTTCATAATTTTTCGTGCCTAGAAAGCACAATACCTTTGCAGCAACCTCCCGAAATTCCACGCTTATTGGAGTAAAGAGAAGTGAGTTATTGGAATTTTACTAAAAAGTTATGGTGATATCATTTATAGCCAAAGCAGCCTTGGACTAGGAGGTTTTTCGACTCACTCGGAATTTGACAGATTGGTTGTTTTGCATTCGATTTCCATAATTGTTCGTGCCTAGAAAGCACAATACCTTTGCAGCAACCTCCCGAAATGTCACGCTGATCGGAGTAAAGAGAAGTGAGTTATAGGAATTTTACTAAAAAGTTATAGTGATATCATTTATAGCCAAAGCAGCCTTGGACTAGGAGGTTTTTCGGCTCACTCGGAATTTGACAGTTTGGTTGTTTTACATTCGATTTTCATAATTTTTCGTAGCTAGAAAGCACAATGCCTTTGCAGCTACCTCCTGTAATATCACGCTGATCGGAGTAAAGAGAAGTGAGTTATAGGAATTTTACTAAAAAGTTATGGTGATATCACTTATAGCCAAAGCAGCCTTGGACTAGGAGGTTTTTCGGCTCACTCGGAATTGACAGTTTGGTTGTTTTAGATTCGATTTTCATAATTTTTCGTGCCTAGAAAGCACAATACCTTTCCAGCAACCTCCCGGAATGTCACGCTGATCGAGGTAAAGAGAAGTGAGTTATAGGAATTTTACTAAAAAGTTATGGTGATATCACTTATAGCCAAAGCAGCCTTGGACTAGGAGGTTTTTCGGCTCACTCGGAATTTGACGGTTTGGTTGTTTTACATTCGATTTTCATAATTTTTCGTGCCTAGAAAGCACAATACCTTTGCAGCAACCTCCCGAAATTCCACGCTTATTGGAGTAAAGAGAAGTGAGTTATTGGAATTTTACTAAAAAGTTATGGTGATATCATTTATAGCCAAAGCAGCCTTGGACTAGGAGGTTTTTCGACTCACTCGGAATTTGACAGATTGGTTGTTTTGCATTCGATTTCCATAATTGTTCGTGCCTAGAAAGCACAATACCTTTGCAGCAACCTCCCGAAATGTCACGCTGATCGGAGTAAAGAGAAGTGAGTTATAGGAATTTTACTAAAAAGTTATGGTGATATCACTTGTAGCCAAAGCAGCCTTGGACTAGGAGGTTTTTCGGCTCACTCGGAATTTGACAGTTTGGTTGTTTTGCTTTCGATTTTCATAATTGTTCGCGCCTAGAAAGCACAATACCTTTGCAGCAACCTCCCGAAATGTCACGCTGATCGGAGTAAAGAGAAGTGAGTTACAGGAATTTTACTAAAAAGTTATGGTGATATCACTTATAGCCAAAGCAGCCTTGGACTAGGAGGTTTTTCGACTCACTCGGAATTTGACAGTTTGGTTGTTTTGCTTTCGATTTTCATAATTGTTCGTGCCTAGAAAGCACAATACCTTTGCAGCAACCTCCCGAAATGTCACGCTGATCGGAGTAAAGAGAAGTGAGTTATAGGAGTTTTACTAAAAAGTTATGGTGATATCACTTATAGCCAAAGCAGCCTTGGACTAGGAGGTTTTTCGGCTCACTCGGAATTTGACAGTTTGGCTGTTTTGCTTTCGATTTTCATAATTGTTCGTGCCTAGAAAGCACAATACCTTTGCAGCAACCTCCCGCAATTTCAGGCTTATTGGAGTAAAGAGAAGTGAGTTATAGGAATTTTACTAAAAAGTTATGGTGATATCACTTATAGCCAAAGCAACCTTGGACTAGGAGGTTTTTCGGCTCACTCGGAATTTGACAGTTTGGTTGTTTTAGATTCGATTTTCATAATTTTTCGTGCCCAGAAAGCACAATGCCTTTGCAGCTACCTCCTGTAATTTCACGCTGATCGGAGTAAAGAGAAGTGAGTTATAGAAATTTTACTAAAAAGTTATGGTGATATCACTTATAGCCAAAGCAGCCTTGGACTAGTAGGTTTTTCGGCTCACTCGGAATTTGACAGTTTGGTTGTTTTACATTCGATTTTTATAATTTTTCGTGCCTAGAAAGCACAATACCTTTGCAGCAACCTCCCGGAATGTCACGCTGATCGGAATAGAGAGAAGTGAGTTATAGGAATTTTACTAAAAAGTTATGGTGATATCACTTATAGCCAAAGCAGCCTTGGACTAGGAGGTTTTTCGGCACACTCGGAATTTGACAGTTTGGTTGTTTTAGATTCGATTTTCATAATTTTTCGTAGCTAGAAAGCACAGTGCCTGTGCAGCAACCTCCCGAAATGTCACGCTGATCGGGGTAAAGAGAAGTGAGTTATAGGAATTTTACTAAAAAGGTATGGTGATATCACTTATAGCCAAAGCAGCCTTGGACTAGGAGGTGTTTCGGCTCACTCGGAATTTGACAGCTTGGTTGTTTTATATTCGATTTTCATAATTTTTCGTGCCTAGAAAGCACAGTGCCTTTGCAGCAACCTCCCGAAATGTCACGCTGATCGGGGTAAAGAGAAGTGAGTTATAGGAATTTTACTAAAAAGTTATGGTGATATCACTTATAGCCAAAGCAGCCTTGGACTAGGAGGTTTTTCGGCTCACTCGGAATTTGACGGTTTGGTTGTTTTACATTCGATTTTCATAATTTTTCGTGCCTAGAAAGCACAATACCTTTGCAGCAACCTCCCGAAATTCCACGCTTATTGGAGTAAAGAGAAGTGAGTTATTGGAATTTTACTAAAAAGTTATGGTGATATCATTTATAGCCAAAGCAGCCTTGGACTAGGAGGTTTTTCGACTCACTCGGAATTTGACAGATTGGTTGTTTTGCATTCGATTTCCATAATTGTTCGTGCCTAGAAAGCACAATACCTTTGCAGCAACCTCCCGAAATGTCACGCTGATCGGAGTAAAGAGAAGTGAGTTATAGGAATTTTACTAAAAAGTTATAGTGATATCATTTATAGCCAAAGCAGCCTTGGACTAGGAGGTTTTTCGGCTCACTCGGAATTTGACAGTTTGGTTGTTTTACATTCGATTTTCATAATTTTTCGTAGCTAGAAAGCACAATGCCTTTGCAGCTACCTCCTGTAATATCACGCTGATCGGAGTAAAGAGAAGTGAGTTATAGGAATTTTACTAAAAAGTTATGGTGATATCACTTATAGCCAAAGCAGCCTTGGACTAGGAGGTTTTTCGGCTCACTCGGAATTGACAGTTTGGTTGTTTTAGATTCGATTTTCATAATTTTTCGTGCCTAGAAAGCACAATACCTTTCCAGCAACCTCCCGGAATGTCACGCTGATCGGGGTAAAGAGAAGTGAGTTATAGGAATTTTACTAAAAAGTTATGGTGATATCACTTATAGCCAAAGCAGCCTTGGACTAGGAGGTTTTTCGGCTCACTCGGAATTTGACGGTTTGGTTGTTTTACATTCGATTTTCATAATTTTTCGTGCCTAGAAAGCACAATACCTTTGCAGCAACCTCCCGAAATTCCACGCTTATTGGAGTAAAGAGAAGTGAGTTATTGGAATTTTACTAAAAAGTTATGGTGATATCATTTATAGCCAAAGCAGCCTTGGACTAGGAGGTTTTTCGACTCACTCGGAATTTGACAGATTGGTTGTTTTGCATTCGATTTCCATAATTGTTCGTGCCTAGAAAGCACAATACCTTTGCAGCAACCTCCCGAAATGTCACGCTGATCGGAGTAAAGAGAAGTGAGTTATAGGAATTTTACTAAAAAGTTATGGTGATATCACTTGTAGCCAAAGCAGCCTTGGACTAGGAGGTTTTTCGGCTCACTCGGAATTTGACAGTTTGGTTGTTTTGCTTTCGATTTTCATAATTGTTCGCGCCTAGAAAGCACAATACCTTTGCAGCAACCTCCCGAAATGTCACGCTGATCGGAGTAAAGAGAAGTGAGTTACAGGAATTTTACTAAAAAGTTATGGTGATATCACTTATAGCCAAAGCAGCCTTGGACTAGGAGGTTTTTCGACTCACTCGGAATTTGACAGTTTGGTTGTTTTGCTTTCGATTTTCATAATTGTTCGTGCCTAGAAAGCACAATACCTTTGCAGCAACCTCCCGAAATGTCACGCTGATCGGAGTAAAGAGAAGTGAGTTATAGGAGTTTTACTAAAAAGTTATGGTGATATCACTTATAGCCAAAGCAGCCTTGGACTAGGAGGTTTTTCGGCTCACTCGGAATTTGACAGTTTGGCTGTTTTGCTTTCGATTTTCATAATTGTTCGTGCCTAGAAAGCACAATACCTTTGCAGCAACCTCCCGCAATTTCAGGCTTATTGGAGTAAAGAGAAGTGAGTTATAGGAATTTTACTAAAAAGTTATGGTGATATCACTTATAGCCAAAGCAACCTTGGACTAGGAGGTTTTTCGGCTCACTCGGAATTTGACAGTTTGGTTGTTTTAGATTCGATTTTCATAATTTTTCGTGCCCAGAAAGCACAATGCCTTTGCAGCTACCTCCTGTAATTTCACGCTGATCGGAGTAAAGAGAAGTGAGTTATAGAAATTTTACTAAAAAGTTATGGTGATATCACTTATAGCCAAAGCAGCCTTGGACTAGTAGGTTTTTCGGCTCACTCGGAATTTGACAGTTTGGTTGTTTTACATTCGATTTTTATAATTTTTCGTGCCTAGAAAGCACAATACCTTTGCAGCAACCTCCCGGAATGTCACGCTGATCGGAATAGAGAGAAGTGAGTTATAGGAATTTTACTAAAAAGTTATGGTGATATCACTTATAGCCAAAGCAGCCTTGGACTAGGAGGTTTTTCGGCACACTCGGAATTTGACAGTTTGGTTGTTTTAGATTCGATTTTCATAATTTTTCGTAGCTAGAAAGCACAGTGCCTGTGCAGCAACCTCCCGAAATGTCACGCTGATCGGGGTAAAGAGAAGTGAGTTATAGGAATTTTACTAAAAAGGTATGGTGATATCACTTATAGCCAAAGCAGCCTTGGACTAGGAGGTGTTTCGGCTCACTCGGAATTTGACAGCTTGGTTGTTTTATATTCGATTTTCATAATTTTTCGTGCCTAGAAAGCACAGTGCCTTTGCAGCAACCTCCCGAAATGTCACGCTGATCGGGGTAAAGAGAAGTGAGTTATAGGAATTTTACTAAAAAGTTATGGTGATATCACTTATAGCCAAAGCAGCCTTGGACTAGGAGGTTTTTCGGCTCACTCGGAATTTGACGGTTTGGTTGTTTTACATTCGATTTTCATAATTTTTCGTAGCTAGAAAGCACAGTGCCTGTGCAGCAACCTCCCGAAATGTCACGCTGATCGGAGTAAAGAGAAGTGAGTTATAGGAATTTTACTAAAAAGTTATGGTGATATCACTTATAGCCAAAGCAGCCTTGCACTAGGAGGTTTTTCGGCTCACTCGGAATTTGACAGCTTGGTTGTTTTACTTTCGATTTTCATAATTTTTCGTGCCTAGAAAGCACAGTGCCTTTGCAGCAACCTCCCGCAATTTCAGGCTGATCGGAATAGAGAGAAGTGAGTTATAGGAATTTTACTAAAAAGTTATGGTGATATCACTTATAGCCAAAGCAGCCTTGGACTAGGAGGTTTCTCGGCTCACTCGGAATTTGACAGATTGGTTGTTTTGCATTCGATTTCAATAATTGTTCGTGCCTAGAAAGCACAATACCTTTGCAGCAACCTCCCGAAATTCCACGCTTATTGGAGTAAAGCGAAGTGAGTTATTGGAATTTTACTAAAAAGTTATGGTGATATCATTTATAGCCAAAGCAGCCTTGGACTAGGAGGTTTTTCGACTCACTCGGAATTTGACAGATTGGTTGTTTTGCATTCGATTTCCATAATTGTTCGTGCCTAGAAAGCACAATACCTTTGCAGCAACCTCCCGAAATGTCACGCTGATCGGAGTAAAGAGAAGTGAGTTATAGGAATTTTACTAAAAAGTTATGGTGATATCACTTATAGCCAAAGCAGCCTTGGACTAGGAGGTTTCTCGGCTCACTCGGAATTTGACAGCTTGGTTGTTTTACATTCGATTTTCATAATTTTTCGCGCCTAGAAAGCACAGCGCCTTTGCAGCAACCTTCCGAAATTTCAGGCTGATCGGAGTAAAGAGAAGTGAGTTATAGAAATTTTACTAAAAAGTTATGGTGATATCACTTATAGCCAAAGCAGCCTTGGACTAGGAGGTTTTTCGGCTCACTCGGAATTTGACAGTTTGGTTGTTTTGCTTTCGATTTTCATAATTGTTCGTGCCTAGAAAGCACAATACCTTTGCAGCAACCTCCCGAAATGTCACGCTAATCGGAGTAAAGAGAAGTGAGTTATAGGAATTTTACTAAAAAGTTATGGTGATATCACTTATAGCCAAAGCAGCCTTGGACTAGGAGGTTTTTCGGCTCACTCGGAATTTGACAGTTTGGTTGTTTTGCTTTCGATTTTCATAATTGTTCGTGCCTAGAAAGCACAATACCTTTGCAGCAACCTCCCGCAATTTCAGGCTTATTGGAGTAAAGAGAAGTGAGTTATAGGAATTTTACTAAAAAGTTATGGTGATATCACTTATAGCCAAAGCAACCTTGGACTAGGAGGTTTTTCGGCTCACTCGGAATTTGACAGTTTGGTTGTTTTACATTCGATTTTCATAATTTTTCGGGCCTAGAAAGCACAATGCCTTTGCAGCTACCTCCTGTAATTTCACGCTGATCGGAGTAAAGAGAAGTGAGTTATAGAAATTTTACTAAAAAGTTATGGTGATATCACTTATAGCCAAAGCAGCCTTGGACTAGGAGGTTTTTCGGCTCACTCGGAATTTGACAGTTTGGTTGTTTTACATTCGATTTTCATAATTTTTCGTGCCTAGAAAGCACAGTGCCTTTGCAGCAACCTCCCGGGATGTCACGCTGATCGGGGTAAAGAGAAGTGAGTTATAGGAGTTTTACTAAAAAGTTATGGTGATATCACTTATAGCCAAAGCAGCCTTGGACTAGGAGGTTTTTCGGCTCACTCGGAATTTGACAGTTTGGTTGTTTTACATTCGATTTTCATAATTTTTCGTAGCTAGAAAGCACAGTGCCTGTGCAGCAACCTCCAGAAATGTCACGCTGATCGGGGTAAAGAGAAGTGAGTTATAGGAATTTTACTAAAAAGTTATGGTGATATCACTTATAGCCAAAGCAGCCTTGGACTAGGAGGTGTTTCGGCTCACTCGGAATTTGACAGCTTGGTTGTTTTAGATTCGATTTTGATAATTTTTCGTGCCTAGAAAGCAGAATGCCTTTGCAGCAACCTCCTGAAATTTTCCGCTGATCGGAGTAAACAGAAGTGAGTTATAGGAATTTTACTAAAAAGTTATGGTGATATCACTTATAACCAAAGCAGCCTTGCACTAGGAGGTTTTTCGACTCACTCGGAATTTGACAGTTTGGTTGTTTTAGATTCGATTTTGGTAATTTTTCGTGCCTAGAAAGCATAATGCCTTTGCAGAAATCTCCTGAAATTTCACGCTGATCGGAGTAAAGAGAAGTGAGTTATAGGAATTTTACTAAAAAGTTATGGTGATATCGCTTATAGCCAAAGCAGCCTTGGACTAGGAGGTTTTTCGGCTCACTCGGAATTTGACAGCTTGGTTGTTTTACTTTCGATTTTCATAATTTTTCGTGCCTAGAAAGCACAGTGCCTCTGCAGCAACCTTCCGAAATTTCAGGCTGATCGGAATAGAGAGAAGTGAGTTATAGGAATTTTACTAAAAAGTTATGGTGATATCACTTATAGCCAAAGCAGCCTTGGACTAGGAGGTTTTTCGGCTCACTCGGAATTGACTGTTTGGTTGTTTTACATTCCATTTTCATAATTTTTCGTGCCTAGAAAGCACAATACCTTTCCAGCAACGTCCTGCAATTTCAGGCTGATCGGAGTAAAGAGAAGTGAGGTATAGGAATTTTACTAAAATGTTATGGTGATATCACTTATAGCCAAAGCAGCCTTGGACTAGGAGGTTTTTCGGCTCACTCGGAATTTGACGGTTTGGTTGTTTTACATTGGATTTTCATAATTTTTCGTGCCTAGAAAGCACAATACCTTTGCAGCAACCTCCCGAAATTTCACGCTTATTGGAGTAAAGAGAAGTGAGTTATAGGAATTTTACTAAAAAGTTATGGTGATATCACTTATAGCCAAAGCAGCCTTGGACTAGGAGGTTTTTCGACTCACTCGGAATTTGACAGTTTGGTTGTTTTACATTCGATTTTCATAATTTTTCGTAGCTACAAAGCACAGTGCCTTTCCAGCAACCTCCCGAAATTTCAGGCTTATCGGAGTAAAGAGAAGTGAGTTATAGGAATTTTACTAAAAAGTTATGGTGATATCACTTATAGCCAAAGCAGCCTTGGACTAGGAGGTTTTTCGGCTCACTCGGAATTTGACAGTTTGGTTGTTTTGCTTTCGATTTTCATAATTGTTCGCGCCTAGAAAGCACAATACCTTTGCAGCAACCTCCCGAAATGTCACGCTGATCGGAGTAAAGAGAAGTGAGTTACAGGAATTTTACTAAAAAGTTATGGTGATATCACTTATAGCCAAAGCAGCCTTGGACTAGGAGGTTTTTCGACTCACTCGGAATTTGACAGTTTGGTTGTTTTGCTTTCGATTTTCATAATTGTTCGTGCCTAGAAAGCACAATACCTTTGCAGCAACCTCCCGAAATGTCACGCTGATCGGAGTAAAGAGAAGTGAGTTATAGGAGTTTTACTAAAAAGTTATGGTGATATCACTTATAGCCAAAGCAGCCTTGGACTAGGAGGTTTTTCGGCTCACTCGGAATTTGACAGTTTGGCTGTTTTGCTTTCGATTTTCATAATTGTTCGTGCCTAGAAAGCACAATACCTTTGCAGCAACCTCCCGCAATTTCAGGCTTATTGGAGTAAAGAGAAGTGAGTTATAGGAATTTTACTAAAAAGTTATGGTGATATCACTTATAGCCAAAGCAACCTTGGACTAGGAGGTTTTTCGGCTCACTCGGAATTTGACAGTTTGGTTGTTTTAGATTCGATTTTCATAATTTTTCGTGCCTAGAAAGCACAATACCTTTGCAGCAACCTCCCGGAATGTCACGCTGATCGGAATAGAGAGAAGTGAGTTATAGGAATTTTACTAAAAAGTTATGGTGATATCACTTATAGCCAAAGCAGCCTTGGACTAGGAGGTTTTTCGGCACACTCGGAATTTGACAGTTTGGTTGTTTTAGATTCGATTTTCATAATTTTTCGTAGCTAGAAAGCACAGTGCCTGTGCAGCAACCTCCCGAAATGTCACGCTGATCGGGGTAAAGAGAAGTGAGTTATAGGAATTTTACTAAAAAGGTATGGTGATATCACTTATAGCCAAAGCAGCCTTGGACTAGGAGGTGTTTCGGCTCACTCGGAATTTGACAGCTTGGTTGTTTTATATTCGATTTTCATAATTTTTCGTGCCTAGAAAGCACAGTGCCTTTGCAGCAACCTCCCGAAATGTCACGCTGATCGGGGTAAAGAGAAGTGAGTTATAGGAATTTTACTAAAAAGTTATGGTGATATCACTTATAGCCAAAGCAGCCTTGGACTAGGAGGTTTTTCGGCTCACTCGGAATTTGACGGTTTGGTTGTTTTACATTCGATTTTCATAATTTTTCGTAGCTAGAAAGCACAGTGCCTGTGCAGCAACCTCCCAAAATGTCACGCTGATCGGAGGAAACAGAAGTGAGTTATAGGAATTTTACTAAAAAGTTATGGTGATATCACTAATAGCCAAAGCAGCCTTGGACTAGGAGGTTTTTCGGCTCACTCGGAATTGACAGTTTGGTTGTTTGACATTCCATTTTCATAATTTTTCGTGCCTAGAAAGCACAATACCTTTCCAGCAACGTCCTGCAATTTCAGGCTGATCGGAGTAAAGAGAAGTGAGTTATAGGAATTTTACTAAAAAGTTATGGTGATATCACTTATAGCCAAAGCAGCCTTGCACTAGGAGGTTTTTCGGCTCACTCGGAATTTGACAGCTTGGTTGTTTTACTTTCGATTTTCATAATTTTTCGTGCCTAGAAAGCACAGTGCCTTTGCAGCAACCTCCCGCAATTTCAGGCTGATCGGAATAGAGAGAAGTGAGTTATAGGAATTTTACTAAAAAGTTATGGTGATATCACTTATAGCCAAAGCAGCCTTGGACTAGGAGGTTTCTCGGCTCACTCGGAATTTGACAGATTGGTTGTTTTGCATTCGATTTCCATAATTGTTCGTGCCTAGAAAGCACAATACCTTTGCAGCAACCTCCCGAAATTCCACGCTTATTGGAGTAAAGAGAAGTGAGTTATTGGAATTTTACTAAAAAGTTATGGTGATATCATTTATAGCCAAAGCAGCCTTGGACTAGGAGGTTTTTCGACTCACTCGGAATTTGACAGATTGGTTGTTTTGCATTCGATTTCCATAATTGTTCGTGCCTAGAAAGCACAATACCTTTGCAGCAACCTCCCGAAATGTCACGCTGATCGGAGTAAAGAGAAGTGAGTTATAGGAATTTTACTAAAAAGTTATGGTGATATCACTTATAGCCAAAGCAGCCTTGGACTAGGAGGTTTCTCGGCTCACTCGGAATTTGACAGCTTGGTTGTTTTACATTCGATTTTCATAATTTTTCGCGCCTAGAAAGCACAGCGCCTTTGCAGCAACCTTCCGAAATTTCAGGCTGATCGGAGTAAAGAGAAGTGAGTTATAGAAATTTTACTAAAAAGTTATGGTGATATCACTTATAGCCAAAGCAGCCTTGGACTAGGAGGTTTCTCGGCTCACTCGGAATTTGACAGATTGGTTGTTTTGCATTCGATTTCCATAATTGTTCGTGCCTAGAAAGCACAATACCTTTGCAGCAACCTCCCGAAATTCCACGCTTATTGGAGTAAAGAGAAGTGAGTTATTGGAATTTTACTAAAAAGTTATGGTGATATCATTTATAGCCAAAGCAGCCTTGGACTAGGAGGTTTTTCGACTCACTCGGAATTTGACAGATTGGTTGTTTTGCATTCGATTTCCATAATTGTTCGTGCCTAGAAAGCACAATACCTTTGCAGCAACCTCCCGAAATGTCACGCTGATCGGAGTAAAGAGAAGTGAGTTATAGGAATTTTACTAAAAAGTTATGGTGATATCACTTATAGCCAAAGCAGCCTTGGACTAGGAGGTTTCTCGGCTCACTCGGAATTTGACAGCTTGGTTGTTTTACATTCGATTTTCATAATTTTTCGCGCCTAGAAAGCACAGCGCCTTTGCAGCAACCTTCCGAAATTTCAGGCTGATCGGAGTAAAGAGAAGTGAGTTATAGAAATTTTACTAAAAAGTTATGGTGATATCACTTATAGCCAAAGCAGCCTTGGACTAGGAGGTTTTTCGGCTCACTCGGAATTTGACAGTTTGGTTGTTTTGCTTTCGATTTTCATAATTGTTCGTGCCTAGAAAGCACAATACCTTTGCAGCAACCTCCCGAAATGTCACGCTGATCGGAGTAAAGAGAAGTGAGTTATAGGAATTTTACTAAAAAGTTATGGTGATATCACTTATAGCCAAAGCAGCCTTGGACTAGGAGGTTTTTCGGCTCACTCGGAATTTGACAGTTTGGTTGTTTTGCTTTCGATTTTCATAATTGTTCGTGCCTAGAAAGCACAATACCTTTGCAGCAACCTCCCGCAATTTCAGGCTTATTGGAGTAAAGAGAAGTGAGTTATAGGAATTTTACTAAAAAGTTATGGTGATATCACTTATAGCCAAAGCAACCTTGGACTAGGAGGTTTTTCGGCTCACTCGGAATTTGACAGTTTGGTTGTTTTACATTCGATTTTCATAATTTGTCGGGCCTAGAAAGCACAATGCCTTTGCAGCTACCTCCTGTAATTTCACGCTGATCGGAGTAAAGAGAAGTGAGTTATAGAAATTTTACTAAAAAGTTATGGTGATATCACTTATAGCCAAAGCAGCCTTGGACTAGGAGGTTTTTCGGCTCACTCGGAATTTGACAGTTTGGTTGTTTTACATTCGATTTTCATAATTTTTCGTGCCTAGAAAGCACAGTGCCTTTGCAGCAACCTCCCGGAATGTCGCGCTGATCGGAATAGAGAGAAGTGAGTTATAGGAATTTTACTAAAAAGTTATGGTGATATCACTTATAGCCAAAGCAGCCTTGGACTAGGAGGTTTTTCGGCTCACTCGGAATTTGACAGTTTGGTTGTTTTACATTCGATTTTCATAATTTTTCGTAGCTAGAAAGCACAGTGCCTGTGCAGCAACCTCCCGAAATGTCACGCTGATCGGGGTAAAGAGAAGTGAGTTATAGGAATTTTACTAAAAAGTTATGGTGATATCACTTATAGCCAAAGCAGCCTTGGACTAGGAGGTGTTTCGGCTCACTCGGAATTTGACAGCTTGGTTGTTTTAGATTCGATTTTGATAATTTTTCGTGCCTAGAAAGCAGAATGCCTTTGCAGCAACCTCCTGAAATTTTCCGCTGATCGGAGTAAACAGAAGTGAGTTATAGGAATTTTACTAAAAAGTTATGGTAATATCACTTATAGCCAAAGCAGCCTTGCACTAGGAGGTTTTTCGACTCACTCGGAATTTGACAGTTTGGTTGTTTTAGATTCGATTTTGGTAATTTTTCGTGCCTAGAAAGCATAATGCCTTTGCAGAAATCTCCTGAAATTTCACGCTGATCGGAGTAAAGAGAAGTGAGTTATAGGAATTTTACTAAAAAGTTATGGTGATATCACTTATAGCCAAAGCAGCCTTGGACTAGGAGGTTTTTCGGCTCACTCGGAATTTGACAGCTTGGTTGTTTTACTTTCGATTTTCATAATTTTTCGTGCCTAGAAAGCACAGTGCCTCTGCAGCAACCTTCCGAAATTTCAGGCTGATCGGAATAGAGAGAAGTGAGTTATAGGAATTTTACTAAAAAGTTATGGTGATATCACTTATAGCCAAAGCAGCCTTGGACTAGGAGGTTTTTCGGCTCACTCGGAATTGACTGTTTGGTTGTTTTACATTCCATTTTCATAATTTTTCGTGCCTAGAAAGCACAATACCTTTCCAGCAACGTCCTGCAATTTCAGGCTGATCGGAGTAAAGAGAAGTGAGTTATAGGAATTTTACTAAAATGTTATGGTGATATCACTTATAGCCAAAGCAGCCTTGGACTAGGAGGTTTTTCGGCTCACTCGGAATTTGACGGTTTGGTTGTTTTACATTGGATTTTCATAATTTTTCGTGCCTAGAAAGCACAATACCTTTGCAGCAACCTCCCGAAATTTCACGCTTATTGGAGTAAAGAGAAGTGAGTTATAGGAATTTTACTAAAAAGTTATGGTGATATCACTTATAGCCAAAGCAGCCTTGGACTAGGAGGTTTTTCGACTCACTCGGAATTTGACAGTTTGGTTGTTTTGCATTCGATTTTCATAATTGTTCGCGCCTAGAAAGCACAATACCTTTGCAGCAACCTCCCGAAATGTCACGCTGATCGGAGTAAAGAGAAGTGAGTTACAGGAATTTTACTAAAAAGTTATGGTGATATCACTTATAGCCAAAGCAGCCTTGGACTAGGAGGTTTTTCGACTCACTCGGAATTTGACAGTTTGGTTGTTTTGCTTTCGATTTTCATAATTGTTCTTGCCTAGAAAGCACAATACCTTTGCAGCAACCTCCCGAAATGTCACGCTGATCGGAGTAAAGAGAAGTGAGTTATAGGAGTTTTACTAAAAAGTTATGGTGATATCACTTATAGCCAAAGCAGCCTTGGACTAGGAGGTTTTTCGGCTCACTCGGAATTTGACAGTTTGGCTGTTTTGCTTTCGATTTTCATAATTGTTCGTGCCTAGAAAGCACAATACCTTTGCAGCAACCTCCCGCAATTTCAGGCTTATTGGAGTAAAGAGAAGTGAGTTATAGGAATTTTACTAAAAAGTTATGGTGATATCACTTATAGCCAAAGCAACCTTGGACTAGGAGGTTTTTCGGCTCACTCGGAATTTGACAGTTTGGTTGTTTTAGATTCGATTTTCATAATTTTTCGTGCCTAGAAAGCACAATGCCTTTGCAGCTACCTCCTGTAATTTCACGCTGATCGGAGTAAAGAGAAGTGAGTTATAGAAATTTTACTAAAAAGTTATGGTGATATCACTTATAGCCAAAGCAGCCTTGGACTAGTAGGTTTTTCGGCTCACTCGGAATTTGACAGTTTGGTTGTTTTACATTCGATTTTCATAATTTTTCGTGCCTAGAAAGCACAATACCTTTGCAGCAACCTCCCGGAATGTCACGCTGATCGGAATAGAGAGAAGTGAGTTATAGGAATTTTACTAAAAAGTTATGGTGATATCACTTATAGCCAAAGCAGCCTTGGACTAGGAGGTTTTTCGGCACACTCGGAATTTGACAGTTTGGTTGTTTTAGATTCGATTTTCATAATTTTTCGTAGCTAGAAAGCACAGTGCCTGTGCAGCAACCTCCCGAAATGTCACGCTGATCGGGGTAAAGAGAAGTGAGTTATAGGAATTTTACTAAAAAGGTATGGTGATATCACTTATAGCCAAAGCAGCCTTGGACTAGGAGGTGTTTCGGCTCACTCGGAATTTGACAGCTTGGTTGTTTTATATTCGATTTTCATAATTTTTCGTGCCTAGAAAGCACAGTGCCTTTGCAGCAACCTCCCGAAATGTCACGCTGATCGGGGTAAAGAGAAGTGAGTTATAGGAATTTTACTAAAAAGTTATGGTGATATCACTTATAGCCAAAGCAGCCTTGGACTAGGAGGTTTTTCGGCTCACTCGGAATTTGACGGTTTGGTTGTTTTACATTCGATTTTCATAATTTTTCGTAGCTAGAAAGCACAGTGCCTGTGCAGCAACCTCCCGAAATGTCACGCTGATCGGAGGAAACAGAAGTGAGTTATAGGAATTTTACTAAAAAGTTATGGTGATATCACTAATAGCCAAAGCAGCCTTGGACTAGGAGGTTTTTCGGCTCACTCGGAATTGACAGTTTGGTTGTTTGACATTCCATTTTCATAATTTTTCGTGCCTAGAAAGCACAATACCTTTCCAGCAACGTCCTGCAATTTCAGGCTGATCGGAGTAAAGAGAAGTGAGTTATAGGAATTTTACTAAAAAGTTATGGTGATATCACTTATAGCCAAAGCAGCCTTGCACTAGGAGGTTTTTCGGCTCACTCGGAATTTGACAGCTTGGTTGTTTTACTTTCGATTTTCATAATTTTTCGTGCCTAGAAAGCACAGTGCCTTTGCAGCAACCTCCCGCAATTTCAGGCTGATCGGAATAGAGAGAAGTGAGTTATAGGAATTTTACTAAAAAGTTATGGTGATATCACTTATAGCCAAAGCAGCCTTGGACTAGGAGGTTTCTCGGCTCACTCGGAATTTGACAGATTGGTTGTTTTGCATTCGATTTCCATAATTGTTCGTGCCTAGAAAGCACAATACCTTTGCAGCAACCTCCCGAAATTCCACGCTTATTGGAGTAAAGAGAAGTGAGTTATTGGAATTTTACTAAAAAGTTATGGTGATATCATTTATAGCCAAAGCAGCCTTGGACTAGGAGGTTTTTCGACTCACTCGGAATTTGACAGATTGGTTGTTTTGCATTCGATTTCCATAATTGTTCGTGCCTAGAAAGCACAATACCTTTGCAGCAACCTCCCGAAATGTCACGCTGATCGGAGTAAAGAGAAGTGAGTTATAGGAATTTTACTAAAAAGTTATGGTGATATCACTTATAGCCAAAGCAGCCTTGGACTAGGAGGTTTCTCGGCTCACTCGGAATTTGACAGCTTGGTTGTTTTACATTCGATTTTCATAATTTTTCGCGCCTAGAAAGCACAGCGCCTTTGCAGCAACCTTCCGAAATTTCAGGCTGATCGGAGTAAAAAGAAGTGAGTTATAGAAATTTTACTAAAAAGTTATGGTGATATCACTTATAGCCAAAGCAGCCTTGGACTAGGAGGTTTTTCGGCTCACTCCGAATTTGACAGTTTGGTTGTTTTGCTTTCGATTTTCATAATTGTTCGTGCCTAGAAAGCACAATACCTTTGCAGCAACCTCCCGAAATGTCACGCTGATCGGAGTAAAGAGAAGTGAGTTATAGGAATTTTACTAAAAAGTTATGGTGATATCACTTATAGCCAAAGCAGCCTTGGACTAGGAGGTTTTTCGGCTCACTCGGAATTTGACAGTTTGGTTGTTTTGCTTTCGATTTTCATAATTGTTCGTGCCTAGAAAGCACAATACCTTTGCAGCAACCTCCCGCAATTTCAGGCTTATTGGAGTAAAGAGAAGTGAGTTATAGGAATTTTACTAAAAAGTTATGGTGATATCACTTATAGCCAAAGCAACCTTGGACTAGGAGGTTTTTCGGCTCACTCGGAATTTGACAGTTTGGTTGTTTTACATTCGATTTTCATAATTTTTCGTGCCTAGAAAGCACAATGCCTTTGCAGCTACCTCCTGTAATTTCACGCTGATCGGAGTAAAGAGAAGTGAGTTATAGAAATTTTACTAAAAAGTTATGGTGATATCACTTATAGCCAAAGCAGCCTTGGACTAGGAGGTTTTTCGGCTCACTCGGAATTTGACAGTTTGGTTGTTTTACATTCGATTTTCATAATTTTTCGTGCCTAGAAAGCACAGTGCCTTTGCAGCAACCTCCCGGGATGTCACGCTGATCGGGGTAAAGAGAAGTGAGTTATAGGAATTTTACTAAAAAGTTATGGTGATATCACTTATAGCCAAAGCAGCCTTGGACTAGGAGGTTTCTCGGCTCACTCGGAATTTGACAGCTTGGTTGTTTTAGATTCGATTTTCATAATTTTTCGCGCCTAGAAAGCACAGCGCCTTTGCAGCAACCTTCCGAAATTTCAGGCTGATCGGAATAGAGAGAAGTGAGTTATAGGAATTTTACTAAAAAGTTATGGTGATATCACTTATAGCCAAAGCAGCCTTGGACTAGGAGGTTTTTCGGCTCACTCGGAATTTGACAGTTTGGTTGTTTTGCTTTCGATTTTCATAATTGTTCGCGCCTAGAAAGCACAATACCTTTGCAGCAACCTCCCGAAATGTCACGCTGATCGGAGTAAAGAGAAGTGAGTTACAGGAATTTTACTAAAAAGTTATGGTGATATCACTTATAGCCAAAGCAGCCTTGGACTAGGAGGTTTTTCGACTCACTCGGAATTTGACAGTTTGGTTGTTTTGCATTCGATTTCCATAATTGTTCGTGCCTAGAAAGCACAATACCTTTGCAGCAACCTCCCGAAATGTCACGCTGATCGGAGTAAAGAGAAGTGAGTTATAGGAGTTTTACTAAAAAGTTATGGTGATATCACTTATAGCCAAAGCAGCCTTGGACTAGGAGGTTTTTCGGCTCACTCGGAATTTGACAGTTTGGCTGTTTTGCTTTCGATTTTCATAATTGTTCGTGCCTAGAAAGCACAATACCTTTGCAGCAACCTCCCGCAATTTCAGGCTTATTGGAGTAAAGAGAAGTGAGTTATAGGAATTTTACTAAAAAGTTATGGTGATATCACTTATAGCCAAAGCAGCCTTGGACTAGGAGGTTTTTCGGCTCACTCGGAATTTGACAGTTTGGTTGTTTTACATTCGATTTTCATAATTTTTCGTAGCTAGAAAGCACAGTGCCTGTGCAGCAACCTCCCGAAATGTCACGCTGATCGGGGTAAAGAGAAGTGAGTTATAGGAATTTTACTAAAAAGTTATGGTGATATCACTTATAGCCAAAGCAGCCTTGGACTAGGAGGTGTTTCGGCTCACTCGGAATTTGACAGCTTGGTTGTTTTAGATTCGATTTTGATAATTTTTCGTGCCTAGAAACCAGAATGCCTTTGCAGAAACCTCCTGAAATTTTCCGCTGATCGGAGTAAACAGAAGTGAGTTATAGGAATTTTACTAAAAAGTTATGGTGATATCACTTATAGCCAAAGCAGCCTTGCACTAGGAGGTTTTTCGACTCACTCGGAATTTGACAGTTTGGTTGTTTTGCTTTCGATTTTCATAATTGTTCGTGCCTAGAAAGCACAATACCTTTGCAGCAACCTCCCGAAATGTCACGCTGATCGGAGTAAAGAGAAGTGAGTTATAGGAGTTTTACTAAAAAGTTATGGTGATATCACTTATAGCCAAAGCAGCCTTGGACTAGGAGGTTTTTCGGCTCACTCGGAATTTGACAGTTTGGCTGTTTTGCTTTCGATTTTCATAATTGTTCGTGCCTAGAAAGCACAATACCTTTGCAGCAACCTCCCGCAATTTCAGGCTTATTGGAGTAAAGAGAAGTGAGTTATAGGAATTTTACTAAAAAGTTATGGTGATATCACTTATAGCCAAAGCAACCTTGGACTAGGAGGTTTTTCGGCTCACTCGGAATTTGACAGTTTGGTTGTTTTGCTTTCGATTTTCATAATTTTTCGTGCCTAGAAAGCACAATGCCTTTGCAGCTACCTCCTGTAATTTCACGCTGATCGGAGTAAAGAGAAGTGAGTTATAGAAATTTTACTAAAAAGTTATGGTGATATCACTTATAGCCAAAGCAGCCTTGGACTAGTAGGTTTTTCGGCTCACTCGGAATTTGACAGTTTGGTTGTTTTACATTCGATTTTCATAATTTTTCGTGCCTAGAAAGCACAATACCTTTGCAGCAACCTCCCGGAATGTCACGCTGATCGGAATAGAGAGAAGTGAGTTATAGGAATTTTACTAAAAAGTTATGGTGATATCACTTATAGCCAAAGCAGCCTTGGACTAGGAGGTTTTTCGGCACACTCGGAATTTGACAGTTTGGTTGTTTTAGATTCGATTTTCATAATTTTTCGTAGCTAGAAAGCACAGTGCCTGTGCAGCAACCTCCCGAAATGTCACGCTGATCGGGGTAAAGAGAAGTGAGTTATAGGAATTTTACTAAAAAGGTATGGTGATATCACTTATAGCCAAAGCAGCCTTGGACTAGGAGGTGTTTCGGCTCACTCGGAATTTGACAGCTTGGTTGTTTTATATTCGATTTTCATAATTTTTCGTGCCTAGAAAGCACAGTGCCTTTGCAGCAACCTCCCGAAATGTCACGCTGATCGGGGTAAAGAGAAGTGAGTTATAGGAATTTTACTAAAAAGTTATGGTGATATCACTTATAGCCAAAGCAGCCTTGGACTAGGAGGTTTTTCGGCTCACTCGGAATTTGACGGTTTGGTTGTTTTACATTCGATTTTCATAATTTTTCGTAGCTAGAAAGCACAGTGCCTGTGCAGCGACCTCCCGAAATGTCACGCTGATCGGAGGAAACAGAAGTGAGTTATAGGAATTTTACTAAAAAGTTATGGTGATATCACTAATAGCCAAAGCAGCCTTGGACTAGGAGGTTTTTCGGCTCACTCGGAATTGACAGTTTGGTTGTTTGACATTCCATTTTCATAATTTTTCGTGCCTAGAAAGCACAATACCTTTCCAGCAACGTCCTGCAATTTCAGGCTGATCGGAGTAAAGAGAAGTGAGTTATAGGAATTTTACTAAAAAGTTATGGTGATATCACTTATAGCCAAAGCAGCCTTGCACTAGGAGGTTTTTCGGCTCACTCGGAATTTGACAGCTTGGTTGTTTTACTTTCGATTTTCATAATTTTTCGTGCCTAGAAAGCACAGTGCCTTTGCAGCAACCTCCCGCAATTTCAGGCTGATCGGAATAGAGAGAAGTGAGTTATAGGAATTTTACTAAAAAGTTATGGTGATATCACTTATAGCCAAAGCAGCCTTGGACTAGGAGGTTTCTCGGCTCACTCGGAATTTGACAGATTGGTTGTTTTGCATTCGATTTCCATAATTGTTCGTGCCTAGAAAGCACAATACCTTTGCAGCAACCTCCCGAAATTCCACGCTTATTGGAGTAAAGAGAAGTGAGTTATTGGAATTTTACTAAAAAGTTATGGTGATATCATTTATAGCCAAAGCAGCCTTGGACTAGGAGGTTTTTCGACTCACTCGGAATTTGACAGATTGGTTGTTTTGCATTCGATTTCCATAATTGTTCGTGCCTAGAAAGCACAATACCTTTGCAGCAACCTCCCGAAATGTCACGCTGATCGGAGTAAAGAGAAGTGAGTTATAGGAATTTTACTAAAAAGTTATGGTGATATCACTTATAGCCAAAGCAGCCTTGGACTAGGAGGTTTTTCGGCTCACTCGGAATTTGACAGTTTGGTTGTTTTGCTTTCGATTTTCATAATTGTTCGTGCCTAGAAAGCACAATACCTTTGCAGCAACCTCCCGCAATTTCAGGCTTATTGGAGTAAAGAGAAGTGAGTTATAGGAATTTTACTAAAAAGTTATGGTGATATCACTTATAGCCAAAGCAACCTTGGACTAGGAGGTTTTTCGGCTCACTCGGAATTTGACAGTTTGGTTGTTTTACATTCGATTTTCATAATTTTTCGTGCCTAGAAAGCACAATGCCTTTGCAGCTACCTCCTGTAATTTCACGCTGATCGGAGTAAAGAGAAGTGAGTTATAGAAATTTTACTAAAAAGTTATGGTGATATCACTTATAGCCAAAGCAGCCTTGGACTAGGAGGTTTTTCGGCTCACTCGGAATTTGACAGTTTGGTTGTTTTACATTCGATTTTCATAATTTTTCGTGCCTAGAAAGCACAGTGCCTTTGCAGCAACCTCCCGGGATGTCACGCTGATCGGGGTAAAGAGAAGTGAGTTATAGGAATTTTACTAAAAAGTTATGGTGATATCACTTATAGCCAAAGCAGCCTTGGACTAGGAGGTTTCTCGGCTCACTCGGAATTTGACAGCTTGGTTGTTTTAGATTCGATTTTCATAATTTTTCGCGCCTAGAAAGCACAGCGCCTTTGCAGCAACCTTCCGAAATTTCAGGCTGATCGGAATAGAGAGAAGTGAGTTATAGGAATTTTACTAAAAAGTTATGGTGATATCACTTATAGCCAAAGCAGCCTTGGACTAGGAGGTTTTTCGGCTCACTCGGAATTTGACAGTTTGGTTGTTTTGCTTTCGATTTTCATAATTGTTCGCGCCTAGAAAGCACAATACCTTTGCAGCAACCTCCCGAAATGTCGCGCTGATCGGAGTAAAGAGAAGTGAGTTACAGGAATTTTACTAAAAAGTTATGGTGATATCACTTATAGCCAAAGCAGCCTTGGACTAGGAGGTTTTTCGACTCACTCGGAATTTGACAGTTTGGTTGTTTTGCTTTCGATTTTCATAATTGTTCGTGCCTAGAAAGCACAATACCTTTGCAGCAACCTCCCGAAATGTCACGTTGATCGGAGTAAAGAGAAGTGAGTTATAGGAGTTTTACTAAAAAGTTATGGTGATATCACTTATAGCCAAAGCAGCCTTGGACTAGGAGGTTTTTCGGCTCACTCGGAATTTGACAGTTTGGCTGTTTTGCTTTCGATTTTCATAATTGTTCGTGCCTAGAAAGCACAATACCTTTGCAGCAACCTCCCGCAATTTCAGGCTTATTGGAGTAAAGAGAAGTGAGTTATAGGAATTTTACTAAAAAGTTATGGTGATATCACTTATAGCCAAAGCAGCCTTGGACTAGGAGGTTTTTCGGCTCACTCGGAATTTGACAGTTTGGTTGTTTTACATTCGATTTTCATAATTTTTCGTAGCTAGAAAGCACAGTGCCTGTGCAGCAACCTCCCGAAATGTCACGCTGATCGGGGTAAAGAGAAGTGAGTTATAGGAATTTTACTAAAAAGTTATGGTGATATCACTTATAGCCAAAGCAGCCTTGGACTAGGAGGTGTTTCGGCTCACTCGGAATTTGACAGCTTGGTTGTTTTAGATTCGATTTTGATAATTTTTCGTGCCTAGAAACCAGAATGCCTTTGCAGAAACCTCCTGAAATTTTCCGCTGATCGGAGTAAACAGAAGTGAGTTATAGGAATTTTACTAAAAAGTTATGGTGATATCACTTATAGCCAAAGCAGCCTTGCACTAGGAGGTTTTTCGACTCACTCGGAATTTGACAGTTTGGTTGTTTTAGATTCGATTTTGGTAATTTTTCGTGCCTAGAAAGCATAATGCCTTTGCAGAAATCTCCTGAAATTTCACGCTGATCGGAGTAAAGAGAAGTGAGTTATAGGAATTTTACTAAAAAGTTATGGTGATATCACTTATAGCCAAAGCAGCCTTGGACTAGGAGGTTTTTCGGCTCACTCGGAATTTGACAGCTTGGTTGTTTTACTTTCGATTTTCATAATTTTTCGTGCCTAGAAAGCACAGTGCCTCTGCAGCAACCTTCCGAAATTTCAGGCTGATCGGAATAGAGAGAAGTGAGTTATAGGAATTTTACTAAAAAGTTATGGTGATATCACTTATAGCCAAAGCAGCCTTGGACTAGGAGGTTTTTCGGCTCACTCGGAATTGACTGTTTGGTTGTTTTACATTCCATTTTCATAATTGTTCGTGCCTAGAAAGCACAATACCTTTCCAGCAACGTCCTGCAATTTCAGGCTGATCGGAGTAAAGAGAAGTGAGTTATAGGAATTTTACTAAAATGTTATGGTGATATCACTTATAGCCAAAGCAGCCTTGGACTAGGAGGTTTTTCGGCTCACTCGGAATTTGACGGTTTGGTTGTTTTACATTCGATTTTCATAATTTTTCGTGCCTAGAAAGCACAATACCTTTGCAGCAACCTCCCGAAATTTCACGCTTATTGGAGTAAAGAGAAGTGAGTTATAGGAATTTTACTAAAAAGTTATGGTGATATCACTTATAGCCAAAGCAGCCTTGGACTAGGAGGTTTTTCGACTCACTCGGAATTTGACAGTTTGGTTGTTTTACATTCGATTTTCATAATTTTTCGTAGCTACAAAGCACAGTGCCTTTGCAGCAACCCCCCGAAATTTCAGGCTTATCGGAGTAAAGAGAAGTGAGTTATAGGAATTTTACTAAAAAGTTATAGTGATATCATTTATAGCCAAAGCAGCCTTGGACTAGGAGGTTTTTCGGCTCACTCGGAATTTGACAGTTTGG